>NC_086210.1:13375891-13713269 GCF_035770615.1 Melospiza melodia melodia | reverse complement strand
GTGCATGCCAAGGAAAGCGCAAAAGTGACACAACTTAGCTTCCTCCCCTGCTATTTCCATGAGACCATCCTGAACCATAGGCTGATTTTCCTTCCTAGAGTTGAGGTTTGAGTTAGGCCTAGGGTTAGGGTTCTTTTACCCAGAAAGCCCTGAGTTCCAAGAACACAGCAGCTGCAAGGACTACCCAAGAAGAGCACAAAGGTGTTGTATTCATATTGTTGCATATCATACTCACAGAGCCTCATACCTTCTGGGTGGTTTTCTCACAGCAGATCTTCACAGCAGTGGTGTTGTTGCTTCTCAGTCAGGGCTCCTCTCCAAAGCCCTCCCTGACCACCCTGCCCCATTTTATCTCTGCTTCCTAATCAAGGACATCACAGCTGCAGGCCATTTACAATAACTAGAACCAGGGCAGGGTAACTAATACAATACAAAGATCTTTCACTGCCATACATATGTTTACAATACATACATTTAGTCAGGCCCCTACACAAAAGTACCACAACATGCCTGCCTCCACAGCTATTTCCTTGGGGACATCCCTAATTCCTGGCTGATTTGCCTTTCTCGTCTTAGATCTCAGGTTAGGTAGGCCTAGGGCTAGGATTTTTAAAATCGGGAAGCCCAGACCTCCAGGCACACTGGAGCTCTGAACGGCATCCAAAAGGGAGTGCAAAAGTGCCACAATACGGCTGCTTTCACAGCTTTTTCCTTGGCACCATCCCTATACCTAGGCTGATTTATCTGCCTAGGGTTAGGGTTCAGCCTAGGGCAAGGATTTTTTAACCAGGAAGCCCTGAGTTCCAGGCTTACTGGAGCTGCCAAAGGCATTCAAAAGGGAGCGCAGAAGTGCCACAACCTGGCAGCTTTCACAGCTTTTTCCTTAGGAAGAACCCTCATACCCGGCTGATTTACCTTCCAAGGGTTACTGTTAGGCTTAGGCCTAGGACTTTGAAAACCAGGAAGCCCTCTGCTCCAGGCACACTGCAGCTGTCAAAGGCATCCCAAGGGGAGCGCAAAAGTGACACAACTTGGCTGCCTCCACTGCTATTTCCATGAGACCATGCCCAACAATAGGCTGATTTTCCCTCCTAGGCTTAAGGTTTGAGTTATGCCTAGGGTTAGTGTTCTTTGAACCAGAAAGCCCTGAGTTCCAAGAACACAGCAGCTGCCAAGGACTACCCAAGAAGAACGCAAAAGCACCACAACATGCCTGCCTCCACAGCTTTTTCCTTGGGGACATCCCTAATTCCGGGCTGATTTGCCTTTCTCCTCTTAGGGTTGGGGTTAGGCCTTGGGCTAGGATTTTTAAAATCAGGAAGCCCAGACCTCCAGGCACACTGGACCTGTGAAAGGCATCCAAAAAGGAGCGCAAAAGTGCCACAACCTGGCAGCTTTCACAGCTTTTTCCTTAGGAAGAACCCTAATACCCGGCTGATTTACCTTCCTAGCGTTACTGTTAGGCTTAGGCCTAGGACTTTGAAAACCAGGAAGCCCTGTGCTCCAGGCACACTGCAGCTGTTCAAGGCATCCCAAGGGGAGCGCAAAAGTGACACAACTTGGCTGCCTCCACTGCTATTTCCATGAGACCATCCCCAACCATAGGCTGATTTTCCTTCCTAGGCTTAAGGTTTGAGTTACGCCTAGGGTTAGTGTTCTTTGAACCAGAAAGCCCTGAGTTCAAAGAACACAGCAGCTGCAAAGGACTACCCAAGAAGAGCACAAAAGTACCACAACATGCCTGCCTCCACAGATATTTCCTTGGGGACATCCCTAATTCCTGGCTGATTTGCCTTTCTCGTCTTAGGGTTGGGGTTATGTAGGCCTAGTGCTAGGATTTTTAAAATCAGGAAGCCCAGACCTCCAGGCACACTGGACCTGTGAAAGGCATCCAAAGAGAGTGCAAAAGTGCCACAACATGGCAGCTTTCACAGCTTTTTCCTTGGCACCATCCCTATACCTAGGCTGATTTATCTGCCTAGGGTTAGGGTTAGGGTTCAGCCAAGGGCTAGGATTTTTTAACCAGGAAAGCCTGTGCTCCAGGCACACTGCAGCTGTCCAACGCATCCCAAGGAAAGCGCAAAAGTGACACAACTTGGCTGCCTCCCTGCTATTTCCATGAGACCATCCCGAAACATAGGCTGATTTTCCTTCCTAGCGTTGAGGTTTGAGTTAGGCCTAGGGTTAGTGTTCTTTGAACCAGAAAGCCCTGAGTTCCAAGAACACAGCAGCTGCGAAGGACTACCCAAGAAGTGCACAAAGGTTTTGTATTCATATTGTTGCATATCATACTCACAGAGCCTCATGCCTTCTGGGTGGTTTGCTCACAGCAGATCTTCACAGCAGTGGTGTTGTTGCTTCTCAGTCAGGGCTCCTCTCCAAATCCCTCCCTGACCACCCTGCCCCATTTTATCTCTGCTTCCTAATCAAGGACATCACAGCTGCAGGCCATTTACAATAACTAGAACCAGGGCAGGGTAACTAATACAATACAAAGATCTTTCACTGCCATACATATGTTTACAATACATACATTTAGTCAGGCCCCTACACAAAAGTACCACAACATGCCTGCCTCCACAGCTATTTCCTTGGGGACATCCCTAATTCCTGGCTGATTTGCCTTTCTCGTCTTAGATCTCAGGTTAGGTAGGCCTAGGGCTAGGATTTTTAAAATCGGGAAGCCCAGACCTCCAGGCACACTGGAGCTCTGAACGGCATCCAAAAGGGAGTGCAAAAGTGCCACAATACGGCTGCTTTCACAGCTTTTTCCTTGGCACCATCCCTATACCTAGGCTGATTTATCTGCCTAGGGTTAGGGTTCAGCCTAGGGCTAGGATTTTGTTAACCAGGAAGCCCTGAGTTCCAGGCTTACTGGAGCTGCCAAAGGCATCCAAAAGGGAGTGCAAAAGTGCCACAACATGGCTGCTTTCACGGCTTTTTCCTTTGCAAGAAGCCTAACACCAGGCTGATTTACCTTCCCAGGGTTACTGTTAGGCTTAGACCTTGGGCTAGGATTTTTAAACAGGGAAGCCCTTAGCTCCAGGCACACTGCAGCTGTTAAAGGCATCCCAAGAGGGCCGCAAAAGTGACACAACCTAGCTGCCTCTGCTGCTCATCTCATGAGACCATCCAAACCATAGGCTGATTTTCCATCCGAGCGTTGAGGTTTGAGTTAGGCTTAGGGTTAGTGTTCTTTGAACCAGAAAGCCCTGAGTTCCAAGAACACAGCAGCTGCCAAGGACTACCCAAGAAGAACGCAAAAGCACCACAACATGCCTGCCTCCACAGCTTTTTCCTTGGGGACATCCCTAATTCCGGGCTGATTTGCCTTTCTCCTCTTAGGGTTGGGGTTAGGCCTAGGGCTAGGATTTTTAAAATCAGGAAGCCTAGACCTCCAGGCACACTGGAGCTGTGAAAGGCATGCAAAAGGGAGTGCAAAAGTGCCACAACATGGCTGCTTTCACAGCTTTTTCCTTGGCAAGAAGCCTAACACCTGGCTGATTTACATTCCTAGGGTTACTGTTAGGCTTAGGCCTAGGACTTTGAAAACTAGGAAGCCCTGTGCTCCAGGCACACTGCAGCTGTCAAAGGCATCCCAAGGGGAGCGCAAAAGCGACACACCTTGGCTGCCTCTGCTGCCCTTCTCATGAGTCCATCCCCAACCATAGGCTGATTTTCCTTCCTAGCGTTGAGGTTTGAGTTAGGCCTAGGGGTAGTGTTCTTTAAACCAGAAAGCCCTGAGTTCCAAGAACACAGCAGCTGCCAAGGACTACCCCAGAAGAGCAAAAAAGTACCACAACATGCCTGCCTCCACAGCTATTTCCTTGGGGACATCCCTAAATCCTGGCTGATTTGCCTTTCTCGTCTTAGGGTTGGGGTATGTAGGCCTTGTGCTAGGATTTTTAAAATCAGGAAGCCCAAACCTCCAGGAACACTGGACCTGTGAAAGGCATCCAAAAGAGAGTGCAAAAGTGCCACAACATGGCTGCTTTCACAGCTTTTTCCTTGGCACCATCCCTATACCTAGGCTGATTTATCTGCCTAGGGTTAGGGTTAGGGTTCAGCCTAGGGCTAGGATTTTTTTAACCAGGAAGCCCTGTGCTCCAGGCACACTGCAGCTGTTCAGTGCATGCCAAGGAAAGCGCAAAAGTGACACAACTTAGCTTCCTCCCCTGCTATTTCCATGAGACCATCCTGAACCATAGGCTGATTTTCCTTCCTAGAGTTGAGGTTTGAGTTAGGCCTAGGGTTAGGGTTCTTTTACCCAGAAAGCCCTGAGTTCCAAGAACACAGCAGCTGCCAAGGACTACCCAAGAAGAGCACAAAGGTGTTGTATTCATATTGTTGCATATCATACTCACAGAGCCTCATACCTTCTGGGTGGTTTTCTCACAGCAGATCTTCACAGCAGTGGTGTTGTTGCTTCTCAGTCAGGGCTCCTCTCCAAAGCCCTCCCTGACCACCCTGCCCCATTTTATCTCTGCTTCCTAATCAAGGACATCACAGCTGCAGGCCATTTACAATAACTAGAACCAGGGCAGGGTAACTAATACAATACAAAGATCTTTCACTGCCATACATATGTTTACAATACATACATTTAGTCAGGCCCCTACACAAAAGTACCACAACATGCCTGCCTCCACAGCTATTTCCTTGGGGACATCCCTAATTCCTGGCTGATTTGCCTTTCTCGTCTTAGATCTCAGGTTAGGTAGGCCTAGGGCTAGGATTTTTAAAATCGGGAAGCCCAGACCTCCAGGCACACTGGAGCTCTGAACGGCATCCAAAAGGGAGTGCAAAAGTGCCACAATACGGCTGCTTTCACAGCTTTTTCCTTGGCACCATCCCTATACCTAGGCTGATTTATCTGCCTAGGGTTAGGGTTCAGCCTAGGGCTAGGATTTTGTTAACCAGGAAGCCCTGAGTTCCAGGCTTACTGGAGCTGCCAAAGGCATCCAAAAGGGAGTGCAAAAGTGCCACAACATGGCTGCTTTCACGGCTTTTTCCTTTGCAAGAAGCCTAACACCAGGCTGATTTACCTTCCCAGGGTTACTGTTAGGCTTAGACCTTGGGCTAGGATTTTTAAACAGGGAAGCCCTTAGCTCCAGGCACACTGCAGCTGTTAAAGGCATCCCAAGAGGGCCGCAAAAGTGACACAACCTAGCTGCCTCTGCTGCTCATCTCATGAGACCATCCAAACCATAGGCTGATTTTCCATCCGAGCGTTGAGGTTTGAGTTAGGCTTAGGGTTAGTGTTCTTTGAACCAGAAAGCCCTGAGTTCCAAGAACACAGCAGCTGCCAAGGACTACCCAAGAAGAGCGCAAAAGCACCACAACATGCCTGCCTCCACAGCTTTTTCCTTGGGGACATCCCTAATTCGGGGCTGATTTGCCTTTCTCCTCTTCTGGTTGGGGTTAGGCCTAGGGCTAGGATTTTTAAAATCAGGAAGCCTAGACCTCCAGGCACACTGGAGCTGTGAAAGGCATGCAAAAGGGAGTGCAAAAGTGCCACAACATGGCTGCTTTCACGGCTTTTTCCTTGGCAAGAAGCCTAACACCTGGCTGATTTACATTCCTAGGGTTACTGTTAGGCTTAGGCCTAGGACTTTGAAAACTAGGAAGCCCTGTGCTCCAGGCACACTGCAGCTGTCAAAGGCATCCCAAGGGGAGCGCAAAAGGGACACACCTTGGCTGCCTCTGCTGCCCTTCTCATGAGTCCATCCCCAACCATAGGCTGATTTTCCTTCCTAGCGTTGAGGTTTGAGTTAGGCCTAGGGGTAGTGTTCTTTAAACCAGAAAGCCCTGAGTTCCAAGAACACAGCAGCTGCCAAGGACTACCCCAGAAGAGCAAAAAAGTACCACAACATGCCTGCCTCCACAGCTATTTCCTTGGGGACATCCCTAAATCCTGGCTGATTTGCCTTTCTCGTCTTAGGGTTGGGGTATGTAGGCCTTGTGCTAGGATTTTTAAAATCAGGAAGCCCAAACCTCCAGGCACACTGGACCTGTGAAAGGCATCCAAAAGAGAGTGCAAAAGTGCCACAACATGGCTGCTTTCACAGCTTTTTCCTTGGCACCATCCCTATACCTAGGCTGATTTATCTGCCTAGGGTTAGGGTTAGGGTTCAGCCTAGGGCTAGGATTTTTTTAACCAGGAAGCCCTGTGCTCCAGGCACACTGCAGCTGTTCAGTGCATGCCAAGGAAAGCGCAAAAGTGACACAACTTAGCTTCCTCCCCTGCTATTTCCATGAGACCATCCTGAACCATAGGCTGATTTTCCTTCCTAGCGTTGAGGTTTGAGTTAGGCCTAGGGTTAGGGTTCTTTTACCCAGAAAGCCCTGAGTTCCAAGAACACAGCAGCTGCCAAGGACTACCCAAGAAGAGCACAAAGGTGTTGTATTCATATTGTTGCATATCATACTCACAGAGCCTCATACCTTCTGGGTGGTTTTCTCACAGCAGATCTTCACAGCAGTGGTGTTGTTGCTTCTCAGTCAGGGCTCCTCTCCAAAGCCCTCCCTGACCACCCTGCCCCCTTTTATCTCTGCTTCCCAATCCAGGACATCACAGCTGCAGGCCATTTACAATAACTAGAACCAGGGCAGGGTAACTAATACAATACAAAGATCTTTCACTGCAATACATATGTTTACAATACATACATTTAGTCAGGCCCCTACACAAAAGTACCACAACATGCCTGCCTCCAAAGCTATTTCCTTGGGGACATCCCTAATTCCGGGCTGATTTGCCTTTCTCGTCTTAGGATTGGGGTTAGGTAGGCCTAGTGTTAGGATTTTTAAAATCAGGAAGCCCAGACCTCCAGGCACACTGGAGCTGTGAAAGGCATGCAAAAGGGAGTGCAAAAGTGCCACAACATGGCTGCTTTCACAGCTTTTTCCTTGGCACCATCCCTATACCTAGGCTGATTTATCTGCCTAGGGTTAGGGTTCAGCCTAGGGCAAGGATATTTTTAACCAGGAAGCCCTGAGTTCCAGGCTTACTGCAGCTGCCAAAGGCATCCAAAAGGGAGCGCAGAAGTGCCACAACCTGGCAGCTTTCACAGCTTTTTCCTTAGGAAGAACCCTAATAGCCGGCTGATTTACCTTCCAAGGGTTACTGTTAGGCTTAGGCCTAGGACTTTGAAAACCAGGAAGCCCTCTGCTCCAGGCACACTGCAGCTGTCAAAGGCATCCCAAGGGGAGCGCAAAAGTGACACAACTTGGCTGCCTCCACTGCTATTTCCATGAGACCATGCCCAACAATAGGCTGATTTTCCTTCCTAGGCTTAAGGTTTGAGTTATGCCTAGGGTTAGTGTTCTTTTAACCAGAAAGCCCTGAGTTCCAAGAACACAGCAGCTGCCAAGGACTACCCAAGAAGAACGCAAAAGCACCACAACATGCCTGCCTCCACAGCTTTTTCCTTGGGGACATCCCTAATTCCGGGCTGATTTGCCTTTCTCCTCTTAGGGTTGGGGTTAGGCCTTGGGCTAGGATTTTTAAAATCAGGAAGCCCAGACCTCCAGGCACACTGGACCTGTGAAAGGCATCCAAAAAGGAGCGCAAAAGTGCCACAACCTGGCAGCTTTCACAGCTTTTTCCTTAGGAAGAACCCTAATACCCGGCTGATTTACCTTCCTAGGGTTACTGTTAGGCTTAGGCCTAGGACTTTGAAAACCAGGAAGCCCTGTGCTCCAGGCACACTGCAGCTGTTCAAGGCATCCCAAGGGGAGCGCAAAAGTGACACAACTTGGCTGCCTCCACTGCTATTTCCATGAGACCATCCCCAACCATAGGCTGATTTTCCTTCCTAGGCTTAAGGTTTGAGTTACGCCTAGGGTTAGTGTTCTTTGAACCAGAAAGCCCTGAGTTCAAAGAACACAGCAGCTGCAAAGGACTACCCAAGAAGAGCACAAAAGTACCACAACATGCCTGCCTCCACAGATATTTCCTTGGGGACATCCCTAATTCCTGGCTGATTTGCCTTTCTCGTCTTAGGGTTGGGGTTATGTAGGCCTAGTGCTAGGATTTTTAAAATCAGGAAGCCCAGACCTCCAGGCACACTGGAGCTGTGAAAGGCATCCAAAAGAGAGTGCAAAAGTGCCACAACATGGCAGCTTTCACAGCTTTTTCCTTGGCACCATCCCTATACCTAGGCTGATTTATCTGCCTAGGGTTAGGGTTAGGGTTCAGCCAAGGGCTAGGATTTTTTTAACCAGGAAAGCCTGTGCTCCAGGCACACTGCAGCTGTCCAACGCATCCCAAGGAAAGCGCAAAAGTGACACAACTTAGCTTCCTCCCCTGCTATTTCCATGAGACCATCCCGAAACATAGGCTGATTTTCCTTCCTAGCGTTGAGGTTTGAGTTAGGCCTAGGGTTAGTGTTCTTTGAACCAGAAAGCCCTGAGTTCCAAGAACACAGCAGCTGCGAAGGACTACCCAAGAAGTGCACAAAGGTTTTGTATTCATATTGTTGCATATCATACTCACAGAGCCTCATGCCTTCTGGGTGGTTTGCTCACAGCAGATCTTCACAGCAGTGGTGTTGTTGCTTCTCAGTCAGGGCTCCTCTCCAAATCCCTCCCTGACCACCCTGCCCCATTTTATCTCTGCTTCCTAATCAAGGACATCACAGCTGCAGGCCATTTACAATAACTAGAACCAGGGCAGGGTAACTAATACAATACAAAGAACTTTCACTGCCATACATATGTTTACAATACATACATTTAGTCAGGCCCCTACACAAAAGTACCACAACATGCCTGCCTCCACAGCTATTTCCTTGGGGACATCCCTAATTCCTGGCTGATTTGCCTTTCTCGTCTTAGATCTCAGGTTAGGTAGGCCTAGGGCTAGGATTTTTAAAATCGGGAAGCCCAGACCTCCAGGCACACTGGAGCTCTGAACGGCATCCAAAAGGGAGTGCAAAAGTGCCACAATACGGCTGCTTTCACAGCTTTTCCTTGGCACCATCCCTATACCTAGGCTGATTTATCTGCCTAGGGTTAGGGTTCAGCCTAGGGCTAGGATTTTGTTAACCAGGAAGCCCTGAGTTCCAGGCTTACTGGAGCTGCCAAAGGCATCCAAAAGGGAGTGCAAAAGTGCCACAACATGGCTGCTTTCACGGCTTTTTCCTTTGCAAGAAGCCTAACACCAGGCTGATTTACCTTCCCAGGGTTACTGTTAGGCTTAGACCTTGGGCTAGGATTTTTAAACAGGGAAGCCCTTAGCTCCAGGCACACTGCAGCTGTTAAAGGCATCCCAAGAGGGCCGCAAAAGTGACACAACCTAGCTGCCTCTGCTGCTCATCTCATGAGACCATCCAAACCATAGGCTGATTTTCCATCCGAGCGTTGAGGTTTGAGTTAGGCTTAGGGTTAGTGTTCTTTGAACCAGAAAGCCCTGAGTTCCAAGAACACAGCAGCTGCCAAGGACTACCCAAGAAGAGCGCAAAAGCACCACAACATGCCTGCCTCCACAGCTTTTTCCTTGGGGACATCCCTAATTCCGGGCTGATTTGCCTTTCTCCTCTTAGGGTTGGGGTTAGGCCTAGGGCTAGGATTTTTAAATCAGGAAGCCTAGACCTCCAGGCACACTGGAGCTGTGAAAGGCATGCAAAAGGGAGTGCAAAAGTGCCACAACATGGCTGCTTTCACAGCTTTTTCCTTGGCAAGAAGCCTAACACCTGGCTGATTTACATTCCTAGGGTTACTGTTAGGCTTAGGCCTAGGACTTTGAAAACTAGGAAGCCCTGTGCTCCAGGCACACTGCAGCTGTCAAAGGCATCCCAAGGGGAGCGCAAAAGGGACACACCTTGGCTGCCTCTGCTGCCCTTCTCATGAGTCCATCCCCAACCATAGGCTGATTTTCCTTCCTAGCGTTGAGGTTTGAGTTAGGCCTAGGGGTAGTGTTCTTTAAACCAGAAAGCCCTGAGTTCCAAGAACACAGCAGCTGCCAAGGACTACCCCAGAAGAGCAAAAAAGTACCACAACATGCCTGCCTCCACAGCTATTTCCTTGGGGACATCCCTAAATCCTGGCTGATTTGCCTTTCTCGTCTTAGGGTTGGGGTATGTAGGCCTTGTGCTAGGATTTTTAAAATCAGGAAGCCCAAACCTCCAGGAACACTGGACCTGTGAAAGGCATCCAAAAGAGAGTGCAAAAGTGCCACAACATGGCTGCTTTCACAGCGTTTTCCTTGGCACCATCCCTATACCTAGGCTGATTTATCTGCCTAGGGTTAGGGTTAGGGTTCAGCCTAGGTCTAGGATTTTTTTAACCAGGAAGCCCTGTGCTCCAGGCACACTGCAGCTGTTCAGTGCATGCCAAGGAAAGCGCAAAAGTGACACAACTTAGCTTCCTCCCCTGCTATTTCCATGAGACCATCCTGAACCATAGGCTGATTTTCCTTCCTAGAGTTGAGGTTTGAGTTAGGCCTAGGGTTAGGGTTCTTTTACCCAGAAAGCCCTGAGTTCCAAGAACACAGCAGCTGCCAAGGACTACCCAAGAAGAGCACAAAGGTGTTGTATTCATATTGTTGCATATCATACTCACAGAGCCTCATACCTTCTGGGTGGTTTTCTCACAGCAGATCTTCACAGCAGTGGTGTTGTTGCTTCTCAGTCAGGGCTCCTCTCCAAAGCCCTCCCTGACCACCCTGCCCCCTTTTATCTCTGCTTCCTAATCAAGGACATCACAGCTGCAGGCCATTTACAATAACTAGAACCAGGGCAGGGTAACTAATACAATACAAAGATCTTTTACTGCCATACATATGTTTACAATACATACATTTAGTCAGGCCCCTACACAAAGGTACCACAACATGCCTGCCTCCACAGCTATTTCCTTGCGGACATCCCTAATTCCTGGCTGATTTGCCTTTCTCGTCTTAGATCTCAGGTTAGGTAGGCCTAGGGCTAGGATTTTTAAAATCAGGAAGCCCAGACCTCCAGGCACACTGGAGCTCTGAAAGGCATCCAAAAGGGAGTGCAAAAGTGCCACAATACGGCTGCTTTCACAGCTTTTTCCTTGGCACCATCCCTATACCTAGGCTGATTTATCTGCCTAGGGTTAGGGTTCAGCCTAGGGCTAGGATTTTGTTAACCAGGAAGCCCTGAGTTCCAGGCTTACTGGAGCTGCCAAAGGCATCCCAAAGGGAGCGCAGAAGTGCCACAACCTGGCAGCTTTCGCAGCTTTTTCCTTAGGAAGAACCCTCATACCCGGCTGATTTACCTTCCTAGGGTTACTGTTAGGCTTAGGCCTACGACTTTGAAAACCAGGAAGCCCGGTGCTCCAGGCACACTGCAGCTGTCAAAGGCATCCCAAGGGGAGCGCAAAAGTGACACAACTTGGCTGCCTCCACTGCTATTTCCATTAGACCATCCCGAACCATAGGCTGGTTTCCTTCCTGGCGTTGAGGTTTGAGTTAGGCCTAGGGTTAGTGTTCTTTAAACCAGAAAGCCCTGAGTTCGAAGAACACAGCAGCTGCCAAGGACTACCCAAGAAGAGCACAAAAGTACCACAACATGCCTGCCTCCACAGCTATTTCCTTGGGGACATCCCTAATTCCTGGCTGATTTGCCTTTCTCGTCTTAGATCTCAGGTTAGGTAGGCCTAGGGCTAGGATTTTTAAAATCGGGAAGCCCAGACCTCCAGGCACACTGGAGCTCTGAACGGCATCCAAAAGGGAGTGCAAAAGTGCCACAATACGGCTGCTTTCACAGCTTTTTCCTTGGCACCATCCCTATACCTAGGCTGATTTATCTGCCTAGGGTTAGGGTTCAGCCTAGGGCTAGGATTTTGTTAACCAGGAAGCCCTGAGTTCCAGGCTTACTGGAGCTGCCAAAGGCATCCAAAAGGGAGTGCAAAAGTGCCACAACATGGCTGCTTTCACGGCTTTTTCCTTTGCAAGAAGCCTAACACCAGGCTGATTTACCTTCCCAGGGTTACTGTTAGGCTTAGACCTTGGGCTAGGATTTTTAAACAGGGAAGCCCTGAGCTCCAGGCACACTGCAGCTGTTAAAGGCATCCCAAGAGGGCCGCAAAAGTGACACAACCTAGCTGCCTCTGCTGCTCATCTCATGAGACCATCCAAACCATAGGCTGATTTTCCATCCGAGCGTTGAGGTTTGAGTTAGGCTTAGGGTTAGTGTTCTTTGAACCAGAAAGCCCTGAGTTCCAAGAACACAGCAGCTGCCAAGGACTACCCAAGAAGAGCGCAAAAGCACCACAACATGCCTGCCTCCACAGCTTTTTCCTTGGGGACATCCCTAATTCCGGGCTGATTTGCCTTTCTCCTCTTAGGGTTGGGGTTAGGCCTAGGGCTAGGATTTTTAAAATCAGGAAGCCTAGACCTCCAGGCACACTGGAGCTGTGAAAGGCATGCAAAAGGGAGTGCAAAAGTGCCACAACATGGCTGCTTTCACAGCTTTTTCCTTGGCAAGAAGCCTAACACCTGGCTGATTTACATTCCTAGGGTTACTGTTAGGCTTAGGCCTAGGACTTTGAAAACTAGGAAGCCCTGTGCTCCAGGCACACTGCAGCTGTCAAAGGCATCCCAAGGGGAGCGCAAAAGGGACACACCTTGGCTGCCTCTGCTGCCCTTCTCATGAGTCCATCCCCAACCATAGGCTGATTTTCCTTCCTAGCGTTGAGGTTTGAGTTAGGCCTAGGGGTAGTGTTCTTTAAACCAGAAAGCCCTGAGTTCCAAGAACACAGCAGCTGCCAAGGACTACCCCAGAAGAGCAAAAAAGTACCACAACATGCCTGCCTCCACAGCTATTTCCTTGGGGACATCCCTAAATCCTGGCTGATTTGCCTTTCTCGTCTTAGGGTTGGGGTATGTAGGCCTTGTGCTAGGATTTTTAAAATCAGGAAGCCCAAACCTCCAGGAACACTGGACCTGTGAAAGGCATCCAAAAGAGAGTGCAAAAGTGCCACAACATGGCTGCTTTCACAGCTTTTTCCTTGGCACCATCCCTATACCTAGGCTGATTTATCTGCCTAGGGTTAGGGTTAGGGTTCAGCCTAGGGCTAGGATTTTTTTAACCAGGAAGCCCTGTGCTCCAGGCACACTGCAGCTGTTCAGTGCATGCCAAGGAAAGCGCAAAAGTGACACAACTTAGCTTCCTCCCCTGCTATTTCCATGAGACCATCCTGAACCATAGGCTGATTTTCCTTCCTAGAGTTGAGGTTTGAGTTAGGCCTAGGGTTAGGGTTCTTTTACCCAGAAAGCCCTGAGTTCCAAGAACACAGCAGCTGCCAAGGACTACCCAAGAAGAGCACAAAGGTGTTGTATTCATATTGTTGCATATCATACTCACAGAGCCTCATACCTTCTGGGTGGTTTTCTCACAGCAGATCTTCACAGCAGTGGTGTTGTTGCTTCTCAGTCAGGGCTCCTCTCCAAAGCCCTCCCTGACCACCCTGCCCCCTTTTATCTCTGCTTCCTAATCAAGGACATCACAGCTGCAGGCCATTTACAATAACTAGAACCAGGGCAGGGTAACTAATACAATACAAAGATCTTTTACTGCCATACATATGTTTACAATACATACATTTAGTCAGGCCCCTACACAAAGGTACCACAACATGCCTGCCTCCACAGCTATTTCCTTGCGGACATCCCTAATTCCTGGCTGATTTGCCTTTCTCGTCTTAGATCTCAGGTTAGGTAGGCCTAGGGCTAGGATTTTTAAAATCAGGAAGCCCAGACCTCCAGGCACACTGGAGCTCTGAAAGGCATCCAAAAGGGAGTGCAAAAGTGCCACAATACGGCTGCTTTCACAGCTTTTTCCTTGGCACCATCCCTATACCTAGGCTGATTTATCTGCCTAGGGTTAGGGTTCAGCCTAGGGCTAGGATTTTGTTAACCAGGAAGCCCTGAGTTCCAGGCTTACTGGAGCTGCCAAAGGCATCCCAAAGGGAGCGCAGAAGTGCCACAACCTGGCAGCTTTCGCAGCTTTTTCCTTAGGAAGAACCCTCATACCCGGCTGATTTACCTTCCTAGGGTTACTGTTAGGCTTAGGCCTACGACTTTGAAAACCAGGAAGCCCGGTGCTCCAGGCACACTGCAGCTGTCAAAGGCATCCCAAGGGGAGCGCAAAAGTGACACAACTTGGCTGCCTCCACTGCTATTTCCATTAGACCATCCCGAACCATAGGCTGGTTTCCTTCCTGGCGTTGAGGTTTGAGTTAGGCCTAGGGTTAGTGTTCTTTAAACCAGAAAGCCCTGAGTTCGAAGAACACAGCAGCTGCCAAGGACTACCCAAGAAGAGCACAAAAGTACCACAACATGCCTGCCTCCACAGCTATTTCCTTGGGGACATCCCTAATTCCTGGCTGATTTGCCTTTCTCGTCTTAGGGTTGGGGTTAGGTAGGCCTTGTGCTAGGATTTTTAAAATCAGGAAGCCCAGACCTCCAGGCACACTGGAGCTGTGAAAGGCATCCAAAAGGGAGTGCAAAAGTGCCACAACATGGCTGCTTTCACGGCTTTTTCCTTTGCAAGAAGCCGAACACCACGCTGATTTACCTTCCCAGGTTTAGTGCAAGGCTTCAGCCTAGGGTTAGGATTTTTAATACTAGGAAGCCCTTAGCTCCACGCACACTGCAGCTGTCAAAGGCATCGCAAGGGGAGCGCAAAAGTGACACAACTTGGCTGACTCCACTGCTATTTCCATGAGACCATCCCCAAACATAGGCTGATATTCCTTCCTAGGATTAGGGTTTGTGTTACGCCTAGGGTTAGTGTTCTTTTAACCAGAAAGCCCTGAGTTCTAAGAACACAGCAGCTGCCAAGGACTACCCAAGAAGAACGCAAAAACACCACAACATGCCTGCCTCCACAGCTTTTTCCTTGGGGACATCCCTAATTCCGGGCTGATTTGCCTTTCTCCTCTTAGGGTTGGGGTTAGGCCTAGGGCTAGGATTTTTAAAATCAGGAAGCCCAGACCTCCAGGAACACTGCAGCTGTGAAAGACATCCAAAAAGCAGTGCAAAAGTGCCACAACATGGCAGCTTTCATAGCTTTTCCTTAGGAATAACCCTCATACCCGGCTGATTGACCTTCCTAGGGTTACTGTTAGGCTTAGGCCTAGGACTTTGAAAACCAGGAAGCCCTGTGATCCAGGCACACTGCAGCTGTTAAAGGCATCCAAAAAGGAGTGCAAAAGTGACACAACTTGGCTGCCTCCACTGCTATTACCATTAGACCATCTCGATCCATAGGCTGAATTTCCTTCCTAGGCTTAAGGTTTGAGTAAGGCCTAGGTTTAGTGTTCTTTGAACCAGAAAGCCCTGAGTTCCAAGAACACAGCAGCTGCCAAGGACTACCCAAGAAGAGGGCAAAAGCAACACAACATGCCTGCCTCCACAGCTTTTTCCTTGGGGACATCCCTAATTCCGGGCTGATTTGCCTTTCTCCTCTTAGGGTTGGGGTTAGGCCTAGGGCTAGGATTTTTAAAATCAGGAAGCCCAGACCTCCAGGCACACTGGACCTGTGAAAGGCATGCAAAAGGGAGTGCAAAAGTGCCACAACATGGCAGCTTTCACGGCTTTTTCCTTTGCAAGAAGCCTAACACCAGGCTGATTTACCTTCCTAGGGTTACTGTTAGGCTTAGGCCTAGGACTTTGAAAACCAGGAAGCCCTGTGCTCCAGGCACACTGCAGCTGTTCAAGGCATCCCAAGGGGAGCGCAAAAGCGACACACCTTGGCTGCCTCTGCTGCCCTTCTCATGAGTCCATCCCCAACCATAGGCTGATTTTCCTTGCTAGCGTTGAGGTTTGAGTTAGGCCTAGGTTTAGTGTTCTTTCAACCAGAAAGCCCTGAGTTCCAAGAACACAGCAGCTGCCAAGGACTACCCAAGAAGAGCACAAAAGTACCACAAAATGCCTGCCTCCACAGCTATTTCCTTGGGGACATCCCTAAATCCTGGCTGATTTGCCTTTCTCGTCTTAGGGTTGGGGTATGTAGGCCTTGTGCTAGGATTTTTAAAATCAGGAAGCCCAAACCTCCAGGAACACTGGACCTGTGAAAGGCATCCAAAAGAGAGTGCAAAAGTGCCACAACATGGCTGCTTTCACAGCTTTTTCCTTGGCACCATCCCTATACCTAGGCTGATTTATCTGCCTAGGGTTAGGGTTAGGGTTCAGCCTAGGGCTAGGATTTTTTTAACCAGGAAGCCCTGTGCTCCAGGCACACTGCAGCTGTTCAGTGCATGCCAAGGAAAGCGCAAAAGTGACACAACTTAGCTTCCTCCCCTGCTATTTCCATGAGACCATCCTGAACCATAGGCTGATTTTCCTTCCTAGAGTTGAGGTTTGAGTTAGGCCTAGGGTTAGGGTTCTTTTACCCAGAAAGCCCTGAGTTCCAAGAACACAGCAGCTGCCAAGGACTACCCAAGAAGAGCACAAAGGTGTTGTATTCATATTGTTGCATATCATACTCACAGAGCCTCATACCTTCTGGGTGGTTTTCTCACAGCAGATCTTCACAGCAGTGGTGTTGTTGCTTCTCAGTCAGGGCTCCTCTCCAAAGCCCTCCCTGACCACCCTGCCCCCTTTTATCTCTGCTTCCTAATCAAGGACATCACAGCTGCAGGCCATTTACAATAACTAGAACCAGGGCAGGGTAACTAATACAATACAAAGATCTTTTACTGCCATACATATGTTTACAATACATACATTTAGTCAGGCCCCTACACAAAGGTACCACAACATGCCTGCCTCCACAGCTATTTCCTTGCGGACATCCCTAATTCCTGGCTGATTTGCCTTTCTCGTCTTAGATCTCAGGTTAGGTAGGCCTAGGGCTAGGATTTTTAAAATCAGGAAGCCCAGACCTCCAGGCACACTGGAGCTCTGAAAGGCATCCAAAAGGGAGTGCAAAAGTGCCACAATACGGCTGCTTTCACAGCTTTTTCCTTGGCACCATCCCTATACCTAGGCTGATTTATCTGCCTAGGGTTAGGGTTCAGCCTAGGGCTAGGATTTTGTTAACCAGGAAGCCCTGAGTTCCAGGCTTACTGGAGCTGCCAAAGGCATCCCAAAGGGAGCGCAGAAGTGCCACAACCTGGCAGCTTTCGCAGCTTTTTCCTTAGGAAGAACCCTCATACCCGGCTGATTTACCTTCCTAGGGTTACTGTTAGGCTTAGGCCTACGACTTTGAAAACCAGGAAGCCCGGTGCTCCAGGCACACTGCAGCTGTCAAAGGCATCCCAAGGGGAGCGCAAAAGTGACACAACTTGGCTGCCTCCACTGCTATTTCCATTAGACCATCCCGAACCATAGGCTGGTTTCCTTCCTGGCGTTGAGGTTTGAGTTAGGCCTAGGGTTAGTGTTCTTTAAACCAGAAAGCCCTGAGTTCGAAGAACACAGCAGCTGCCAAGGACTACCCAAGAAGAGCACAAAAGTACCACAACATGCCTGCCTCCACAGCTATTTCCTTGGGGACATCCCTAATTCCTGGCTGATTTGCCTTTCTCGTCTTAGGGTTGGGGTTAGGTAGGCCTTGTGCTAGGATTTTTAAAATCAGGAAGCCCAGACCTCCAGGCACACTGGAGCTGTGAAAGGCATCCAAAAGGGAGTGCAAAAGTGCCACAACATGGCTGCTTTCACGGCTTTTTCCTTTGCAAGAAGCCGAACACCACGCTGATTTACCTTCCCAGGTTTAGTGCAAGGCTTCAGCCTAGGGTTAGGATTTTTAATACTAGGAAGCCCTTAGCTCCACGCACACTGCAGCTGTCAAAGGCATCGCAAGGGGAGCGCAAAAGTGACACAACTTGGCTGACTCCACTGCTATTTCCATGAGACCATCCCCAAACATAGGCTGATATTCCTTCCTAGGATTAGGGTTTGTGTTACGCCTAGGGTTAGTGTTCTTTTAACCAGAAAGCCCTGAGTTCTAAGAACACAGCAGCTGCCAAGGACTACCCAAGAAGAACGCAAAAACACCACAACATGCCTGCCTCCACAGCTTTTTCCTTGGGGACATCCCTAATTCCGGGCTGATTTGCCTTTCTCCTCTTAGGGTTGGGGTTAGGCCTAGGGCTAGGATTTTTAAAATCAGGAAGCCCAGACCTCCAGGAACACTGCAGCTGTGAAAGACATCCAAAAAGCAGTGCAAAAGTGCCACAACATGGCAGCTTTCATAGCTTTTCCTTAGGAATAACCCTCATACCCGGCTGATTGACCTTCCTAGGGTTACTGTTAGGCTTAGGCCTAGGACTTTGAAAACCAGGAAGCCCTGTGATCCAGGCACACTGCAGCTGTTAAAGGCATCCAAAAAGGAGTGCAAAAGTGACACAACTTGGCTGCCTCCACTGCTATTACCATTAGACCATCTCGATCCATAGGCTGAATTTCCTTCCTAGGCTTAAGGTTTGAGTAAGGCCTAGGTTTAGTGTTCTTTGAACCAGAAAGCCCTGAGTTCCAAGAACACAGCAGCTGCCAAGGACTACCCAAGAAGAGGGCAAAAGCAACACAACATGCCTGCCTCCACAGCTTTTTCCTTGGGGACATCCCTAATTCCGGGCTGATTTGCCTTTCTCCTCTTAGGGTTGGGGTTAGGCCTAGGGCTAGGATTTTTAAAATCAGGAAGCCCAGACCTCCAGGCACACTGGACCTGTGAAAGGCATGCAAAAGGGAGTGCAAAAGTGCCACAACATGGCAGCTTTCACGGCTTTTTCCTTTGCAAGAAGCCTAACACCAGGCTGATTTACCTTCCTAGGGTTACTGTTAGGCTTAGGCCTAGGACTTTGAAAACCAGGAAGCCCTGTGCTCCAGGCACACTGCAGCTGTTCAAGGCATCCCAAGGGGAGCGCAAAAGCGACACACCTTGGCTGCCTCTGCTGCCCTTCTCATGAGTCCATCCCCAACCATAGGCTGATTTTCCTTGCTAGCGTTGAGGTTTGAGTTAGGCCTAGGTTTAGTGTTCTTTCAACCAGAAAGCCCTGAGTTCCAAGAACACAGCAGCTGCCAAGGACTACCCAAGAAGAGCACAAAAGTACCACAAAATGCCTGCCTCCACAGCTATTTCCTTGGGGACATCCCTAAATCCTGGCTGATTTGCCTTTCTCGTCATAGGGTTGGGGTTATGTAGGCCTAGGGCTAGGATTTTTTAAATCAGGAAGCCCAGACCTGCAGGCACACTGGAGCAGTGAAAGGCATCCAAAAGAGAGTGCAAAAGTGCCACAACATGGCTGCTTTCACAGCTTTTTCCTTGGCACCATTCCTATACCTAGGCTGATTTATCTGCCTAGGGTTAGGGTTAGGGTTCAGCCTGGGGCTAGGATTTTTTTCACCAGGAAGCCCTGTGCTCCAGGCACACTGCAGCTGTTCAATGCATCCCAAGGAAAGCGCAAAAGTGACACATCTTAGCTTCCTCCACTGCTATTTCCATGAGACCATCCTGAACCATAGGCTGATTTTCCTTCCTAGCGTTGAGGTTTGAGTTAGGCCTAGGGTTAGTGTTCTTTTACCCAGAAAGCCCTGAGTTCCAAGAACACAGCAGCTGCCAAGGACTACCCAAGAAGAGCACAAAGGTGTTGTATTCATTTTGTTGCATATCATACTCACAGAGCCTCATGCCTTCTGGGTGGTTTGCTCACAGCAGATCTTCACAGCAGTGGTGTTGTTGCTTCTCAGTCAGGGCTCCTCTCCAAAGCTCTCCCTGACCACCCTGCCCCCTTTTATCTCTGCTTCCCAATCAAGGACATCACAGCTACAGGCCATTTACAATAACTAGAACCAGGGCAGGGTAACTAATAAAATACAAAGATCTTTCACTGCCATACATATGTTTACAATACATACATTTAGTCAGGCCCCTACACAAAAGTACCACAACATGCCTGCCTCCCCAGCTTTTTCGTGGGGACATCCCTAATTCCGGGCTGATTTGCCTTTCTCGTCTTAGGGCTGAGGTTAGGTAGGACTTGTGCTAGGATTTTTAAAATCAGGAAGCCCAGACCTCCAGGCACACTGGAGCTGTGAAAGGCATGCAAAAGGGAGTGCAAAAGTGCCACAACATGGCTGCTTTCACAGCTTTTTCCTTGGCACCATCCCTATACCTAGGCTGATTTATCTGCCTAGGGTTAGGGTTCAGCCTAGGGCAAGGATTTTTTTAACCAGGAAGCCCTGAGTTCCAGGCTTACTGCAGCTGCCAAAGGCATCCCAAAGGGAGCGCAGAAGTGCCACAACCTGGCAGCTTACACAGCTTTTTCCTTAGGAAGAACCCTCATACCCGGCTGTTTAACCTTCCTAGCGTTACTGTTAGGCTTAGGCCTAGGACTTTGAAAACCAGCAAGCCCTGTGCTCCAGGCACACTGCAGCTGTCAAAGGCATCCCAAGGGGAGCGCAAAAGTGACACAACTTGGCTGCCTCCACTGCTATTTCCATTAGACCATCCCGAACCATAGGCTGGTTTCCTTCCTGGCGTTGAGGTTTGAGTAAGGCCTAGGGTTACTGTTCTTTAAACCAGAAAGCCCTGAGTTCCAAGAACACAGCAGCTGCCAAGGACTACCCAAGAAGAGCACAAAAGTACCACACCATGCATGCCTCCACAGCTATTTCCTTGGGGACATCCCTAATTCCGGGCTGATTTGCCTTTCTCCTCTTAGGGTTGGGGTTAGGCCTAGGGCTAGGATTTTTAAAATCAGGAAGCCCAGACCTCCAGGCACACTGGACCTGTGAAAGGCATCCAAAAGGGAGTGCAAAAGTGCCACAACATGGCTGCTTTCACGGCTTTTTCCTTTGCAAGAACCCTCATACCCGGCTGATTTACCTTCCTAGGGTTACTGTTAGGCTTAGGCCTAGGACTTTGAAAACCAGGAAGCCCTGTGCTCCAGGCACACTGCAGCTGTTCAAGGCATCCCAAGGGGAGCGCAAAAGTGACACAACTTGGCTGCCTCCACTGCTATTTCCATGAGACCATCCCCAACCATAGGCTGATTTTCCCTCCTAGGCTTAAGGGTTTAGTTAGGCCTAGGGTTAGTGTTCTTTGAACCAGGAAGCCCTGAGTTCCAAGAACACAGCAGCTGCCAAGGACTACCCAAGAAGAGGGCAAAAGCACCACAACATGCCTGCCTCCACAGCTTTTTCCTTGGGGACATCCCTAATTCCGGGCTGATTTGCCTTTCTCCTCTTAGGGTTGGGGTTAGGCCTAGGGCTAGGATTTTTAAAATCAGGAAGCCCAGACCTCAAGGCACACTGGACCTGTGAAAGGCATCCAAAAAGGAGCACAAAAGTGCCACAACCTGGCAGCTTTCACAGCTTTTTCCTTAGGAAGAACCCTAATACCCGGCTGTTTAACCTTCCTAGCGTTACTGTTAGGCTTAGGCCTAGGACTTTGAAAACCAGCAAGCCCTGTGCTCCAGGCACACTGCAGCTGTCAAAGGCATCCCAAGGGGAGCGCAAAAGTGACACAACTTGGCTGCCTCCACTGCTATTTCCATGAGACCATCCCCAAACATAGGCTGATTTTCCTTCCTAGGCTTAAGGTTTGAGTTACGCCTAGGGTTAGTGTTCTTTATACCAGAAACCCCTGAGTTCCAAGAACACAGCAGCTGCCAAGGAGTACCCAAGAAGAGCGCAAAAGCACCACAACATGCCTGCCTCCCCAGCTTTTTCCTTGGGGACATCCCTAATTCCGGGCTGATTTGCCTTTCTCCTCTTAGGGTTGGGGTTAGGCCTTGGGCTAGGATTTTTAAAATCAGGAAGCCCAGACCTCCAGGCACACTGGACCTGTGAAAGGCATGCAAAAGGGAGTGCAAAAGTGCCACAACATGGCTGCTTTCACAGCTTTTTCCTTGGCACCATCCCTATACCTAGGCTGATTTATCTGCCTAGGGTTAGGGTTCAGCCTAGGGCAAGGATTTTTTTAACCAGGAAGCCCTGAGTTCCAGGCATACTGCAGCTGCCAAAGGCATCCCAAAGGGAGCGCAGAAGTGCCACAACCTGGCAGCTTTCACAGCTTTTTCCTTAGGAAGAACCCTAATACCCGGCTGATTTACCTTCTTAGGGTTACTGTTAGGCTTAGGCCTACGACTTTGAAAACCAGGAAGCCCTGTGCTCCAGGCACACTGCAGCTGTCAAAGGCATCCCAAGGGGAGCGCAAAAGTGACACAACTTGGCTGCCTCCACTGCTATTTCCATTAGACCATCCCGAACCATAGGCTGGTTTCCTTCCTGGCGTTGAGGTTTGAGTTAGGCCTAGGGTTAGTGTTCTTTAAACCAGAAAGCCCTGAGTTCGAAGAACACAGCAGCTGCCAAGGACTACCCAAGAAGAGCACAAAAGTACCACACCATGCATGCCTCCACAGCTATTTCCTTGGGGACATCCCTAATTCCGGGCTGATTTGCCTTTCTCCTCTTAGGGTTGGGGTTAGGCCTAGGGCTAGGATTTTTAAAATCAGGAAGCCCAGACCTCCAGGCACACTGGACCTGTGAAAGGCATGCAAAAGGGAGCGCAAAAGTGCCACAACATGGCGGTTTTCACAGCTTTTTCCTTTGCAAGAACCCTCATACCCGGCTGATTTACCTTCCTAGGGTTACTGTTAGGCTTAGGCCTAGGTCTTTGAAAACCAGGAAACCCTGTGCTCCAGGCACACTGCAGCTGTCAAAGGCATCCCAAGGGGAGCGCAAAAGTGACACAACTTGGCTGCCACTGCTGCTATTTCCATGAGACCATGCCCAACCATAAGCTGATTTTCCCTCCTAGGCTTAAGGTTTGAGTTACGCCTAGGGTTAGTGTTCTTTGAACCAGAAAGCCCTGAGTTCCAAGAACACAGCAGCTGCCAAGGACTACCCAAGAAGAGCGCAAAAGCACCACAACATGCCTGCCTCCACAGCTTTTTCCTTGGGGACATCCCTAATTCCGGGCTGATTTGCCTTTCTCCTCTTAGGGTTGGGGTTAGGCCTAGGGCTAGGATTTTTAAAATCAGGAAGCCCAGACCTCCAGGCACACTGGAGCTGTGAAAGGCATGCAAAAGGGAGTGCAAAAGTGCCACAACGTGGCTGCTTTCACGGGTTTTTCCTTTGCAAGAAGCCTAACACCAGGCTGATTTACCTTCCTAGGGTTACTGTTAGGCTTAGGCCTAGGACTTTGAAAACCAGGAAGCCCTGTGCTCCAGGCACACTGCAGCTGTTCAAGGCATCCCAAGGGGAGCGCAAAAGCGACACACCTTGGCTGCCTCTGCTGCCCTTCTCATGAGTCCATCCCCAACCATAGGCTGATTTTCCTTCCTAGCGTTGAGGTTTGAGTTAGGCCTAGGTTTAGTGTTCTTTGAACCAGAAAGCCCTGAGTTCCAAGAACACAGCAGCTGCCAAGGACTACCCAAGAAGAGCACAAAAGTACCACAACATGCCTGCCTCCACAGCTATTTCCCTGGGGACATCCCTAATTCCGGGCTGATTTGCCTTTCTCGTCATAGGGTTGGGGTTATGTAGGCCTAGGGCTAGGATTTTTAAAATCAGGAAGCCCAGAGCTCCAGGCACACTGGACCTGTGAAAGGCATCCAAAAGAGAGTGCAAAAGTGCCACAACATGGCTGCTTTCACAGCTTTTTCCTTGGCACCATCCCTATACCTAGGCTGATTTATCTGCCTAGGGTTAGGGTTCTGCCTAGGGCAAGGATTTTTTTAACCAGGAAGCCCTGAGTTCCAGGCTTACTGGAGCTGCCAAAGGCATCCCAAAGGGAGAGCAGAAGTGCCACAACCTGGCAGCTTTCACAGCTTTTTCCTTAGGAAGAACCCTCATACCCGGCTGATTTACCTTCCTAGGGTTATTGTTAGGTTTAGGCCTACGACTTTGAAAACAAGGAAGCCCTGTGCTCCAGGCACACTGCAGCTGTCAAAGGCATCCCAAGGGGAGCGCAAAAGTGACACAACTTGGCTGCCTCCACTGCTATTTCCATTAGACCATCCCGAACAATAGGCTGGTTTCCTTCCTGGCGTTGAGGTTTGAGTTACGCCTAGGGTTAGTGTTCTTTAAACCAGAAAGCCCTGAGTTCCAAGAACACAGCAGCTGCCAAGGACTACCCAAGAAGAGAACAAAAGTACCACACCATGCATGCCTCCACAGCTATTTCCTTGGGGACATCCCTAATTTCGGGCTGATTTGCCTTTCTCCTCTTAGGGTTGGGGTTAGGCCTAGGGCTAGGATTTTTAAAATCAGGAAGCCCAGACCTCCAGGCACACTGGAGCTGTGAAAGGCATGCAAAAGGGAGTGCAAAAGTGCCACAACATGGCAGCTTTCACAGCTTTTTCCTTTGCAAGAACCCTCATACCCGGCTGATTTACCTTCCTAGGGTTACTGTTAGGCTTAGGCCCAGGACTTTGAAAACCAGGAAGCCCTGTGCTCCAGGCACACTGCAGCTGTCAAAGGCATCCCAAGGGGATCGCAAAAGTGACACAACTTGGCTGCCTCCACTGCTATTTCCATTAGACCATCCCGAACCATAAGCTGATTTTCCCTCCTAGGCTTAAGGTTTGAGTTACGCCTAGGGTTAGTGTTCTTTGAACCAGAAAGCCCTGAGTTCCAAGAACACAGCAGCTGCCAAGGAGTACCCAAGAAGAGCGCAAAAGCAACACAACATGCCTGCCTCCCCAGCTTTTTCCTTGGGGACATCCCTAATTCCGGGCTGATTTGCCTTTCTCCTCTTAGGGTTGGGTTTAGGCCTAGGGCTAGGATTTTTAAAATCAGGAAGCCCAGACCTCCAGGCACACTGGAGCTGTGAAAGGCATGCAAAAGGGAGTGCAAAAGTGCCACAACATGGCTGCTTTCACGGCTTTTTCCTTTGCAAGAAGCCTAACACCAGGCTGATTTACCTTCCTAGGGTTACTGTTAGGCTTAGGCCTAGGACTTTGAAAACCAGGAAGCCCTGTGCTCCAGGCACACTGCAGCTGTTCAAGGCATCCCAAGGGGAGCGCAAAAGCGACACACCTTGGCTGCCTCTGCTGCATTTCTCATGAGTCCATCCCGAACCATAGGCTGATTTTCCTTCCTAGCGTTGAGGTTTGAGTTAGGCCTAGGTTTAATGTTCTTTGAACCAGAAAGCCCTGAGTTCCAAGAACACAGCAGCTGCCAAGGACTACCCAAGAAGAGCACAAAAGTACAACAACATGCCTGCCTCCACAGCTATTTCCTTGGGGACATCCCTAAATCCTGGCTGATTTGCCTTTCTCGTAATAGGGTTGGGGTTATGTAGGACTAGGGCTAGGATTTTTAAAATCAGGAAGCCCAGACCTCCAGGCACACTGGACCTGCTAAAGGCATCCAAAAGAGAGTGCAAAAGTGCCACAACATGGCTGCTTTCACAGCTTTTTCCTTGGCACCATTCCTATACCTAGGCTGATTTATCTGCCTAGTGTTAGGGTTAGGGTTCAGCCTTGGGCTAGGATTATTTTAACCAGGAAGCCCTGTGCTCCAGGCACACTGCAGCTGTTCAATGCATGCCAAGGAAAGCGCAAAAGTGACACAACTTAGCTTCCTCCACTGCTATTTCCATGAGACCATCCTGAACCATAGGCTGATTTTCCTTCCTAGCGTTGAGGTTTGAGTTAGGCCTAGGGTTAGGGTTCTTTTACCCAGAAAGCCCTGAGTCCCAAGAACACAGCAGCTGCCAAGGACTACCCAAGAAGAGCACAAAGGTGTTGTATTCATTTTGTTGCATATCATACTCACAGAGCCTCATACCTTCTGGGTGGTTCTCTCACAGCAGATCTTCACAGCAGTGGTGTTGTTGCTTCTCAGTCAGGGCTCCGCTCCAAAGCTCTCCCTGACCACCCTGCCCCCTTTTATCTCTGCTTCCCAATCCAGGACATCACAGCTGCAGGCCATTTACAATAACTAGAACCAGGGCAGGGTAACTAATACAATACAAAGATCTTTCACTGCCATACATATGTTTACAATACATACATTTAGTCAGGCCCCTACACAAAAGTACCACAACATGCCTGCCTCCCCAGCTTTTTCGTGGGGACATCCCTAATTCCGGGCTGATTTGCCTTTCTCCTCTTAGGGTTGGGGTTAGGCCTAGGGCTAGGATTTTTAAAATCAGGAAGCCCAGACCTCCAGGCACACTGGAGCTGTGAAAGGCATGCAAAAGGGAGTGCAAAAGTGCCACAACATGGCTGCTTTCACGGCTTTTTCCTTTGCAAGAAGCCTAACACCAGGCTGATTTACCTTCCTAGGGTTACTGTTAGGCTTAGGCCTAGGACTTTGAAAACCAGGAAGCCCTGTGCTCCAGGCACACTGCAGCTGTTCAAGGCATCCCAAGGGGAGCGCAAAAGCGACACACCTTGGCTGCCTCTGCTGCCCTTCTCATGAGTCCATCCCCAACCATAGGCTGATTTTCCTTGCTAGCGTTGAGGTTTGAGTTAGGCCTAGGTTTAGTGTTCTTTCAACCAGAAAACCCTGAGTTCCAAGAACACAGCAGCTGCCAAGGACTACCCAAGAAGAGCACAAAAGTACCACAACATGCCTGCCTCCACAGCTATTTCCTTGGGGACATCCCTAAATCCTGGCTGATTTGCCTTTCTCGTCATAGGGTTGGGGTTATGTAGGCCTAGGGCTAGGATTTTTTAAATCAGGAAGCCCAGACCTCCAGGCACACTGGAGCAGTGAAAGGCATCCAAAAGAGAGTGCAAAAGTGCCACAACATGGCTGCTTTCACAGCTTTTTCCTTGGCACCATTCCTATACCTAGGCTGATTTATCTGCCTAGGGTTAGGGTTAGGGTTCAGCCTGGGGCTAGGATTTTTTTCAACAGGAAGCCCTGTGCTCCAGGCACACTGCAGCTGTTCAATGCATGCCAAGGAAAGCGCAAAAGTGACACAACTTAGCTTCCTCCACTGCTATTTCCATGAGACCATCCTGAACCATAGGCTGATTTTCCTTCCTAGCGTTGAGGTTTGAGTTAGGCCTAGGGTTAGGGTTCTTTTACCCTGAAAGCCCTGAGTTCCAAGAACACAGCATCTGCCAAGGACTACCCAAGAAGAGCACAAAGGTGTTGTATTCATTTTGTTGCATATCATACTCACAGAGCCTCACAACTTCTGGGTGGTTTTCTCACAGCAGATCTTCACAGCAGTGGTGTTGTTGCTTCTCAGTCAGGGCTCCTCTCCAAAGCTCTCCCTGACCACCCTGCCCCCTTTTATCTCTGCTTCCCAATCAAGGACATCACAGCTACAGGCCATTTACAATAACTAGAACCAGGGCAGGGTAACTAATACAATACAAAGATCTTTCACTGCCATACATATGTTTACAATACATACATTTAGTCAGGCCCCGACACAAAAGTACCACAACATGCCTGCCTCCCCAGCTTTTTCGTGGGGACATCCCTAATTCCTGGCTGATTTGCCTTTCTCGTCTTAGGGCTGAGGTTAGCTAGGACTTGTGCTAGGATTTTTAAAATCAGGAAGCCCAGACCTCCAGGCACACTGGAGCTGTGAAAGGCATGCAAAAGGGAGTGCAAAAGTGCCACAACATGGCTGCTTTCACAGCTTTTTCCTTGGCACCATCCCTATACCTAGGCTGATTTATCTGCCTAGGGTTAGGGTTCAGCCTAGGGCAAGGATTTTTTTAACCAGGAAGCCCTGAGTTCCAGGCTTACTGGAGCTGCCAAAGGCATCCCAAAGGGAGCGCAGAAGTGCCACAACCTGGCAGCTTTCACAGCTTTTTCCTTAGGAAGAACCCTCATACCCGGCTGATTTACCTTCCTAGGGTTACTGTTAGGCTTAGGCCTACGACTTTGAAAACCAGGAAGCCCTGTGCTCCAGGCACACTGCAGCTGTCAAAGGCATCCCAAGGGGAGCGCAAAAGTGACACAACTTGGCTGCCTCCACTGCTATATCCATTAGACCATCCCGAACCATAGGCTGGTTTCCTTCCTGGCGTTGAGGTTTGAGTTAGGCCTAGGGTTAGTGTTCTTTAAACCAGAAAGCCCTGAGTTCCAAGAACACAGCAGCTGCCAAGGACTACCCAAGAAGTGCACAAAAGTACCACACCATGCATGCCTCCACAGCTATTTCCTTGGGGACATCCCTAATTCCGGGCTGATTTGCCTTTCTCCTCTTAGGGTTGGGGTTAGGCCTTGTGCTAGGATTTGTAAAATCAGGAAGCCCAGACCTCCAGGCACACTGGAGCTGTGAAAGGCATGCAAAAGGGAGTGCAAAAGTGCCACAACATGGCAGCTTTCACAGCTTTTTCCTTTGCAAGAACCCTCATACCCGGCTGATTTACCTTCCTAGGGTTACTGTTAGGCTTAGGCCTAGGTCTTTGAAAACCAGGAAAACCTGTGCTCCAGGCACACTGCAGCTGTCAAAGGCATCCCAAGGGGAGCGCAAAAGTGACACAACTTGGCTGCCTCCACTGCTATTTCCATGAGACCATGCCCAACCATAAGCTGATTTTCCCTCCTAGGCTTAAGGTTTGAGTTACGCCTAGGTTTAGTGTTCTTTGAACCAGAAAGCCCTGAGTTCCAAGAACACAGCAGCTGCCAAGGACTACCCAAGAAGAACGCAAAAGCACCACAACATGCCTGCCTCCACAGCTTATTCCTTGGGGACATCCCTAATTCCGGGCTGATTTGCCTTTCTCCTCTTAGGGTTGGGGTTAGGCCTAGGGCTAGGATTTTTAAAATCAGGAAGCCCAGACCTCCAGGCACACTGGACCTGTGAAAGGCATCCAAAAAGGAGCGCAAAAGTGCCACAACCTGGCAGCTTTCACAGCTTTTTCCTTAGGAAGAACCCTCATACCCGGCTGATTTACCTTCCTAGGGTTACTGTTAGGCTTAGGCCTAGGACTTTGAAAACCAGGAAGCCCTGTGCTCCAGGCACACTGCAGCTGTCAAAGGCATCCCAAGGGGAGCGCAAAAGTGACACAACTTGGCTGCCTCCACTGCTATATCCATTAGACCATCCCGAACCATAGGCTGGTTTCCTTCCTGGCATTGAGGTTTGAGTTAGGACTAGGGTTAGTGTTCTTTAAACCAGAAAGCCCTGAGTTCCAAGAACACAGCAGCTGCCAAGGACTACCCAAGAAGAGCACAAAAGTACCACACCATGCATGCTTCCACAGCTATTTCCTTGGGGACATCCCTAATTCCGGGCTGATTTGCCTTTCTCCTCTTAGGGTTGGGGTTAGGCCTTGTGCTAGGATTTTTAAAATCAGGAAGCCCAGACCTCCAGGCACACTGGAGCTGTGAAAGGCATGCAAAAGGGAGTGCAAAAGTGCCACAACATGGCAGCTTTCACAGCTTTTTCCTTTGCAAGAACCCTCATACCCGGCTGATTTACCTTCCTAGGGTTACTGTTAGGCTTAGGCCTAGGTCTATGAAAACCAGGAAACCCTGTGCTCCAGGCACACTGCAGCTGTCAAAGGCATCCCAAGGGGAGCTCAAAAGTGACACAACTTGGCTGCCTCTGCTGCCCTTCTCATGTGTCCATCCCGAACCATAGGCTGATTTTCCTTCCTAGCGTTGAGGTTTGAGTTAGGCCTAGGTTTAGTGTTCTTTCAACCAGAAAGCCCTGAGTTCCAAGAACACAGCAGCTGCCAAGGACTACCCAAGAAGAGCACAAAAGTACCACAACATGCCTGCCTCCACAGCTATTTCCTTGGGGACATCCCTAAATCCTGGCTGATTTGCCTTTCTCGTCATAGGGTTGAGGTTATGTAGGCCTAGGGCTAGGATTTTTAAAATCAGGAAGCCCAGACCTCCAGGCACACTGGAGCTGTGAAAGGCATGCAAAAGGGAGTGCAAAAGTGCCACAACGTGGCTGCTTTCACGGCTTTTTCCTTTGCAAGAAGCCTAACACCAGGCTGATTTACCTTCCTAGGGTTATTGTTAGGCTTAGGCCTGGGACTTTGAAAACCAGGAAGCCCTGTGCTCCAGGCACACTGCAGCTGTCAAAGGCATCCCAAGGGGAGTGCAAAAGTGACACAAGTTGGCTGCCTCTGCTGCCCTTCTCATGAGTCCATCCCCAACCATAGGCTGATTTTCCTTCCTAGCCTTTAGGTTTGAGTTAGGCCTAGGTTTAGTGTTCTTTCAACCAGAAAGCCCTGAGTTCGAAGAACACAGCAGCTGCCAAGGACTACCCAAGAAGAGCACAAAAGTACTACAACATGCCTGCCTCCACAGCTATTTCCCTGGGGACATCCCTAATTCCGGGCTGATTTGCCTTTCTCGTCATAGGGTTGGGGTTATGTAGGCCTAGGGCTAGGATTTTTAAAATCAGGAAGCCCAGACCTCCAGGCACACTGGACCTGTGAAAGGCATCCAAAAGAGAGTGCAAAAGTGCCACAACATGGCCGCTTTCACAGCTTTTTCCTTGGCACCATTCCTATACCTAGGCTGATTTATCTGCCTAGGGTTAGGGTTCTGCCTAGGTCTAGGATTTTTTTAACCAGGAAGCCCTGAGTTCCAGGCTTACTGGAGCTGCCAAAGGCATCCCAAAGGGAGCGCAGAAGTGCCACAACCTGGCAGCTTTCACAGCTTTTTCCTTAGGAAGAACCCTCATACCCCTCTGATTTACCTTCCTAAGGTTACTGTTAGGCTTAGGCCTAGGACTTTGAAAACCAGGAAGCCCTGTGCTCCAGGCACACTGCAGCTGTCAAAGGCATCCCAAGGGGAGCGCAAAAGTGACACAACTTGGCTGCCTCCACTGCTATTTCCATTAGACCATCCCGAAACATAAACTGATTTTCCCTCCTAGGCTTAAGGTTTGAGTTACGCCTAGGGTTAGTGTTCTTTGAACCAGAAAGCCCTGAGTTCCAAGAACACAGCAGCTGCCAAGGACTACCCAAGAAGAACGCAAAAGCAACACAACATGCCTGCCTCCACAGCTTTTTCCTTGGGGACATCCCTAATTCCGGGCTGATTTGCCTTTCTCCTCTTAGGGTTGGGGTTAGGCCTAGGGCTAGGATTTTTAAAATCAGGAAGCCCAGACCTCCAGGCACACTGGAGCTGTGAAAGGCATGCAAAAGGGAGTGCAAAAGTGCCACAACATGGCTGCTTTCACGGCTTTTTCCTTTGCAAGAAGCCTAACACCAGGCTGATTTACCTTCCTAGGGTTACTGTTAGGCTTAGGCCTAGGACTTTGAAAACCAGGAAGCCCTGTGCTCCAGGCACACTGCAGCTGTTCAAGGCATCCCAAGGGGAGCGCAAAAGCGACACACCTTGGCTGCCTCTGCTGCCCTTCTCATGAGTCCATCCCGAACCATAGGCTGATTTTCCTTCCTAGCAGTGAGGTTTGAGTTAGGCCTAGGTTTAGTGTTCTTTGAACCAGAAAGCCCTGAGTTCCAAGAACACAGCAGCTGCCAAGGACTACCCAAGAAGAGCACAAAAGTACAACAACATGCCTGCCTCCACAGCTCTTTCCTTGGGGACATCCCTAAATCCTGGCTGATTTGCCTTTCTCGTCATAGGGTTGGGGTTATGTAGGACTAGGGCTAGGATTTTTAAAATCAGGAAGCCCAGACCTCCAGGCACACTGGAGCTGCTAAAGGCATCCAAAAGAGAGTGCAAAAGTGCCACAACATGGCTGCTTTCACAGCTTTTTCCTTGGCACCATTCCTATACCTAGGCTGATTTATCTGCCTAGGGTTAGGGTTAGGGTTCAGCCTGGGGCTAGGAATATTTTAACCAGGAAGCCCTGTGCTCCAGGCACACTGCAGCTGTTCAATGCATGCCAAGGAAAGCGCAAAAGTGACACAACTTAGTTTCCTCCACTGCTATTTCCATGAGACCATCCTGAACCTTAGGCTGATTTTCCTTCCTAGCGTTGAGGTTTGAGTTAGGCCTAGGGTTAGGGTTCTTTTACCCAGAAAGCCCTGAGTTCCAAGAACACAGCAGCTGCCAAGGACTACCCAAGAAGAGCACAAAGGTGTTGTATTCATTTTGTTGCATATCATACTCACAGAGCCTCATACCTTCTGGGTGGTTTTCTCACAGCAGATCTTCACAGCAGTGGTGTTGTTGCTTCTCAGTCAGGGCTCCTCTCCAAAGCTCTCCCTGACCACCCTGCCCCCTTTTATCTCTGCTTCCCAATCAAGGACATCACAGCTGCAGGCCATTTACAATAACTAGAACCAGGGCAGGGTAACTAATACAATACAAAGATCTTTCACTGCCATACATATGTTTACAATACATACATTTATTCAGGCCCCTACACAAAAGTACCACAACATGCCTGCCTCCCCAGCTTTTTCGTGGGGACATCCCTAATTCCGGGCTGATTTGCCTTTCTCGTCTTAGGGCTGAGGTTAGGTAGGCCTTGTGTTAGGATTTTTAAAATCAGGAAGCCCAGACCTCCAGGCACACTGGAGCTGTGAAAGGCATGCAAAAGGGAGTGCAAAAGTGCCACAACATGGCTGCTTTCACAGCTTTTTCCTTGGCACCATCCCTATACCTAGGCTGATTTATCTGCCTAGGGTTAGGGTTCAGCCTAGGGCAAGGATTTTTTTAACCAGGAAGCCCTGAGTTCCAGGCTTACTGCAGCTGCCAAAGGCATCCCAAAGGGAGCGCAGAAGTGCCACAACCTGGCAGCTTTCACAGCTTTTTCCTTAGGAAGAACCCTCATACCCGGCTGATTTACCTTCCTAGGGTTACTGTTAGGCTTAGGCCTACGACTTTGAAAACCAGGAAGCCCTGTGCTCCAGGCACACTGCAGCTGTCAAAGGCATCCCAAGGGGAGCGCAAAAGTGACACAACTTGGCTGCCTCCACTGCTATTTCCATGAGACCATGCCCAACCATATGCTGGTTTCCTTCCTGGCGTTGAGGTTTGAGTTACGCCTAGGGTTAGTGTTCTTTAAACCAGAAAGCCCTGAGTTCCAAGAACACAGCAGCTGCCAAGGACTACCCAAGAAGAGCACAAAAGTACCACACCATGCATGCCTCCACAGCTATTTCCTTGGGGACATCCCTAATTTCGGGCTGATTTGCCTTTCTCCTCTTAGGGTTGGGGTTAGGCCTAGGGCTAGGATTTTTAAAATCAGGAAGCCCAGACCTCCAGGCACACTGGAGCTGTGAAAGGCATGCAAAAGGGAGTGCAAAAGTGCCACAACATGGCAGCTTTCACAGCTTTTTCCTTTGCAAGAACCCTCATACCCGGCTGATTTACCTTCCTAGGGTTACTGTTAGGCTTAGGCCTAGGTCTTTGAAAACCAGGAAACCCTGTGCTCCAGGCACACTGCAGCTGTCAAAGGCATCCCAAGGGGAGCGCAAAAGTGACACAACCCTGCTGCCTCCACTGCTATTTCCATTAGACCATCCCCAACCATAAGCTGATTTTCCCTCCTAGGCTTAAGTTTTGAGTTACGCCTAGGGTTAGTGTTCTTTGAACCAGAAAGCCCTGAGTTCCAAGAACACAGCAGCTGCCAAGGACTACCCAAGAAGAACGCAAAAGCACCACAACATGCCTGCCTCCACAGCTTTTTCCTTGGGGACATCCCTAATTCCGGGCTGATTTGCCTTTCTCCTCTTAGGGTTGGGGTTAGGCCTAGGGCTAGGATTTTTAAAATCAGGAAGCCCAGACCTCCAGGCACACTGGAGCTGTGAAAGGCATGCAAAAGGGAGTGCAAAAGTGCCACAACATGGCTGCTTTCACGGCTTTTTCCTTTGCAAGAAGCCTAACACCAGGCTGATTTACCTTCCTAGGGTTACTGTTAGGCTTAGGCCTAGGACTTTGAAAACCAGGAAGCCCTGTGCTCCAGGCACACTGCAGCTGTTCAAGGCATCCCAAGGGGAGCGCAAAAGCGACACACCTTGGCTGCCTCTGCTGCCCTTCTCATGAGTCCATCCCCAACCATAGGCTGATTTTCCTTCCTAGCGTTGAGGTTTGAGTTAGGCCTAGGTTTAGTGTTCTTTCAACCAGAAAGCCCTGAGTTCCAAGAACACAGCAGCTGCGAAGGACTACCCAAGAAGAGCACAAAAGTACCACAACATGCCTGCCTCCACAGCTATTTCCTTGGGGACATCCCTAAATCCTGACTGATTTGCCTTTCTCGTCATAGGGTTGGTGTTATGTAAGCCTAGGGCTAGGATTTTTAAAATCAGGAAGCCCAGACCTCCAGGCACACTGGAGCAGTGAAAGGCATCCAAAAGAGAGTGCAAAAGTGCCACAACATGGCTGCTTTCACGGCTTTTTCCTTTGCAAGAAGCCTAACACCAGGCTGATTTACCTTCCTAGGGTTACTGTTAGGCTTAGGCCTAGGACTTTGAAAACCAGGAAGCCCTGTGCTCCAGGCACACTGCAGCGGTTCAATGCATGCCAAGGAAAGCGCAAAAGTGACACAACTTAGTTTCCTCCACTGCTATTTCCATGAGACCATCCTGAACCATAGGCTGATTTTCCTTCCTAGCGTTGAGGTTTGAGTTAGGCCTAGGGTTAGTGTTCTTTTACCCAGAAAGCCCTGAGTTCCAAGAACACAGCAGCTGCCAAGGACTACCCAAGAAGAGCACAAAGGTGTTGTATTCATTTTGTTGCATATCATACTCACAGAGCCTCACACCTTCTGGGTGGTTTTGTCACAGCAGATCTTCACAGCAGTGGTGTTGTTGCTTCTCAGTCAGGGCTCCTCTCCAAAGCTCTCCCTGACCACCCTGCCCCCTTTTATCTCTGCTTCCCAATCAAGGACATCACAGCTACAGGCCATTTACAATAACTAGAACCAGGGCAGGGTAACTAATACAATACAAAGATCTTTCACTGCCATACATATGTTTACAATACATACATTTAGTCAGGCCCCTACACAAAAGTACCACAACATGCCTGCCTCCCCAGCTTTTTCGTGGGGACATCCCTAATTCCGGGCTGATTTGCCTTTCTCGTCTTAGGGCTGAGGTTAGGTAGGCCTTGTGCTAGGATTTTTAAAATCAGGAAGCCCAGACCTCCAGGCACACTGGAGCTGTGAAAGGCATGCAAAAGGGAGTGCAAAAGTGCCACAACATGGCTGCTTTCACAGCTTTTTCCTTGGCACCATCCCTATACCTAGGCTGATTTATCTGCCTAGGGTTAGGGTTCAGCCTAGGGCAAGGATTTTTTTAACCAGGAAGCCCTGAGTTCCAGGCTTACTGGAGCTGCCAAAGGCATCCCAAAGGGAGCGCAGAAGCGCCACAACCTGGCAGCTTTCACAGCTTTTTCCTTAGGAAGAACCCTCATACCCGGCTGATTTACCTTCCTAGGGTTATTGTTAGGTTTAGGCCTACGACTTTGAAAACCAGGAAGCCCTGTGCTCCAGGCACACTGCAGCTGTCAAAGGCATCCCAAGGGGAGCGCAAAAGTGACACAACTTGGCTGCCTCCACTGCTATTTCCATTAGACCATCCCGAAGCATAGGCTGGTTTCCTTCCTGGCGTTGAGGTTTGAGTTACGCCTAGGGTTAGTGTTCTTTAAACCAGAAAGCCCTGAGTTCCAAGAACACAGCAGCTGCCAAGGACTACCCAAGAAGAGCACAAAAGTACCACACCATGCATGCCTCCACAGCTATTTCCTTGGGGACATCCCTAATTTCGGGCTGATTTGCCTTTCTCCTCTTAGGGTTGGGGTTAGGCCTAGGGCTAGGATTTTTAAAATCAGGAAGCCCAGACCTCCAGGCACACTGGACCTGTGAAAGGCATGCAAAAGGGAGTGCAAAAGTGCCACAACATGGCAGCTTTCACAGCTTTTTCCTTTGCAAGAACCCTCATACCCGGCTGATTTACCTTCCTAGGGTTACTGTTAGGCTTAGGCCTAGGTCTTTGAAAACCAGGAAACCCTGTGCTCCAGGCACACTGCAGCTGTCAAAGGCATTGCAAGGGGAGCGCAAAAGTGACACAACTTGGCTGCCTCCACTGCTATTTCCATTAGACCATCCCGAACCATAAGCTGATTTTCCCTCCTAGGCTTAAGGTTTGAGTTACGCCTAGGGTTAGTGTTCTTTGAACCAGAAAGCCCTGAGTTCCAAGAACACAGCAGCTGCCAAGGACTACCCAAGAAGAGCACAAAAGTACCACACCATGCATGCTTCCACAGCTATTTCCTTGGGGACATCCCTAATTCCGGGCTGATTTGCCTTTCTCCTCTTAGGGTTGGGGTTAGGCCTTGTGCTAGGATTTTTAAAATCAGGAAGCCCAGACCTCCAGGCACACTGGAGCTGTGAAAGGCATGCAAAAGGGAGTGCAAAAGTGCCACAACATGGCAGCTTTCACAGCTTTTTCCTTTGCAAGAACCCTCATACCCGGCTGATTTACCTTCCTAGGGTTACTGTTAGGCTTAGGCCTAGGTCTATGAAAACCAGGAAACCCTGTGCTCCAGGCACACTGCAGCTGTCAAAGGCATCCCAAGGGGAGCTCAAAAGTGACACAACTTGGCTGCCTCCACTGCTATTTCCATGAGACCATCCCCAACCATAGGCTGATTTTCCTTCCTAGGCTTAAGGTTTGAGTTACTCCTAGGGTTAGTGTTCTTTATACCAGAAACCCCTGAGTTCCAAGAACACAGCAGCTGCCAAGGACTACCCAAGAAGAGCGCAAAAGCAACACAACATGCCTGCCTCCACAGCTTTTTCCTTGGGGACATCCCTAATTCCGGGCTGATTTGCCTTTCTCCTCTTAGGGTTGGGGTTAGGCCTAGGGCTAGGATTTTTAAAATCAGGAAGCCCAGACCTCCAGGCACACTGGACCTGTGAAAGGCATCCAAAAGGGAGTGCAAAAGTGCCACAACATGGCTGCTTTCACGGCTTTTTCCTTTGCAAGAAGCCTAACACCAGGCTGATTTACCTTCCCAGGGTTACTGTTAGGCTTAGGCCTAGGACTTTGAAAACCAGGAAGCCCTGTGCTCCAGGCACACTGCAGCTGTTCAAGGCATCCCAAGGGGAGCGCAAAAGTGACACACCTTGGCTGCCTCTGCTGCCCTTCTCATGTGTCCATCCCGAACCATAGGCTGATTTTCCTTCCTAGCGTTGAGGTTTGAGTTAGGCCTAGGTTTAGTGTTCTTTCAACCAGAAAGCCCTGAGTTCCAAGAACACAGCAGCTGCCAAGGACTACCCAAGAAGAGCACAAAAGTACCACAACATGCCTGCCTCCACAGCTATTTCCTTGGGGACATCCCTAAATCCTGGCTGATTTGCCTTTCTCGTCATAGGGTTGAGGTTATGTAGGCCTAGGGCTAGGATTTTTAAAATCAGGAAGCCCAGACCTCCAGGCACACTGGAGCTGTGAAAGGCATGCAAAAGGGAGTGCAAAAGTGCCACAACGTGGCTGCTTTCACGGCTTTTTCCTTTGCAAGAAGCCTAACACCAGGCTGATTTACCTTCCTAGGGTTATTGTTAGGCTTAGGCCTGGGACTTTGAAAACCAGGAAGCCCTGTGCTCCAGGCACACTGCAGCTGTCAAAGGCATCCCAAGGGGAGTGCAAAAGTGACACAAGTTGGCTGCCTCTGCTGCCCTTCTCATGAGTCCATCCCCAACCATAGGCTGATTTTCCTTCCTAGCCTTTAGGTTTGAGTTAGGCCTAGGTTTAGTGTTCTTTCAACCAGAAAGCCCTGAGTTCGAAGAACACAGCAGCTGCCAAGGACTACCCAAGAAGAGCACAAAAGTACTACAACATGCCTGCCTCCACAGCTATTTCCCTGGGGACATCCCTAATTCCGGGCTGATTTGCCTTTCTCGTCATAGGGTTGGGGTTATGTAGGCCTAGGGCTAGGATTTTTAAAATCAGGAAGCCCAGACCTCCAGGCACACTGGACCTGTGAAAGGCATCCAAAAGAGAGTGCAAAAGTGCCACAACATGGCCGCTTTCACAGCTTTTTCCTTGGCACCATTCCTATACCTAGGCTGATTTATGTGCCTAGGGTTAGGGTTCTGCCTAGGTCTAGGATTTTTTTAACCAGGAAGCCCTGAGTTCCAGGCTTACTGGAGCTGCCAAAGGCATCCCAAAGGGAGCGCAGAAGTGCCACAACCTGGCAGCTTTCACAGCTTTTTCCTTAGGAAGAACCCTCATACCCCTCTGATTTACCTTCCTAAGGTTACTGTTAGGCTTAGGCCTAGGACTTTGAAAACCAGGAAGCCCTGTGCTCCAGGCACACTGCAGCTGTCAAAGGCATCCCAAGGGGAGCGCAAAAGTGACACAACTTGGCTGCCTCCACTGCTATTTCCATTAGACCATCCCGAAACATAAACTGATTTTCCCTCCTAGGCTTAAGGTTTGAGTTACGCCTAGGGTTAGTGTTCTTTGAACCAGAAAGCCCTGAGTTCCAAGAACACAGCAGCTGCCAAGGACTACCCAAGAAGAACGCAAAAGCAACACAACATGCCTGCCTCCACAGCTTTTTCCTTGGGGACATCCCTAATTCCGGGCTGATTTGCCTTTCTCCTCTTAGGGTTGGGGTTAGGCCTAGGGCTAGGATTTTTAAAATCAGGAAGCCCAGACCTCCAGGCACACTGGAGCTGTGAAAGGCATGCAAAAGGGAGTGCAAAAGTGCCACAACATGGCTGCTTTCACGGCTTTTTCCTTTGCAAGAAGCCTAACACCAGGCTGATTTACCTTCCTAGGGTTACTGTTAGGCTTAGGCCTAGGACTTTGAAAACCAGGAAGCCCTGTGCTCCAGGCACACTGCAGCTGTTCAAGGCATCCCAAGGGGAGCGCAAAAGCGACACACCTTGGCTGCCTCTGCTGCCCTTCTCATGAGTCCATCCCGAACCATAGGCTGATTTTCCTTCCTAGCAGTGAGGTTTGAGTTAGGCCTAGGTTTACTGTTCTTTGAACCAGAAAGCCCTGAGTTCCAAGAACACAGCAGCTGCCAAGGACTACCCAAGAAGAGCACAAAAGTACAACAACATGCCTGCCTCCACAGCTCTTTCCTTGGGGACATCCCTAAATCCTGGCTGATTTGCCTTTCTCGTCATAGGGTTGGGGTTATGTAGGACTAGGGCTAGGATTTTTAAAATCAGGAAGCCCAGACCTCCAGGCACACTGGAGCTGCTAAAGGCATCCAAAAGAGAGTGCAAAAGTGCCACAACATGGCTGCTTTCACAGCTTTTTCCTTGGCACCATTCCTATACCTAGGCTGATTTATCTGCCTAGGGTTAGGGTTAGGGTTCAGCCTGGGGCTAGGAATATTTTAACCAGGAAGCCCTGTGCTCCAGGCACACTGCAGCTGTTCAATGCATGCCAAGGAAAGCGCAAAAGTGACACAACTTAGTTTCCTCCACTGCTATTTCCATGAGACCATCCTGAACCTTAGGCTGATTTTCCTTCCTAGCGTTGAGGTTTGAGTTAGGCCTAGGGTTAGGGTTCTTTTACCCAGAAAGCCCTGAGTTCCAAGAACACAGCAGCTGCCAAGGACTACCCAAGAAGAGCACAAAGGTGTTGTATTCATTTTGTTGCATATCATACTCACAGAGCCTCATACCTTCTGGGTGGTTTTCTCACAGCAGATCTTCACAGCAGTGGTGTTGTTGCTTCTCAGTCAGGGCTCCTCTCCAAAGCTCTCCCTGACCACCCTGCCCCCTTTTATCTCTGCTTCCCAATCAAGGACATCACAGCTGCAGGCCATTTACAATAACTAGAACCAGGGCAGGGTAACTAATACAATACAAAGATCTTTCACTGCCATACATATGTTTACAATACATACATTTATTCAGGCCCCTACACAAAAGTACCACAACATGCCTGCCTCCCCAGCTTTTTCGTGGGGACATCCCTAATTCCGGGCTGATTTGCCTTTCTCGTCTTAGGGCTGAGGTTAGGTAGGCCTTGTGTTAGGATTTTTAAAATCAGGAAGCCCAGACCTCCAGGCACACTGGAGCTGTGAAAGGCATGCAAAAGGGAGTGCAAAAGTGCCACAACATGGCTGCTTTCACAGCTTTTTCCTTGGCACCATCCCTATACCTAGGCTGATTTATCTGCCTAGGGTTAGGGTTCAGCCTAGGGCAAGGATTTTTTTAACCAGGAAGCCCTGAGTTCCAGGCTTACTGCAGCTGCCAAAGGCATCCCAAAGGGAGCGCAGAAGTGCCACAACCTGGCAGCTTTCACAGCTTTTTCCTTAGGAAGAACCCTCATACCCGGCTGATTTACCTTCCTAGGGTTACTGTTAGGCTTAGGCCTACGACTTTGAAAACCAGGAAGCCCTGTGCTCCAGGCACACTGCAGCTGTCAAAGGCATCCCAAGGGGAGCGCAAAAGTGACACAACTTGGCTGCCTCCACTGCTATTTCCATGAGACCATGCCCAACCATATGCTGGTTTCCTTCCTGGCGTTGAGGTTTGAGTTACGCCTAGGGTTAGTGTTCTTTAAACCAGAAAGCCCTGAGTTCCAAGAACACAGCAGCTGCCAAGGACTACCCAAGAAGAGCACAAAAGTACCACACCATGCATGCCTCCACAGCTATTTCCTTGGGGACATCCCTAATTTCGGGCTGATTTGCCTTTCTCCTCTTAGGGTTGGGGTTAGGCCTAGGGCTAGGATTTTTAAAATCAGGAAGCCCAGACCTCCAGGCACACTGGAGCTGTGAAAGGCATGCAAAAGGGAGTGCAAAAGTGCCACAACATGGCAGCTTTCACAGCTTTTTCCTTTGCAAGAACCCTCATACCCGGCTGATTTACCTTCCTAGGGTTACTGTTAGGCTTAGGCCTAGGTCTTTGAAAACCAGGAAACCCTGTGCTCCAGGCACACTGCAGCTGTCAAAGGCATCCCAAGGGGAGCGCAAAAGTGACACAACCCTGCTGCCTCCACTGCTATTTCCATTAGACCATCCCCAACCATAAGCTGATTTTCCCTCCTAGGCTTAAGTTTTGAGTTACGCCTAGGGTTAGTGTTCTTTGAACCAGAAAGCCCTGAGTTCCAAGAACACAGCAGCTGCCAAGGACTACCCAAGAAGAACGCAAAAGCACCACAACATGCCTGCCTCCACAGCTTTTTCCTTGGGGACATCCCTAATTCCGGGCTGATTTGCCTTTCTCCTCTTAGGGTTGGGGTTAGGCCTAGGGCTAGGATTTTTAAAATCAGGAAGCCCAGACCTCCAGGCACACTGGAGCTGTGAAAGGCATGCAAAAGGGAGTGCAAAAGTGCCACAACATGGCTGCTTTCACGGCTTTTTCCTTTGCAAGAAGCCTAACACCAGGCTGATTTACCTTCCTAGGGTTACTGTTAGGCTTAGGCCTAGGACTTTGAAAACCAGGAAGCCCTGTGCTCCAGGCACACTGCAGCTGTTCAAGGCATCCCAAGGGGAGCGCAAAAGCGACACACCTTGGCTGCCTCTGCTGCCCTTCTCATGAGTCCATCCCCAACCATAGGCTGATTTTCCTTCCTAGCGTTGAGGTTTGAGTTAGGCCTAGGTTTAGTGTTCTTTCAACCAGAAAGCCCTGAGTTCCAAGAACACAGCAGCTGCGAAGGACTACCCAAGAAGAGCACAAAAGTACCACAACATGCCTGCCTCCACAGCTATTTCCTTGGGGACATCCCTAAATCCTGACTGATTTGCCTTTCTCGTCATAGGGTTGGTGTTATGTAAGCCTAGGGCTAGGATTTTTAAAATCAGGAAGCCCAGACCTCCAGGCACACTGGAGCAGTGAAAGGCATCCAAAAGAGAGTGCAAAAGTGCCACAACATGGCTGCTTTCACGGCTTTTTCCTTTGCAAGAAGCCTAACACCAGGCTGATTTACCTTCCTAGGGTTACTGTTAGGCTTAGGCCTAGGACTTTGAAAACCAGGAAGCCCTGTGCTCCAGGCACACTGCAGCGGTTCAATGCATGCCAAGGAAAGCGCAAAAGTGACACAACTTAGTTTCCTCCACTGCTATTTCCATGAGACCATCCTGAACCATAGGCTGATTTTCCTTCCTAGCGTTGAGGTTTGAGTTAGGCCTAGGGTTAGGGTTCTTTTACCCAGAAAGCCCTGAGTTCCAAGAACACAGCAGCTGCCAAGGACTACCCAAGAAGAGCACAAAGGTGTTGTATTCATTTTGTTGCATATCATACTCACAGAGCCTCACACCTTCTGGGTGGTTTTGTCACAGCAGATCTTCACAGCAGTGGTGTTGTTGCTTCTCAGTCAGGGCTCCTCTCCAAAGCTCTCCCTGACCACCCTGCCCCCTTTTATCTCTGCTTCCCAATCAAGGACATCACAGCTACAGGCCATTTACAATAACTAGAACCAGGGCAGGGTAACTAATACAATACAAAGATCTTTCACTGCCATACATATGTTTACAATACATACATTTAGTCAGGCCCCTACACAAAAGTACCACAACATGCCTGCCTCCCCAGCTTTTTCGTGGGGACATCCCTAATTCCGGGCTGATTTGCCTTTCTCGTCTTAGGGCTGAGGTTAGGTAGGCCTTGTGCTAGGATTTTTAAAATCAGGAAGCCCAAACCTCCAGGCACACTGGAGCTGTGAAAGGCATGCAAAAGGGAGTGCAAAAGTGCCACAACATGGCTGCTTTCACAGCTTTTTCCTTGGCACCATCCCTATACCTAGGCTGATTTATCTGCCTAGGGTTAGGGTTCAGCCTAGGGCAAGGATTTTTTTAACCAGGAAGCCCTGAGTTCCAGGCTTACTGGAGCTGCCAAAGGCATCCCAAAGGGAGCGCAGAAGCGCCACAACCTGGCAGCTTTCACAGCTTTTTCCTTAGGAAGAACCCTCATACCCGGCTGATTTACCTTCCTAGGGTTATTGTTAGGTTTAGGCCTACGACTTTGAAAACCAGGAAGCCCTGTGCTCCAGGCACACTGCAGCTGTCAAAGGCATCCCAAGGGGAGCGCAAAAGTGACACAACTTGGCTGCCTCCACTGCTATTTCCATTAGACCATCCCGAAGCATAGGCTGGTTTCCTTCCTGGCGTTGAGGTTTGAGTTACGCCTAGGGTTAGTGTTCTTTAAACCAGAAAGCCCTGAGTTCCAAGAACACAGCAGCTGCCAAGGACTACCCAAGAAGAGCACAAAAGTACCACACCATGCATGCCTCCACAGCTATTTCCTTGGGGACATCCCTAATTTCGGGCTGATTTGCCTTTCTCCTCTTAGGGTTGGGGTTAGGCCTAGGGCTAGGATTTTTAAAATCAGGAAGCCCAGACCTCCAGGCACACTGGACCTGTGAAAGGCATGCAAAAGGGAGTGCAAAAGTGCCACAACATGGCAGCTTTCACAGCTTTTTCCTTTGCAAGAACCCTCATACCCGGCTGATTTACCTTCCTAGGGTTACTGTTAGGCTTAGGCCTAGGTCTTTGAAAACCAGGAAACCCTGTGCTCCAGGCACACTGCAGCTGTCAAAGGCATTGCAAGGGGAGCGCAAAAGTGACACAACTTGGCTGCCTCCACTGCTATTTCCATTAGACCATCCCGAACCATAAGCTGATTTTCCCTCCTAGGCTTAAGGTTTGAGTTACGCCTAGGGTTAGTGTTCTTTGAACCAGAAAGCCCTGAGTTCCAAGAACACAGCAGCTGCCAAGGACTACCCAAGAAGAACGCAAAAGCACCACAACATGCCTGCCTCCACAGCTTTTTCCTTGGGGACATCCCTAATTCCGGGCTGATTTGCCTTTCTCCTCTTAGGGTTGGGGTTAGGCCTAGGGCTAGGATTTTTAAAATCAGGAAGCCCAGACCTCCAGGCACACTGGAGCTGTGAAAGGCATGCAAAAGGGAGTGCAAAAGTGCCACAACATGGCTGCTTTCACGGCTTTTTCCTTTGCAAGAAGCCTAACACCAGGCTGATTTACCTTCCTAGGGTTACTGTTAGGCTTAGGCCTAGGACTTTGAAAACCAGGAAGCCCTGTGCTCCAGGCACACTGCAGCTGTTCAAGGCATCCCAAGGGGAGCGCAAAAGCGACACACCATGGCTGCCTCTGCTGCCCTTCTCATGAGTCCATCCCCAACCATAGGCTGATTTTCCTTCCTAGCGTGGAGGTTTGAGTTAGGCCTAGGTTTACTGTTCTTTGAACCAGAAAGCCCTTAGTTCCAAGAACACAGCAGCTGCCAAGGACTACCCAAGAAGAGCACAAAAGTGCAACAACATGCCTGCCTCCACAGCTATTTCCTTGGGGACATCCCTAATTCCGGGCTGATTTGCCTTTCTCGTCATAGGGTTGGGGTTATGTAGGACTAGGGCTAGGATTTTTAAAATCAGGAAGCCCAGACCTCCAGGCACACTGGGCCTGCTAAAGGCATCCAAAAGAGAGTGCAAAAGTGCCACAACATGGCTGCTTTCACAGCTTTTTCCTTGGCACCATTCCTATACCTAGGCTGATTTATCTGCCTAGGGTTAGGGTTAGGGTTCAGCCTGGGGCTAGGATTATTTTAACCAGGAAGCCCTGTGCTCCAGGCACACTGCAGCTGTTCAATGCATGCCAAGGAAAGCGCAAAAGTGACACAACTTAGTATCCTCCACTGCTATTTCCATGAGACCATCCTGAACCATAGGCTGATTTTCCTTCCTAGCGTTGAGGTTTGAGTTAGGCCTAGGGTTAGGGTTCTTTTACCCAGAAAGCCCTGAGTTCCAAGAACACAGCAGCTGCCAAGGACTACCCAAGAAGAGCACAAAGGTGTTGTATTCATTTTGTTGCATATCATACTCACAGAGCCTCATACCTTCTGGGTGGTTTTCTCACAGCAGATCTTCACAGCAGTGGTGTTGTTGCTTCTCAGTCAGGGCTCCGCTCCAAAGCTCTCCCTGACCACCCTGCCCCCTTTTATCTCTGCTTCCCAATCCAGGACATCACAGCTGCAGGCCATTTACAATAACTAGAACCAGGGCAGGGTAACTAATACAATACAAAGATCTTTCACTGCCATACATATGTTTACAATACATACATTTAGTCAGGCCCCTACACAAAAGTACCACAACATGCCTGCCTCCCCAGCTTTTTCGTGGGGACATCCCTAATTCCGGGCTGATTTGCCTTTCTCGTCTTAGGGCTGAGGTTAGGTAGGCCTTGTGTTAGGATTTTTAAAATCAGGAAGCCCAGACCTCCAGGCACACTGGAGCTCTGAAAGGCATGCAAAAGGGAGTGCAAAAGTGCCACAACATGGCTGCTTTCACAGCTTTTTCCTTGGCACCATCCCTATACCTAGGCTGATTTATCTGCCTAGGGTTAGGGTTCAGCCTAGGGCAAGGATTTTTTTAACCTGGAAGACCTCAGTTCCAGGCTTACTGCAGCTGCCAAAGGCATCCCAAAGGGAGCGCAGAAGTGCCACAACCTGGCAGATTTCACAGCTTTTTCCTTAGGAAGAACCCTAATACCCGGCTGATTTACCTTCCTAGGGTTACTGTTAGGCTTAGGCCTAGGACTTTGAAAACCAGGAAGCCCTGTGCTCCAGGCACACTGCAGCTGTCAAAGGCATCCCAAGGGGAGCGCAAAAGTGACACAACTTGGCTGCCTCCACTGCTATTTCCATTAGACCATCCCCAACCATAGGCTGGTTTCCTTCCTGGCGTTGAGGTTTGAGTTACGCCTAGGGTTAGTGTTCTTTAAACCAGAAAGCTCTGAGTTCCAAGAACACAGAAGCTGCCAAGGACTACCCAAGAAGAGCACAAAAGTACCACACCATGCATGCCTCCACAGCTATTTCCTTGGGGACATCCCTAATTCCGGGCTGATTTGCCTTTCTCCTCTTAGGGTTGGGGTTAGGCCTTGTGCTAGGATTTTTAAAATCAGGAAGCCCAGACCTCCAGGCACACTGGAGCTGTGAAAGGCATGCAAAAGGGAGTGCAAAAGTGCCACAACATGGCAGCTTTCACAGATTTTTCCTTTGCAAGAACCCTCATACCCGGCTGATTTACCTTCCTAGGGTTACTGTTAGGCTTAGGCCTAGGTCTTTGAAAACCAGGAGACCCTGTGCTCCAGGAACACTGCAGCTGTCAAAGGCATCCCAAGGGGAGCGCAAAAGTGACACAACTTGGCTGCCTCCACTGCTATTTCCATGAGACCATGCCCAACCATAAGCTGATTTTCCCTCCTAGGCTTAAGGTTTGAGTTAAGCCTAGGGTTAGTGTTCTTTAAACCAGAAAGCCCTGAGTTCCAAGAACACAGCAGCGGCCAAGGACTACCCAAGAAGAACGCAAAAGCACCACAACATGCCTGCCTCCACAGCTTTTTCCTTGGGGACATCCCTAATTCCGGGCTGATTTGCCTTTCTCCTCTTAGGGTTGGGGTTAGGCCTAGGGCTAGGATTTTTAAAATCAGGAAGCCCAGACCTCCAGGCACACTGGACCTGTGAAAGGCATCCAAAAAGGAGTGCAAAAGTGCCACAACCTGGCAGCTTTCACAGCTTTTTCCTTAGGAAGAACCCTAATGCCCGGCTGATTTACCTTCCTAGCGTTACTGTTAGGCTTAGGCCTAGGACTTTGAAAACCAGGAAGCCCTGTGCTCCAGGCACACTGCAGCTGTCAAAGGCATCCCAAGGGGAGCGCAAAAGTGACACAACTTGGCTGCCTCCACTGCTATTTCCATGAGACCATCCCCAAACATAGGCTGATTTTCCTTCCTAGGCTTAAGGTTTGAGTTACGCCTAGAGTTAGTGTACTTTGTACCAGAAACCCCTGAGTTCCAAGAAAACAGCAGCTGCCAAGGACTACCCAAGAAGAGCGCAAAAGCAACACAACATGCCTGCCTCCACAGCTTTTTCCTTGGGGACATCCCTAATCCCGGGCTGATTTTCCTTTCTCCTCTTAGGGCTGGGGTTAGGTAAGCCTTGTGCTAGGATTTTTAAAATCAGGAAGCCCAGACCTCCAGGCACACTGGAGCTCTGAAAGGCATGCAAAAGGGAGTGCAAAAGTGCCACAATATGGCTGCTGTCACAGCATTTTACTTGGCACCATCCCCTATACCTTGGCTGATTTATCTGCCTAGATTAGGGTTAGGGTTCAGCTTAGGTCTAGGATTTTTTTAACCAGGAAGCCCTGAGTTCCAGGCTTACTGGAGCTGCCAAAGGCATCCCAAAGGGAGCGCAGAAGTGCCACAACCTGGCAGCTTTCACAGCTTTTTCTTTAGGAAGAACCCTCATACCCAGATGATTTACATTCCTATGGTTATTGGTAGGCTTAGGACTAGGACTTTGAAAACCAGGAAGCCCTGTGCTCTAGGCACACTGCAGCTGTTCAAGGCATCCCAAGAGGAGCGCAAATGTGACACAACCTAGCTGCCTCCACTGCTATTTCCATGAGACCATGCCCAACCATAGGCTGATTTTCCTTCCTAGCGTTGAGGTTTGAGTTAGGCCTAGGTTTAGTGTTCTTTCAACCAGAAAGCCCTGAGTTCCAAGAACACAGCAGCTGCCAAGGACTACCCAAGAAGAGCACAAAAGTACCACAACATGCCTGCCTCCACAGCTATTTCCTTGGGGACATCCCTAATTCCTGGCTGATTTGCCTTTCTCCTCTTAGGGCTGGGGTCATGAAGGCCTTGTGCTAGGATTTTTAAAATCAGGAAGCCCAGACCTCCAGGCACACTGGACCTGTGAAAGGCATCCAAAAGAGAGTGCAAAAGTGCCACAACATGGCTGCTTTCACGGCTTGTTCCTTGGCACCATCCCTATACCTAGGCTGATTTATCTGCCTAGGGTTAGGTTTAGGGTTCCGCCTAGGGCTAGGATTTTTTAACCAGGAAGCCCTGTGCTCCAGGCACACTGCAGCTGTTCAACGCATCCCAAGGAAAGCGCAAAAGTGACACAACTTGGCTGCCTCCACTGCTATTTCCATGAGACCATCCCGAAACATAGGCTGATTTTCCTTCCTAGCGTTGAGGTTTGAGTTAGGCCTAGGGTTAGTGTTCTTTTACCCAGAAAGCCCTGAGTTCCAAGAACACAGCAGCTGCGAAGGACTACCCAAGAAGAGCTCAAAGGTGTTGTATTCATATTGTTGCATATCATACTCACAGAGCCTCATACCTTCTGGGCGATTTCCTCACAGCAGATCTTCACAGCAGTGGTGTTGTTGCTTCTCAGTCAGGGCTCCTCTCCAAAGCCCTCCCTGACCACCCTGCCCCCTTTTACCTCTGCTTCCCAATCAAAGACATCACAGCTGCAGGCCATTTACAATAACTAGAACCAGGGCAGGGTAACTAATACAATACAAAGATCTTTCACTGCCATACATATGTTTACAATACATACATTTAGTCAGGCCCCTACACAAAAGTACCACAACATGCCTGCCTCCAGAGATTTTTCCTTGGGGACATCCCTAATTCCGGGCTGATTTGCCTTCCTCGTTTTAGGATTGTTGTTAGGTAGGCCTAGGGCTAGGATTTTTAAAATCAGGAAGCCCAGACCTCCAGGCACACTGGAGCTGTGAAAGGCATGCAAAAGGGAGTGCAAAAGTGCCACAACATGGCTGCTTTCACAGCTTTTTCCTTGGCACCATCCCTATACCTAGGCTGATTTATCTGCCTAGGGTTAGGGTTCAGCCTAGGTCTAGGATTATTTTAACCAGGAAGCCCTGAGTTCCAGGCTTACTGGAGCTGCCAAAGGCATCCCAAAGGGAGCGCAGAAGTGCCACAACCTGGCAGCTTTCACAGATTTTTCCTTAGGAAGAACCCTCATACCCGGCTGATTTACCTTCCTAGGGTTACTGTTAGGCTTAGGCCTACGACTTTGAAAACCAGGAAGCCCTGTGCTCTAGGCACACTGCAGCTGTCAAAGGCATCCCAAGGGGAGCGCAAAAGTGACACAACTTGGCTGCCTCCACTGCTATTTCCATGAGACCATGCCCAACCATAAGCTGATTTTCCCTCCTAGGCTTAAGGTTTGAATTACGCCTAGGGTTAGTGTTCTTTGAACCAGAAAGCCCTGAGTTCCAAGAACACAGCAGCTGCCAAGGACTACCCAAGAAGAACGCAAAAGCACCACAACATTCCTGCCGCCACAGCTTTTTCCTTGGGGACATCCCTAATTCCGGGCTGATTTGCCTTTCTCCTCTTAGGGTTGGGGTTAGGCCTAGGGCTTGGATTTTTAAAATCAGGAAGCCCAGACCTCCAGGCACACTGGACCTGTGAAAGGCATCCAAGAAGGAGCGCAAAAGTGCCACAACTTGGCTGCTTTCACGGCTTTTTCCTTTGCAAGAAGCCTAACACCAGGCTGATTTAGCTTCCCAGGGTTACTGTTAGGCTTAGGCCTTGGGCTAGGATTTTTAAACAGGGAAGCCCTTAGCTCCAGGCACACTGCAGCTGTTAAAGGCATCCCAAGAGGGCCGCAAAAGTGACAAAACCTTGCTGCCTCTGCTGCTCATCTCATGAGACCATCCCGAACCATAGGCTGATTTTCCTTCCGAGCGTTGAGGTTTGAGTTAGGCCTAGGGTTAGTGTTCTTTGAATCAGAAAGCCCTGAGTTCCAAGAACACAGCAGCTGCCAAGGACTACCCAAGAAGAGTGCAAAAGCACCACAACATGCCTGCCTCCACAGCTTTTTCCCTGGGGACCTCCCTAGTTCCTGGCTGATTTGCCTTTCTCCTCTTCTGGTTGGGGTTAGGCCTAGGGCTAGGATTTTTAAAATCAGGAAGCCCAGACCTCCAGGCACACTGGACCTGTGAAAGGCATGCAAAAGGGAGTGCAAAAGTGCCACAACATGGCAGCTTTCACAGCGTTTTCCTTTGGAAGAACCCTCATCACCGGTTGATTTACCTTCCTAGGGTTACTGTTAGTCTTAAGCGTAGGACTTTGAAAACCAGGAAGCCCTGTGCTCCACGCACACTGGACCTGTGAAAGGCATCCAAAAGGGAGTGCAAAAGTGCCACAACCTGGCAGCTTTCACAGCCTTTTTCATTAGGAAGAACCCTAATACCCGGCTGATTTACCTTCCTAGGCTTACTGTTAGGCTTAGGCCTAGGTCTTTGAAAACCAGGAAGCCCTGTGCTCCAGGCACACTGCAGCTGTCAAAGGCATCCCAAGGGGAGCGCAAAAGTGACACAACTTGGCTGCCTCCACTGCTATTTCCATGAGACCATGCCCAACCATAAGCTGATTTTCCCTCCTAGGCTTAAGGTTTGAGTTACGCCTAGGGTTAGTGTTCTTTGAACCAGAAAGCCCTGAGTTCCAAGAACACAGCAGCTGCCAAGGACTACCCAAGAAGAACGCAAAAGCACCACAACATGCCTGCCTCCACAGCTTTTTCCTTGGGGACATCCCTAATTCCGGGCTGATTTGCCTTTCTCCTCTTAGGGTTGGGGTTAGGCCTAGGGCTAGGATTTTTAAAATCAGGAAGCCCAGACCTCCAGGCACACTGCAGCTGTGAAGGCATCAAAAAGGAGTGCAAAAGTGCCAAAACATGGCAGCTTTCACAGCTTTTTCCTTAGGAAGAACCCTCATACCCGTCTGATTTACCTTCCTAGGGTTTCTGTTAGGCTTAGGGCTAGGACTTTGAAAACCAGGAAGCCCTGTGCTCCAGGCACACTGCAGCTGTCAAAGGCATCCCAAGGGGAGCGCAAAAGTGACACAACTTGGCTGCCTCCACTGCTATTTCCATGAGACCATCCCAAATCATAGGCTGATTTCCCTTCCTAGGCTTAAGGTTTGAGTTACGCCTAGGGTTAGTGTTCTTTGAACCAGAAAGCCCTGAGTTCCAAGAACACAGCAGCTGCCAAGGACTACCCAAGAAGAGCACAAAAGCACCACAACATGCCTGCCTCCACAGCTTTTTCCTTGGGGACATCCCTAATTCCTGGCTGATTTGCCTTTCTCCTCTTAGAGTTGGGGTTAGGCCTAGGGCTAGGATTTTTAAAATCAGGAAGCCCAGACCTCCAGGCACACTGGAGCTGTGAAAGGCATCCAAAAAGGAGTGCAAAAGTGCCACAACATGACAGCTTTCACAGCTTTTTCCTTAGGAATAACCGTCATACCCGGCTGATTTACCTTCCTAGGGTTACTGTTAGGCTTAGGCCTAGGACTTTGAAAATCAGGAAGCCCTGTGCTCCAGGCACACTGCAGCTGTCAAAGGCATCCCAAGGGGAGCGCAAAAGTGACACAACTTGGCTGCCTCCACTGCTATTTCCATGAGACCATCCCCAACCATAGGCTGATTTTCCTTCCTAGGCTTAAGGTTTGAGTTACGCCTAGGGTTAGTGTACTTTGAACCAGAAAGCCCTGAGTTCCAAGAACACAGCAGCTGCCAAGGACTACCCAAGAAGTGCACAAAAGTACCACAACATGCCTGCCTCCACAGCTATTTCCTTGGGGACATCCCTAATTCCTGGCTGATTTGCCTTTCTCGTCTTATGGTTGGGGTTAGGTAGCCCTAGTGCTAGGATTTTTATAATCAGGAAGCCCAGACCTCCAGGCACACTGGAGCTGTGAAAGGCATGCAAAAGGGAGTGCAAAAGTGCCACAACATGGCTGCTTTCACAGCTTTTTCTTTGGCACCATCCCTATACCTAGGCTGATTTATCTGCCTAGGGTTAGGGTTAGGGTTCAGCCTAGGGCTAGGATTTTTTTAACCAGGAAGCCCTGAGTTCCAGGCTTAAGGCAGCTGCCAAAGGCATCCAAAAAGGAGTGCAGAAGTGCCACAACATGCCAGCTTTCACAGCTTTTTCCTTAGGAAGAACCCTAATACCCGGCTGATTTACCTTCCTAGGGTTACTGTTAGGCTTAGGCCTAGGACTTTGAAAACCAGGAAGCCCTGTGCTCTAGGCACACTGCAGCTGTCAAAGGCATCCCAAGGGGAGCGCAAAAGTGACACAACTTGGCTGCCTCCACTGCTATTTCCATGAGACCATCCCCAAACATAGGCTGATTTTCCTTCCTAGGCTTAAGGTTTGAGTTAGGCCTAGGGTTAGTGTTCTTTGAACCAGAAAGCCCTGACTTCCAAGAACACAGCAGCTGCCAAGGACTACCCAAGAGGAGTGCAAAAGCACCACAACATGCCTGCCTCCACAGCTATTTCCTTGGGGACATCCCTAATTCCGGGCTGATTTGCCTTTCTCCTCTTAGGGTTGGGGTTAGGCCTAGTGCTAGGATTTTTAAAATCAGGAAGCCCAGACCTCCAGGCACACTGGACCTGTGAAAGGCATCCAAAAAGAAGTGCAAAAGTGCCAAAACATGGCAGCTTTCACAGCTTTTTCCTTAGGAAGAACCCTCATACCCGGCTGATTTACCTTCCTAGGGTTACTGTTAGGCTTAGGCCTAGGACTTTGAAAACCAGGAAGCCCTGTGCTCCAGGCACACTGCAGCTGTCAAAGGCATCCCAAGGGGAGCGCAAAAGTGACACAACTTGGCTGCCTCCACTGCTATTTCCATGAGACCATCCCCAACCATAGGCTGATTTTCCTTCCTAGGCTTAAGGTTTGAGTTACGCCTAGGGTTAGTGTTCTTTGAACCAGAAAGCCCTGAGTTCCAAGAACACAGCAGCTGCCAAGGACTACCCAAGAAGAGCACAAAAGCACCACAACATGCCTGCCTCCACAGCTTTTTCCTTGGGGACATCCCTAATTCCTGGCTGATTTGCCTTTCTCCTCTTAGAGTTGGGGTTAGGCCTAGGGCTAGGATTTTTAAAATCAGGAAGCCCAGACCTCCAGGCACACTGGAGCTGTGAAAGGCATCCAAAAAGGAGTGCAAAAGTGCCACAACATGACAGCTTTCACAGCTTTTTCCTTAGGAATAACCATCATACCCGGCTGATTTACCTTCCTAGGGTTACTGTTCGGCTTAGGCCTAGGACTTTGAAAATCAGGAAGCCCGGTGCTCCAGGCACACTGCAGCTGTCAAAGGCATCCCAAGGGGAGCGCAAAAGTGACACAACTTGGCTGCCTCCACTGCTATTTCCATGAGACCATCTCGATCCATAGGCTGATTTTCCTTCCTAGGCTTAAGGTTTGAGTAAGGCCTAGGGTTAGTGTACTTTTAACCAGAAAGCCCTGAGTTCGAAGAACACAGCAGCTGCCAAGGACTACCCAAGAAGTGCACAAAAGTACCACAACATGCCTGCCTCCACAGCTATTTCCTTGGGGACATCCCTAATTCCTGGCTGATTTGCCTTTCTCGTCTTAGGGTTGGGGTTAGGTAGACCTGGTGCTAGGATTTTTATAATCAGGAAGCCCAGACCTCCAGGCACACTGGAGCTGTGAAAGGCATGCAAAAGGGAGTGCAAAAGTGCCACAACATGGCTGCTTTCACAGCTTTTTCTTTGGCACCATCCCTATACCTAGGCTGATTTATCTGCCTAGGGTTAGGGTTAGGGTTCAGCCTAGGGCTAGGATTTTTTTAACCAGGAAGCCCTGAGTTCCAGGCTTAAGGCAGCTGCCAAAGGCATCCAAAAAGGAGTGCAGAAGTGCCACAACATGCCAGCTTTCACAGCTTTTTCCTTAGGAAGAACCCTAATACCCGGCTGATTTACCTTCCTAGCGTTACTGTTAGGCTTAGGACTAGGACTTTGAAAACCAGGAAGCCCTGTGCTCTAGGCACACTGCAGCTGTCAAAGGCATCCCAAGGGGAGCGCAAAAGTGACACAACTTGGCTGCCTCCACTGCTATTTCCATGAGACCATCCCCAAACATAGGCTGATTTTCCTTCCTAGGCTTAAGGTTTGAGTTAGGCCTAGGGTTAGTGTTCTTTGAACCAGAAATCCCTGAGTTCCAAGAACACAGCAGCTGCCAAGGACTACCCAAGAGGAGTGCAAAAGCACCACAACATGCCTGCCTCCACAGCTATTTCCTTGGGGACATCCCTAATTCCGGGCTGATTTGCCTTTCTCCTCTTAGGGTTGGGGTTAGGCCTAGTGCTAGGATTTTTAAAATCAGGAAGCCCAGACCTCCAAGCACACTGGACCTGTGAAAGGCATCCAAAAAGGAGTGCAAAAGTGCCAAAACATGGCAGCTTTCACAGCTTTTTCCTTAGGAAGAACCCTCATACCCGGCTGATTTACCTTCCTAGGGTTACTGTTAGGCTTATGCCTAGGACTTTGAAATCCAGGAAGCCCGGTGCTCCAGGCACACTGCAGCTGTCAAAGGCATCCCAAGGGGAGCGCAAAAGTGACACAACTTGGCTGCCTCCACTGCTATTTCCATGAGACCATGCCCAACCATAAGCTGATTTTCCCTCCTAGGCTTAAGGTTTGAGTTACGCCTAGGGTTAGTGTCCTTTGAACCAGAAAGCCCTGAGTTCCAAGAACACAGCAGCTGCCAAGGACTACCCAAGAAGAGCACAAAAGCACCACAACATGCATGCCTCCACAGCTTTTTCCTTGGGGACATCCCTAATTCCGGGCTGATTTGCCTTTCTCCTCTTAGGGTTGGGGTTAGGCCTAGGGCTAGGATTTTTAAAATCAGGAAGCCCAGACCTCCAGGCACACTGGACCTGTGAAAGGCATCCAAAAAGGAGTGCAAAAGTGCCACAACATGGCAGCTTTCACAGCTTTTTCCTTAGGAAGAACCCTCATACCCGGCTGATTTACCTTCCTAGGGTTACTGTTAGGCTTATGCCTAGGACTTTGAAACCCAGGAAGCCCGGTGCTCCAGGCACACTGCAGCTGACAAAGGCATCCCAAGGGGAGCGCAAAAGTGACACAACTTGGCTGACTCCACTGCTATTTCCATGAGACCATCTCGATCCATAGGCTGATTTTTCTTCCTAGGCTTGAGTTATGCCTAGGGTTAGTGTTCTTTGAACCAGAAAGCCCTGAGTTCCAAGAACACAGCAGCTGCCAAGGACTACCCAAGAAGAGCGCAAAGGCACCACAACATGCCTGCCTCCACAGCTATTTCCTTGGGGACATCCCTAATTCCGGCCTGATTTGCCTTTCTCCTCTTAGGGTTGGGGTTAGGTAGGCCTAGGGCTAGGATTTTTAAAATCAGGAAGCCCAGACCTCCAGGCACACTGGACCTGTGAAAGGCATCCAAAAAGGAGCGCAAAAGTGCCACAACTTGGCTGCTTTCACGGCTTTTTCCTTTGCAAGAAGCCTAACACCAGGCTGATTTACCTTCCCAGGGTTACTGTTAGGCTTAGGCCATGGGCTAGGATTTTTAAACAGGGAAGCCCTTAGCTCCAGGCACACTGCAGCTGTTAAAGGCATCCCAAGAGGGCCGCAAAAGTGACAAAACCTTGCTGCCTCTGCTGCTCATCTCATGAGACCATCCCGAACCATAGGCTGATTTTCCTTCCGAGCGTTGAGGTTTGAGTTAGGCCTAGGGTTAGTGTTCTTTGAATCAGAAAGCCCTGAGTTCCAAGAACACAGCAGCTGCCAAGGACTACCCAAGAAGAGTGCAAAAGCACCACAACATGCCTGCCTCCACAGCTTTTTCCCTGGGGACATCCCTAGTTCCAGGCTGATTTGCCTTTCTCCTCTTCTGGTTGGGTTAGGCCTAGGGCTAGGATTTTTAAAATCAGGAAGCCCAGACCTCCAGGCACACTGGACCTGTGAAAGGCATGCAAAAGGGAGTGCAAAAGTGCCACAACATGGCAGCTTTCACAGCGTTTTCCTTTGGAAGAACCCTCATGACCGGTTGATTTACCTTCCTAGGGTTACTGTTAGTCTTAAGCCTAGGACTGTGAAAACCAGGAAGCCCTGTGCTCCACGCACACTGGACCTGTGAAAGGCATGCAAAAGGGAGTGCAAAAGTGCCACAACCTGGCAGATTTCACAGCCTTTTTCATTAGGAAGAACCCTCATACCCGGCTGATTTACCTTCCTAGGCTTACTGTTAGGCTTAGGCCTAGGTCTTTGAAAACCAGGAAGCCCTGTGCTCCAGGCACACTGCAGCTGTCAAAGGCATCCCAAGGGGAGCGCAAAAGTTACACAATTTGGCTGCCTCCACTGCTATTTCCATGAGACCATGCCCAACCATAAGCTGATTTTCCCTCCTAGGCTTAAGGTTTGAGTTAGGCCTAGGGTTAGTGTTCTTTGAACCAGAAAGCCCTGAGTTCCAAGAACACAGCAGCTGCCAAGGACTACCCAAGAAGAACGCAAAAGCACCACAACATGCCTGCCTCCACAGCTTTTTCCTTGGGGACATCCCTAATTCCGGGCTGATTTGCCTTTCTCCTCTTAGGGTTGGGGTTAGGCCTAGTGCTATGATTTTTAAAATCAGGAAGCCCAGACCTCCAGGCACACTGCAGCTGTGAAGGCATCAAAAAGGAGTGCAAAAGTGCCAAAACATGGCAGCTTTCACAGCTTTTTCCTTAGGAAGAACCCTCATACCCGGCTGATTTACCTTCCTAGGGTTTCTGTTAGGCTTAGGCCTAGGACTTTGAAAACCAGGAAGCCCTGTGCTCCAGGCACACTGCAGCTGTCAAAGGCATCCCAAGGGGAGCGCAAAAGTGACACAACTTGGCTGCCTCCACTGCTATTTCCATGAGTCCATCCCAAATCATAGGCTGATTTCCCTTCCTAGGCTTAAGGTTTGAGTTACGCCTAGGGTTAGTGTTCTTTGAACCAGAAAGCCCTGAGTTCCAAGAACACAGCAGCTGCCAAGGACTACCCAAGAAGAGCACAAAAGCACCACAACATGCCTGCCTCCACAGCTTTTTCCTTGGGGACATCCCTAATTCCTGGCTGATTTGCCTTTCTCCTCTTAGGGTTGGGGTTAGGCCTAGGGCTAGGATTTTTAAAATCAGGAAGCCCAGACCTCCAGGCACACTGGAGCTGTGAAAGGCATCCAAAAAGGAGTGCAAAAGTGCCACAACATGACAGCTTTCACATCTTTTTCCTTAGGAAGAACCCTAATACCCAGCTGATTTACCTTCCTAGCGTTACTGTTAGGCTTAGGCTTAGGACATTGAAAATCAGGAAGCCCGGTGCTCCAGGCACACTGCAGCTGTCAAAGGCATCCCAAGGGGAGCGCAAAAGTGACACAACTTGGCTGCCTCCACTGCTATTTCCATGAGACCATCTCGATCCATAGGCTGATTTTCCTTCCTAGGCTTAAGGTTTGAGTAAGGTCTAGGGTTAGTGTACTTTTAACCAGAAAGCCCTGAGTTCGAAGAACACAGCAGCTGCCAAGGACTACCCAAGAAGTGCACAAAAGTACCACAACATGCCTGCCTCCACAGCTTTTTCCTTGGGGACATCCCTAATTCCTGGCTGATTTGCCTTTCTCGTCTTATGGTTGGGGTTAGGTAGCCCTAGTGCTAGGATTTTTATAATCAGGAAGCCCAGACCTCCAGGCACACTGGAGCTGTGAAAGGCATGCAAAAGGGAGTGCAAAAGTGCCACAACATGGCTGCTTTCACAGCTTTTTCTTTGGCACCATCCCTATACCTAGGCTGATTTATCTGCCTAGGGTTAGGGTTAGGGTTCAGCCTAGGGCTAGGATTTTTTTAACCAGGAAGCCCTGAGTTCCAGGCTTAAGGCAGCTGCCAAAGGCATCCAAAAAGGAGTGCAGAAGTGCCACAACATGCCAGCTTTCACAGCTTTTTCCTTAGGAAGAACCCTAATACCCGGCTGATTTACCTTCCTAGCGTTACTGTTAGGCATAGGCCTAGGACTTTGAAAACCAGGAAGCCCTGTGCTCTAGGCACACTGCAGCTGTCAAAGGCATCCCAAGGGGAGCGCAAAAGTGACACAACTTGGCTGCCTCCACTGCTATTTCCATGAGACCATCCCCAAACATAGGCTGATTTTCCTTCCTAGGCTTAAGGTTTGAGTTAGGCCTAGGGTTAGTGTTCTTTGAACCAGAAAGCCCTGAGTTCCAAGAACACAGCAGCTGCCAAGGACTACCCAAGAGGAGTGCAAAAGCACCACAACATGCCTGCCTCCACAGCTATTTCCTTGGGGACATCCCTAATTCCGGGCTGATTTGCCTTTCTCCTCTTAGGGTTGGGGTTAGGCCTAGGGCTAGGATTTTTAAAATCAGGAAGCCCAGACCTCCAGGCACACTGGACCTGTGAAAGGCATCCAAAAAGGAGTGCAAAAGTGCCAAAACATGGCAGCTTTCACAGCTTTTTCCTTAGGAAGAACCCTCATACCCGGCTGATTTACCTTCCTAGCGTTACTGTTAGGCTTAGGCCTAGGACTTTGAAAACCAGGAAGCCCTGTGCTCCAGGCACACTGCAGCTGTCAAAGGCATCCCAAGGGGAGCGCAAAAGTGACACAACTTGGCTGCCTCCACTGCTATTTCCATGAGACCATCCCCAACCATAGGCTGATTTTCCTTCCTAGGCTTAAGGTTTGAGTTACGCCTAGGGTTAGTGTTCTTTGAACCAGAAAGCCCTGAGTTCCAAGAACACAGCAGCTGCGAAGGATTGCCCAAGAAGAGCAAAAAAGTACCACAACATGCCTGCCTCCACAGCTATTTCCTTAGGGACATTCCTAATTCCTGGCTGATTTGCCTTTCTCGTCTTAGGGTTGGGGTTATGAAGGCCTTGTGGTAGGATTTTTAAAATCAGGAAGCCCAGAACTCCAGGCACACTAAAGCTCTGAAAGGCATCCAAAAGGGAGTGCAAAAGTGCCACAACATGGCTGCTTTCACAGCTTTTTCCTTGGCACCATCCCTATACCTAGGCTGATTTATCTGCCTAGGGTTAGGGATCGGGTTCAGCCTAGGGCTAGGATTTTTTAACCAGGAAGCCCTGTGCTCCAGGCACACTGCAGCTGTCAAAGGCATCCCAAGGGGAGCGCAAAAGTGACACAACTTGGCTGCCTCCACTGCTATTTCCATGAGACCATCCCGAAACATAGGCTGATTTTCCTTCCTAGCGTTGAGGTTTGAGTAAGCCCTAGGGTTAGGGTTCTTTGAACCAGAAAGCCCTGAGTTCCAAGAACACAGCAGCTGCGAAGGACTACCCAAGAAGAGCACAAAGGTGTTGTATTCATATTGTTACATATCATACTCACAGAGCCTCATACATTCTGGGTGGTTTTCACACAGCAGATCTTCACAGCAGTGTTGTGGTTGCTTCTCAGTCAGGGCTCCTCTCCAAAGCCCTCCCTGACCACCCTGCCCCCTTTTATCTCTGCTTCCCAATCAAGGACATCACAGCTGCAGGCCATTTACAATAACTAGAAGCAGGGCAGTGTAACAAATACAATACAAAGGTCTTTCACGGCCATACATATGTTTACAATACATACATTTAATCAGGCCCCTACACAAAAGTACCACAACATGCCTGCCTCCACAGCTTTTTCCTTGGGGACATCCCTAATTCCGGGCTGATTTGCCTTTCTTGTCTTAGGGTTGGGGTTAGGTAGGCCTAGGGCTAGGATTATTAAAATCAGGAAGCCCAGACCTCCAGGCACACTGGAGCTGTGAAAGGCATGCAAAAGGGAGTGCAAAAGTGCCACAACATGGCTGCTTTCACAGCTTTTTCCTTGGCACCATCCCTATACCTAGGCTGATTTATCTGCCTAGGGTTAGGGTTCAGCCTAGGACTAGGATATTTTAACCAGGAAGCCCTGAGTTCCAGGCTTACTGGAGCTGCCAAAGGCATCCCAAAGGGAGCGCAGAAGTGCCACAACCTGGCAGCTTTCACAGCTTTTTCCTTAGGAAGAACCCTCATACCCGGCTGATTTACCTTCCTAGGGTTACTGTTAGGCTTAGGCCTACAACTTTGAAAACTAGGAAGCCCTGTGCTCCAGGCACACTGCAGCTGTTCAAGGCATCCCGAGGGGAGCGCAAAAGTGACACAACTTGGCTGCCTCCAATGCTATTTCCATTAGACCATCCCGAAGCATAGGCTGGTTTCCTTCCTAGCGTTGAGGTTTGAGTTAGGCCTAGGGTTAGTGTTCTTTGAACCAGAAAGCCCTGAGTTCCAAGAACACAGCAGCTGCCAAGGACTACCCAAGAAGAGCACAAAAGTACCACACCATTCATGCCTCCACAGCTTTTTCCTTGGGGACATCCCTAATTCCTGGCTGATTTGCCTTTCTCGTCTTAGGGTTGGGGTTAGGTAGGCCTAGGGCTAGGATTTTTAAAATCAGGAAGCCCAGACCTCCAGGCACACTGGAGCTGTGAAAGGCATCCAAAAGGGAGTGCAAAAGTGCCACAACATGGCTGCTTTCATGCCTTTTTCCTTTGCAAGAAGCCGAACACCACGCTGATTTAACTTCCCAGGTTTAGTGCTAGGCTTAAGCCTAGGGTTAGGATTTTTAATACTAGGAAGCCCTTAGATCCAGGCACACTGCAGCTGTCAAAGGCATCCCAAGGGGAGCGCAAAAGTGACACAACTTGGCTGCCTCCACTGCTATTTCCATGAGACCATCCCCAACCATAGACTGTTTTTCCTTCCAAGGCTTAAGGTTTGAGTTACGCCTAGGGTTAGTGTTCTTTTAACCAGAAAGCCCTGAGTTCCAAGAACACAGCAGCTGCCAAGGACTACCCAAGAAGTGCACAAAAGTACCACAAAATGCCTGCCTCCACAGCTATTTCCTTGGGGACATCCCTAATTCCGGGCTGATTTGCCTTTCTCTCTTAGGGTTGGGGTTAGGCCTAGGGCTAGGATTTTTTTAACCAGGAAGCCCTGAGTTCCAGGCTTACGGCAGTTGCCAAAGGCATCCCAAAGGGAGCGCAGAAGTGCCACAACCTGGCAGCTTTCACAGCTTTTTCCTTAGGAAGAACCCTCATACCCGGCTGATTTACCTTCCTAGGCTTACTGTTAGGCTTAGGTCCAGGACTTTAAACCCACGAAGCCCTGTGCTCCAGGCACACTGCAGCTGTCAAAGGCATCCCAAGGGGAGCGCAAAAGTGACACAACTTGGCTGCCTCCACTGCTATTTCCATGAGACCATCCCCAACCATAGGCTGATTTTCCTTCCAAGCGTTGAGGTTTGAGTTAGGCCTAGGGTTAGGGTTCTTTTAACCAGAAAGCCCTGAGTTCCAAGAACACAGCAGCTGCCAAGGACTACCCAAGAAGAGCGCAAAAGCACCACAATATGCCTGCCTCCACAGATTTTTCCTTGGGGACATCCCTAATTCCGGGCTGATTTACCTTTCTCGTCTTAAGGTTGGGGTTAGGTAGGCCTAGGGCGAGGATTTTTAAAATCAGGAAGCCCAGACCTCCAGGCACACTGGAGCCGTGAAAGGCATCCAAAAGGAGTGCAAAAGCGCCACAACATGGCTGCTTTCACAGCTTTTTCCTTTGCAAGAAGCCAAACACAAGGCTGATTTACATTCCCAGGTTTTGTGCTAGGCTTAAGCCTAGGGCTAGGATATTTAAATCAGGAAGCCCAGACCTCCAGGCACACTCTAGCTGTGAAAGTCATCCAAAAAGGAGTGCAAAAGTGCAACAACATGGCAGCTTTCACAGCTTTTTCCTTAGGAAGAACCCTCATACCCGGCTGATTTACCTCCCTAGCGTTACTGTTAGGCTTAGGTCCAGGACTTTTAAAACCATGAAGCCCTGTGCTCCAGGCACACTGCAGCTGTCAAAGGCATCCCAAGGGGAGCGCAAAAGTGACACAACTTGGCTGCCTCCACTGCTATTTCCATGAGACCATCCCGATCCATAGGTTCATTTTCCTTCCTAGGCTTAACGTTTGAGTTACGCCTAGGGTTAGTGTTCTTTGAACCAGAAAGCCCTGAGTTCCAAGAACACAGCAGCTGCCAAGGACTATCCAAGAAGTGCACAAAAGCACCACAACCTGCCTGCCTCCACAGCTTTTTCCTTAGGGACATCCCTAATTCCGGGCTGATTTGCCTTTCTCCTCTTAGGGTTGGGGTTATGTAGGCCTAGGGCTAGGATTTTTAAAATCAGGAAGCCCAGACCTCCAGGCACACTGGAGCTGTGAAAGGCATCCAAAAGGGAGTGCAAAAGTGCCACAACATGGCTGCTTTCACAGCTTTTTCCTTTGCAAGAAGCCGAACACTAGGCTGATTTACCTTCCCAGGTTTAGTGCTTGGTTTAAGCCTAGGGCTCGGATTTTTAAAACTAGGAAGCCCTCTGCTCCAGGCACACTGCAGCTGTCAGAGGCATCCCAAGGGGAGCGCAAAAGTGACACAACTTGGCTGCCTCCACTGCTATTTCCATGAGACCATCCCCAACCATAGGCTGATTTTCCTTCCTAGGCTTAAGGTTTGAGTTACGCCTAGGGTTAGTGTTCTTTTAACCAGAAAGCCCTGAGTTCCAAGAACACAGCAGCTGCCAAGGACTACCCAAGAAGAGCGCAAAAGCACCACAACATGCCTACCTCCACAGCGTTTTCCTTGGGGACATCCCTAATTCCGGGCTGATTTGCCTTTCTCCTCTTAGGGTTGGGGTTATCTAGGCCTAGGGCTAGGATTTTTAAAATCAGGAGGCCCAGACCTCCAGGCACACTGGAGCTGTGAAAGGCATCCAAAAGGGAGTGCAAAAGTGCCACAACATGGCTGCTTTCACAGCTTTTTCCTTTGCAAGAAGCCGAACACTAGGCTGATTTACCTTCCCAAGTTTAGTGCTAGGCTTAAGCCTAGGGCTAGGATTTTTAAAACGAGGAAGCCCTGTGCTCCAGGCACACTGCAGCTGTCAAAGGCATCCCAAGGGGAGCGCAAAAGTGACACAACTTGGCTGCCTCCACTGCTATTTCCATGAGACCATCCCCAAACATAGGCTGATTTTCCTTCCTAGGCTTAAGGTTTGAGTTACGCCTAGGGTTAGTGTTCTTTGAACCAGAAAGCCCTGACTTCCAAAAACATAGCAGCTGCCAAGGACTACCCAAGAAGAGCGCAAAAGCACCACAACATGCCTGCCTCCACAGCTTTTTCCTTGGGGACATCCCTAATTTCGGCCTGATTTGCCTTTCTCCTCTTAGGGTTGGGGTTAGGCCTAGGGCTAGGATTTTTAAAATCAGGAAGCCCAGACCTCCAGGCACACTGGAGCTGTGAAAGGCATGCAAAAGGGGGTGCAAAAGTGCCACAACATGGCAGCTTTCACAGCTTTTTCCTTAGTAAGAACCCTCATACCCGGCTGATTTACCTTCATAGGGTTACTGTTAGGCTTAGGCCTAGGACTTTGAAAACCAGGAAGCCCTGTGCTCCAGGCACACTGCAGCTGTCAAAGGCATGCAAAAGGGAGTGCAAAAGCACCACAACATTGCAGCTTTCACAGCTTTTTCTTTGGCACCATCCCTATACCTAGGCTGATTTATCTGCCTTGGGTTAGGGTTAGGTTTCAGCCTAGGGCTAGGATTTTTTTAACCAGGAAGCCCTGAGTTCCAGGCTTACGGCAGCTGCCAAAGGCATCCAAAAAGGAGTGCAGAAGTGCCACAACTTGGCAGCTTTCACAGTTTTTTCCTTAGGAAGAACCCTCATACCCGGCTGATTTACCTTCCTAGGCTTACTGTTAGGCTTAGGCCTAGGACTTTGAAAACCATGAAGCCCTGTGCTCCAGGCACACTGCAGCTGTCAAAGGCATCCCAAGGGGAGCGCAAAAGTCACAGAACTTGGCTGCCTCCACTGCTATTTCCATGAGACCATCCCCAACCATAGGCTGATTTTCCTTCCTAGGTTTAAGTTTTGAGTTACGCCTAGGGTTAGTGTTCTTTGAACAAGAAAGCCTTGAGTTCCAAGAACACAGCAGCTGCCAAGGACTACCCAACAAGAACGCAAAAGCACCACAACATGCCTGCTTTCATGGCTTTTTCCTTGGGGACATCCCTAATTCCGGGCTGATTTGCCTTTCTCCTCTTAGGGTTGGTGTTAGGCCTAGGACTAGGATTTTTAAAATCAGGAAGCCCAGAACTCCAGGCACACTGGACCTGTGAAAGGCATCCAAAAGGGAGTGCAAAAGTGCCACAACATGGCAGCTTTCACAGCTTTTTCCTTTGCAAGAAGCCGAACACGAGGCTGATTTACGTTCCCAGGTTTAGTGCTAGGCTTAAGCCTAGGGCTCGGATTTTTAAAACTAGGAAGCCCTCTGCTCCAGGCACACTGCAGCTGTCAGAGGCATCCCAAGGGGAGCGCAAAAGTGACACAACTTGGCTGCCTCCACTGCTATTTCCATGAGACCATCCCCAAACATAGGCTGATTTTCCTTCCTAGGCTTAAGGTTTGAGTTACGCCTAGGGTTAGTGTTCTTTGAACCAGAAAGCCCTGAGTTCCAAGAACACAGCAGCTGCCAAGGACTACCCAAGAAGAGCGCAAAAGCACCACAACATGCCTGCCTCCACAGCTTTTTCATTGGGGACATCCCTAATTCCGGGCTGATTTGCCTTTCTCCTCTTAGGGTTGGGGTTAGGCCTAGGGCTAGGATTTTTAAAATCAGGAAGCCCAGACCTCCAGGCACACTGGAGCTGTGAAAGGCATCCAAAAGGGAGTGCAAAAGTGCCACAACATGGCTGCTTTCACAGCTTTTTCTTTGGCACCATCCCTATACCTAGGCTGATTTATCTGCCTAGGGTTAGGGTTAGGGTTCAGCCTAGGGCTACGATTTTTTTAACCAGGAAGCCCTGAGTTCCAGGCATACGGCAGCTGCCAAAGGCATCCCAAAGGGAGCGCAGAAGTGCCCCAACCTGGCAGCTTTCACAGCTGTTTCCTTAGGAACAGCCCTCATACCCGGCTGATTTACCTTCCTAGGGTTACTGTTAGTCTTTGGCCTAGAACTTTGAAAACTAGGAAGCCCTGTGCTCCAGGCACACTGCAGCTGTCAAAGGCATCCCAAGGGGAGCGCAAATGTGACACAACTTGGCTGACTCCACTGCTATTTCCATGAGACCATCCCCAACCATAGGCTGATTTTCCTTCCAAGGCTTAAGGTTTGAGCTAGGCCTAGGGTTAGTGTACTTTTAACCAGAAAGCCCTGAGTTCCAAGAACACAGCAGCGGCCAAGGACTACCCAAGAAGAGCGCAAAAGCACCACAACATGCCTGCCTCCACAGCTTTTTCCTTAGGGTCATCCCAAATTCCGGGCTGATTTGCCTTTCTCCTCTTAGGGTTGGTGTTATGTAGGCCTAGGGCTAGGATATTTAAAATCAGGAAGCCCAGACCTCCAGGCACACTGGAGCTGTGAAAGGCATCCAAAAGGGAGTGCAAAAGTGCCACAACATGGCTGCTTTCACAGCTTTTTGCTTTGCAAGAAGCCGAACAGTAGGCTGATTTACCTTCCCAGGTTTAGTGCTAGGCTTAAGCCTAGGGCTTGGATTTTTAAAATCAGGAAGCCCAGACCTCCAGGCACACTGGAGCTGTGAAAGGCATGCAAAAAGGAGTGCAAAAGTGCCACAACATGGCAGCTTTCACAGTTTTTTCCTTAGGAAGAAACCTCATACCCGGCTGATTTACCTCCCTAGGGTTACTGTTAGTCTTTGGCCTAGGACTTTGAAAACCAGGAAACCCTGTGCTCCAGGCACACTGCAGCTGTCAAAGGCATCCCAAGGGGAGCGCAAAAGTGACACAACTTGGCTGCCTCCACTGCTATTTCTATGAGACCATCCCCAACGACAGGCTGATTTTCCTTCCTAGGCTTAAGGTTTGAGTTACGCCTAGGGTTAGTGTTCTTTGAACCAGAAAGCCCTGAGTTCCAAGAACACAGCAGCTGCCAAGGACTACCCAAGAAGAGCGCAAAAGCACCACAACATGCCTGCCTCCACAGCTATTTCCTTGGGGACATCCCTAATTCCGGGCTGATTTGCCTTACTCCTCTTAGGGTTGGGGTTAGGCCTACGGCTTGGATTTTTAAAATCAGGAAGCCCAGACCTCCAGGCACACTGGAGCTGTGAAAGGCATCCAAAAAGGAGTGCAAAAGTGCCACAACATGGCAGCTTTCACAGCTTTTTCCTGTGCAAGAAGCCGAACACTAGGCTGATTTACATTCCCAGCTTTAGTGCTAGGCTTAAGCCCAGGGCTTGGATTTTTAAAACTAGGAAGCCCTGTGCTCCAGGCACACTGCAGCTGTCAAAGGCATCCCAAGGGGAGCGCAAATGTGACACAACTTGGCTGCCTCCACTGCTATTTCCATGAGACCATCCCCAACCATAGGCTGATTTTCCTTCCTAGGCTTAAGGTTTGAGTTACGCCTAGGGTTAGTGATCTTTTAACGAGAAAGCCCTGAGTTCCAAGTACACAGCAGCTGCGAACGACTACCCAAGAAGTGCACAAAAGTACCACAACATGCCTGCCTCCACAGCTTTTTCCTTGGGGACATCCCTAATTCCGGGCTGATTTGCCTTTCTCGTCTTAGGACTGGGGATAGGTAGGCCTAGTGCTAGGATTTTTAAAATCAGGAAGCCCAGACCTCCAGGCACACTGGAGCTGTGAAAGGCATCCAAAAGGGAGTGCAAAAGTGCCACAACATGGCTGCTTTCACAGCTTTTTCCTTTGCAAGAAGCGGAACACTAGGCTGATTTACCTTCCCAGGTTTAGTGCTAGGTTTAAGCCTAGGGCTTGGATTTTTAAAACTAGGAAGCCCTCTGCTCCAGGCACACTGCAGCTGTCAGAGGCATCCCAAGGGGAGCGCAAAAGTGACACAACTTGGCTGCCTCCACTGCTATTTCCATGAGACCATCCCCAACCATAGGCTGATTTTCCTTCCTAGGCTTAAGGTTTGAGTTACGCCTAGGGTTAGTGTTCTTTTAACCAGAAAGCCCTGAGTTCCAAGAACACAGCAGCTGCCAAGGACTACCCAAGAAGAGCGCAAAAGCACCACAACATGCCTACCTCCACAGCTTTTTCCTTGGGGACATCCCTAATTCCGGGCTGATTTGCCTTTCTCCTCTTAGGGTTGGGGTTATCTAGGCCTAGGGCTAGGATTTTTAAAATCAGGAAGCCCAGACCTCCAGGCACACTGGAGCTGTGAAAGTCATCCAAAAGGGAGTGCAAAAGTGCCACAACATGGCTGCTTTCACAGCTTTTTCCTTTGCAAGAAGCCGAAAACTAGGCTGATTTACCTTCCCAGGTTTAGTGCTAGGCTTAAGCCTAGGGCTAGGATTTTTAAAACGAGGAAGCCCTGTGCTCCAGGCACACTGCAGCTGTCAAAGGCATCCCAAGGGGAGCGCAAAAGTGACACAACTTGGCTGCCTCCACTGCTATTTCCATGAGACCATCCCGATCCATAGGCTGATTTGCCTTCCTAGGCTTAAGGTTTGAGTTACGCCTAGGGTTAGTGTTCTTTGAACCAGAAAGCCCTGACTTCCAAAAACATAGCAGCTGCCAAGGACTACCCAAGAAGAGCGCAAAAGCACCACAACATGCCTGCCTCCACAGCTTTTTCCTTGGGGACATCCCTAATTTCGGGCTGATTTGCCTTTCTCCTCTTAGGGTTGGGGTTAGGCCTAGGGCTTGGATTTTTAAAATCAGGAAGCCCAGACCTCCAGGCACACTGGAGCTGTGAAAGGCATGCAAAAGGGAGTGCAAAAGCGCCACAACATGGCAGCTTTCACAGCTTTTTCCTAAGGAAGAACCCTCATACCCGGCTGATTTACCTTCCTAGGGTTACTGATAGGCTTAGGCCTAGGACTTTGAAAACCAGGAAGCCCTGTGCTACAGGCACACTGCAGCTGTCAAAGGCATGCAAAAGGGAGTGCAAAAGCACCACAACATTGCAGCTTTCACAGCTTTTTCTTTGGCACCATCCCTATACCTAGGCTGATTTTTCTGCCTTGGGTTAGGGTTAGGTTTCAGCCTAGGTCTAGGATTTTTAAAACCAGGAAGCTCTGAGTTCCAGGCTTACGGCAGCTGCCAAAGGCATCCAAAAAGGAGTGCAGAAGTGCCACAACTTGTCAGCTTTCACAGTTTTTTCCTTAGGAAGAACCCTCATACCCGGCTGATTTACCTTCCTAGGCTTACTGTTAGGCTTAGGTCTAGGACTTTGAAAACCAGGAAGCCCTGTGCTCCAGGCACACTGCAGCTGTCAAAGGCATCCCAAGGGGAGCGCAAAAGTGACACAACTTGGCTGCCTCCACTGCTATTTCCATGAGACCATCCGCAACCATAGGCTGATTTTCCTTCCTAGGTTTAAGTTTTGAGTTACGCCTAGGGTTAGTGTTCTTTGAACAAGAAAGCCCTGAGTTCCAAGAACACAGCAGCTGCCAAGGACTACCCAAGAAGAGCGCAAAAGCACCACAACATGCCTGCCTCCACAGCTTTTTCCTTGGGGACATCCCTAATTCCGGGCTGATTTGCCTTTCTCCTCATAGGGTTGGGGTTAGGCCGAGGACTAGGATTTTTAAAATCAGGAAGCCCAGAACTCCAGGCACACTGGACCTGTGAAAGGAATCCAAAAGGGCGTGCAAAAGTGCCACAACATGGCAGCTTTCACAGCTTTTTCCTTTCCAAGAAGCCGAACACTAGGCTGATTTACCTTCCCAGGTTTAGTGCTAGGCTTAAGCCTAGGGCTAGTATTTTTAAAACTAGGAAGCCCTGTGCTCCAGGCACACTGCAGCTGTCAAAGGCATCCCAAGGGGAGCGCAAAAGTGACACAACTTGGCTGCCTCCACTGCTATTTCCATGAGACCATCCCCAACCATAGGCAGATTTTCCTACCAAGGCTTAAGGTTTGAGTTAGGCCTAGGGTTAGTGTTCTTTGAACCAGAAAGCCCTGAGTTCCAAGAACACAGCAGCGGCCAAGGACTACCCAAGAAGAGCGCAAAAGCACCACAACATGCCTGCCTCCACAGCTTTTTCCTTGGGGACATCCCTAATTCCTGTCTGATTTGCCTTTCTCCTCTTAGGGTTGGGGTTAGGCCTTGTGCTAGGATTTTTAAAATCAGGAAGCCCAGACCTCCAGGCACACTGGAGCTGTGAAAGGCATCCAAAAGGGAGTGCAAAAGTGCCACAACATGGCTGCTTTCACAGCTTTTTCCTTTGCAAGATGCCGAACACTAGGCTGATTTACCTTCCCAGGTTTAGTGCTAGGCTTAAGCCTAGGGCTAGGATTTTTAAAACTAGGAAGCCCTGTTCTCCAGGCACACTGCAGCTGTCAAAGGCATCCCAAGGGGAGCGCAAAAGTGACACAACTTGGCTGCCTCCACTGCTATTTCCATGAGACCATCCCCAACCATAGGCTGATTTTCCTTCCAAGGCTTAAGGTTTGAGTTAGGCCTAGGGTTAGTGTTCTTTGAACCAGAAAGCCCTGAGTTCCAAGAACACAGCAGCTGCCAAGGACTACCCAAGAAGAGCGAAAAACACCACAACATGCCTGGCTCCACAGCTTTTTCCTTGGGGACATCCCTAATTTCGGGCTGATTTGCCTTTCTCCTCTTAGGGTTGGGGTTAGGCCTAGGGCTAGGATTTTTAAAATCAGGAAGCCCAGACCTCCAGGCACACTGGATCTGTGAAAAGCATCCAAAAAGGAGTGCAAAAGTGCCACAACATGGCTGCTTTCACAGCTTTTTCTTTGGCACCATCCCTATACCTAGGCTGATTTATCTGCCTAGGGTTAGGCTTAGAGTTCAGCCTAGGGCTAGGATTTTTTTAACCAGGAAGCCCTGAGTTCCAGGCATACGGCAGCAGCCAAAGGCATCCCAAAGGGAGCGCAGAAGTGCCCCAACCTGGCAGCTTGCACAGCTTTTTCCTTAGGAAGAACCCTCATACCCGGCTGATTTACCTTCCTAGGCTTACTGTTAGTCTTTGGCCTAGGACTTTGAAAACCAGGAAGCCCTGTGCTCCAGGCACACTGCAGCTGTCAAAGGCATCCCAAAGGGAGCGCAATTGTGACACAACTTGGCTGACTCCACTGCTATTTCCATGAGACCATCCCCAAACATTGGCTGATTTTCCTTCCTAGGCTTAAGGTTTGAGTTACGCCTAGGATTAGTGTTCTTTTAACCAGAAAGCCCTGAGTTCCAAGAACACAGCAGCGGCCAAGGACTACCCAAGAAGAGCGCAAAAGCACCACAACATGCCTGCCTCCACAGCTTTTTCCTTAGGGTCATCCCTAATTCCGGGCTGATTTGCCTTTCTCCTCTTAGGGTTGGGGTTATGTAGGCCTAGGTCTAGGATTTTTAAAATCAGGAAGCCCAGACCTCCAGGCACACTGGAGCTGTGAAAGGCATGCAAAAGGGAGTGCAAAAGTGCCACAACATGGCAGCTTTCACAGCTTTTTCCTTTGCAAGAAGCCGAACACTAGGCTGATTCACCTTCCCAGGTTTAGTGCTAGGCTTAAGCCCAGGGCTTGGATGTTTAAAACTAGGAAGCCCTGTGCTCCAGGCACACTGCAGCTGTCAAAGGCATCCCAAGGGGAGCGCAAATGTGACACAACTTGGCTGCCTCCACTGCTATTTCCATGAGACCATCCCCAACCATAGGCTGATTTTCCTTCCTAGGCTTAAGGTTTGAGTTACGCCTAGGGTTAGTGATCTTTTAACGAGAAAGCCCTGAGTTCCAAGTACACAGCAGCTGCGAACGACTACCCAAGAAGTGCACAAAAGTACCACAACATGCCTGCCTCCACAGCTTTTTCCTTGGGGACATCCCTAATTCCGGGCTGATTTGCCTTTCTCGTCTTAGGACTGGGGATAGGTAGGCCTAGTGCTAGGATTTTTAAAATCAGGAAGCCCAGACCTCCAGGCACACTGGACCTGTGAAAGGCATGCAAAAGGGAGTGCAAAAGTGCCACAACATGGCTGCTTTCACAGCTTTTTCTTTGGCACCATCCCTATACCTAGGCTGATTTATCTGCCTAGGGTTAGGGTTAGGGTTAGGGTTCAGCCTAGGGCAAGGATTTTTTTAACCAGGAAGCCCTGAGTTCCAGGCTTAGGGCAGCTGCCAAAGGCATCCAAAAAGGAGTGCAAAAGTGCCACAACATGGCAGCTTTCACAGCTTTTTCCTTAGGACGAACCCTAATACCCGGCTGATTTACCTTCCTAGGGTTACTGTTAGGCTTAGGCCTAGGACTTTGAAAACCAGGAAGCCCTGTGCTCCAGGCACACTGCAGCTGTCAAAGACATCCCAAGGGGAGCGCAAAAGTGACACAACTTGGCTGCCTCCACTGCTATTTCCATGAGACCATCCCCAACCATAGGCAGATTTTCCTTCCTAGGCTTAAGGTTTGAGTTAGGCCTAGGGTTAGTGTTCTTTGAACCAGAAAGCCCTGAGTTCCAAGAACACAGCAGCGGCCAAGGACTACCCAAGAAGAGCGCAAAAGCACCACAACATGCCTGCCTCCACAGCTTTTTCCTTGGGGACATCCCTAATTCCGGGCTGATTTGCCTTTCTCCTCTTAGGGTTGGGGTTAGGCCTTGTGCTAGGATTTTTAAAATCAGGAAGCCCAGACCTCCAGGCACACTGGAGCTGTGAAAGGCATCCAAAAGGGAGTGCAAAAGTGCCACAACATGGCTGCTTTCACAGCTTTTTCCTTTGCAAGATGCCGAACACTAGGCTGATTTACCTTCCCAGGTTTAGTGCTAGGCTTAAGCCTAGGGCTAGGATTTTTAAAACTAGGAAGCCCTGTTCTCCAGGCACACTGCAGCTGTCAAAGGCATCCCAAGGGGAGCGCAAAAGTGACACAACTTGGCTGCCTCCACTGCTATTTCCATGAGACCATCCCCAACCATAGGCTGATTTTCCTTCCAAGGCTTAAGGTTTGAGTTAGGCCTAGGGTTAGTGTTCTTTGAACCAGAAAGCCCTGAGTTCCAAGAACACAGCAGCTGCCAAGGACTACCCAAGAAGAGCGAAAAACACCACAACATGCCTGGCTCCACAGCTTTTTCCTTGGGGACATCCCTAATTTCGGGCTGATTTGCCTTTCTCCTCTTAGGGTTGGGGTTAGGCCTAGGGCTAGGATTTTTAAAATCAGGAAGCCCAGACCTCCAGGCACACTGGATCTGTGAAAAGCATCCAAAAAGGAGTGCAAAAGTGCCACAACATGGCTGCTTTCACAGCTTTTTCTTTGGCACCATCCCTATACCTAGGCTGATTTATCTGCCTAGGGTTAGGCTTAGAGTTCAGCCTAGGGCTAGGATTTTTTTAACCAGGAAGCCCTGAGTTCCAGGCATACGGCAGCAGCCAAAGGCATCCCAAAGGGAGCGCAGAAGTGCCCCAACCTTGCAGCTTGCACAGCTTTTTCCTTAGGAAGAACCCTCATACCCGGCTGATTTACCTTCCTAGGCTTACTGTTAGTCTTTGGCCTAGGACTTTGAAAACCAGGAAGCCCTGTGCTCCAGGCACACTGCAGCTGTCAAAGGCATCCCAAAGGGAGCGCAAATGTGACACAACTTGGCTGACTCCACTGCTATTTCCATGAGACCATCCCCAAACATTGGCTGATTTTCCTTCCTAGGCTTAAGGTTTGAGTTACGCCTAGGGTTAGTGTTCTTTGAACCAGAAAGCCCTGAGTTCCAAGAACACAGCAGCTGCCAAGGACTACCCAAGAAGAGCGCAAAAGCACCACAACATGCCTGCCTCCACAGCTTTTTCCTTAGGGTCATCCCTAATTCCGGGCTGATTTGCCTTTCTCCTCTTAGGGTTGGGGTTATGTAGGCCTAGGTCTAGGATTTTTAAAATCAGGAAGCCCAGACCTCCAGGCACACTGGAGCTGTGAAAGGCATGCAAAAGGGAGTGCAAAAGTGCCACAACATGGCAGCTTTCACAGCATTTTCCTGTGCAAGAAGCCGAACACTAGGCTGATTCACCTTCCCAGGTTTAGTGCTAGGCTTAAGCCCAGGGCTTGGATTTTTAAAACTAGGAAGCCCTGTGCTCCAGGCACACTGCAGCTGTCAAAGGCATCCCAAGGGGAGCGCAAATGTGACACAACTTGGCTGCCTCCACTGCTATTTCCATGAGACCATCCCCAACCATAGGCTGATTTTCCTTCCTAGGCTTAAGGTTTGAGTTACGCCTAGGATTAGTGTTCTTTTAACCAGAAAGCCCTGAGTTCCAAGTACACAGCAGCTGCGAACGACTACCCAAGAAGTGCACAAAAGTACCACAACATGCCTGCCTCCACAGCTTTTTCCTTGGGGACATCCCTAATTCCGGGCTGATTTGCCTTTCTCGTCTTAGGACTGGGGATAGGTAGGCCTTGTGCTAGGATATTTAAAATCAGGAAGCCCAGACCTCCAGGCACACTGGACCTGTGAAAGGCATCCAAAAGGGAGTGCAAAAGTGCCACAACATGGCTGCTTTCACAGCTTTTTCTTTGGCACCATCCCTATACCTAGGCTGATTTATCTGCCTAGGGTTAGGGTTAGGGTTAGGGTTCAGCCTAGGGCAAGGATTTTTTTAACCAGGAAGCCCTGAGATCCAGGCTTAGGGCAGCTGCCAAAGGCATCCAAAAAGGAGTGCAAAAGTGCCACAACATGGCAGCTTTCACAGCTTTTTCCTTAGGACGAACCCTAATACCCGGCTGATTTACCTTACTAGGGTTACTGTTAGGCTTAGGCCTAGGACTTTGAAAACCAGGAAGCCCTGTGCTCCAGGCACACTGCAGCTGTCAAAGGCATCCCAAGGGGAGCGCAAAAGTGACACAACTTGGCTGACTCCACTGCTATTTCCATGAGACCATCCCCAACCATAGGCTGATTTTCCTTCCTAGGCTTAAGGTTTGAGTTACGCCTAGGGTCAGTGTTCTTTGAACCAGAAAGCCCTGAGTTCCAAGAACACAGCAGCTGCCAAGGACTACCCAAGAAGAGCGCAAAAGCACCACAACATGCCTGCCTCCACAGCTTTTTCCTTGAGGACATCCCTAATTCTGGGCTGATTTGCCTTCCTCCTCTTAGGGTTGGGGTTAGGCCTAGGGCTAGGATTTTTAAAATCAGGAAGCCCAGAACTCCAGGCACACTGGAGCTGTGAAAGGCATGCAAAAGGGAGTGCAAAAGTGCCACAACATGGCTGCATGCAGCTTTTTCCTTTGCAAGATGCCGAACACTAGGCTGATTTACATTCCCAGCTTTAGTGCTAGGCTTAAGCCTAGGGCTAGGATTTTTAAAACTAGGAAGCCCTGTGCTCCAGGCACACTGCAGCTGTCAAAGGCATCCCAAGGGGAGCGCAAAAGTGACACAACTTGGCTGCCTCCACTGCTATTACCATTAGACCATCCCCAACCATAGGCTGATTTTCCTTCCTAGGCTTAAGGTTTGAGTTACGCCTAGGGTTAGTGTTCTTTGAACCAGAAAGCCCTGAGTTCCAAGAACACAGCAGCTGCCAAGGACTACCCAAGAAGAGCGCAAAAGCACCACAACATGCCTGCCTCCACAGCTTTTTCCTTGGGGACATCCCTAATTCCTGGCTGATTTGCCTTTCTCCTCTTAGGGTTGGGGTTAGACCTAGGGCTTGGATTTTTAAAATCAGGAAGCCCAGACCTCCAGGCACACTGGAGCTGTGAAAGGCATCCAAAAGGGAGTGCAAAAGTGCCACAACCTGGCAGCTTTCACAGCTTTTTCCTTAGGAAGAACCCTCATACCCGGCTGCTTTACCTTCCTAGGCTTACTGTTAGGCTTAGGTCCAGGACTTTTAAAACCAGGAAGCCCTGTGCTCCAGGCACACGGCTGCTGTCAAAGGCATCCCAAGGGGAGCGCAAAAGTGACACAACTTGGCTGCCTCCACTGCTATTTCCATGAGACCATCCCCAACCATAGGCTGATTTTCCTTCCTAGGCTTAAGGTTTGAGTTACGCCTAGGGTTAGTGATCTTTTAACGAGAAAGCCCTGAGTTCCAAGTACACAGCAGCTGCGAACGACTACCCAAGAAGTGCACAAAAGTACCACAACATGCCTGCCTCCACAGCTTTTTCCTTGGGGACATCCCTAATTCCGGGCTGATTTGCCTTTATCGTCTTAGGACTGGGGATAGGTAGGCCTAGTGCTAGGATTTTTAAAATCAGGAAGCCCAGACCTCCAGGCACACTGGAGCTGTGAAAGGCATCCAAAAGGGAGTGCAAAAGTGCCACAACATGGCTGCTTTCCCAACTTTTTCTTTGGCACCATCCCTATACCTAGGCTGATTTATCTGCCTAGGGTTAGGGTTAGGCTTAGGCCTAGGGCTAGGATTTTTTAACCAGGAAGCCCTGAGTTCCAGGCTTATGGCAGCTGCCAAAGGCATCCAAAAAGGAGTGCAGAAGTGCCACAACCTGACAGCTTGCACAGCTTTTTCCTTAGGAAGAACCCTCATACCCGGCTGATTTACCTTCCTAGGGTTACTGTTAGGCTTAGGCCTAGGACTTTGAAAACCAGGAAACCCTGTGCTCCAGGCACACTGCAGCTGTCAAATGCATCCCAAGGGGAGCGCAAAAGTGACACAACTTGGCTGCCTCCACTGCTATTTCCATGAGACCATCCCCAACCATAGGCTGATTTTCCTTCCTAGTCTTAAGGTTTGAGTTACGCCTAGGGTTAGTGTTCTTTGAACCAGAAAGCCCTGAGTTCCAGGAACACAGCAGCTGCGAACGACTCCCCAAGAAGTGCACAAAAGCACCACAACATGCCTGCCTCCACAGCTTTTTCATTGGGGACATCCCTAATTCCGGGCTGATTTGCCTTTCTCGTCTTAGGGCTGGGGTTAGGTAGGCCTAGTGCAATGATTTTTAAAATCAGGAAGCCCAGACCTCCAGGCACACTGGAGCTGTGAAAGGCATGCAAAAGGCAGTGCAAAAGTGCCACAACATGGCTGCTTTCACAGCTTTTTCTTTGGCACCATCCCTATACCTAGGCTGATTTATCTGCCTAGGGTTAGGGTTAGGGTTAGGGTTCAGCCTAGGGCAAGGATTTTTTTAACCAGGAAGCCCTGAGTTCCAGGCTTAGGGCAGCTGCCAAAGGCATCCAAAAAGGAGTGCAGAAGTGCCACAACCTGGCAGCTTTCACAGCTTTTTCCTTAGGACGAACCCTAATACCCGGCTGATTTACCTTCCTAGGGTTACTGTTAGGCTTAGGCCTAGGACTTTGAAAACCAGGAAGCCCTGTGCTCCAGGCACACTGCAGCTGTCAAAGGCATCCCAAGGGGAGCGCAAAAGTGACACAACTTGGCTGCCTCCACTGCTATTTCCATGAGACCATCCCCAACCATAGGCTGATTTTCCTTCCAAGGCTTAAGGTTTGTGTTAGGCCTAGGGTTAGTGTTCTTTGAACCAGAAAGCCCTGAGTTCCAAGAACACAGCAGCTGCCAAGGACTACCCAAGAAGAGCGAAAAACACCACAACATGCCAGCCTCCACAGCTTTTTCCTTGGGGACATCCCTAATTTCGGGCTGATTTGCCTTTCTCCTCTTAGGGTTGGGGTTAGGCCTAGGGCTAGGATTTTTAAAATCAGGAAGCCCAGACCTCCAGGCACACTGGAGCTGTGAAAGGCATGCAAAAGGGAGTGCAAAAGTGCCACAACATGGCAGCTTTCACAGTTTTTCCTTTGCAAGAAGCCGAACACTAGGCTGATTCACCTTCCCAGGTTTAGTGCTAGGCTTAAGCCTAGGGCTAGGATTTTTAAAACTAGGAATCCCTGTGCTCCAGGCACACTGCAGCTGTCAAAGGCATCCCAAGGGGAGCGCAAAAGTGACACAACTTGGCTGCCTCCACTGCTATTTCCATGAGACCATCCCCAACCATAGGCTGATTTTCCTTCCTAGGCTTAAGGTTTGAGTTAGGCCTAGGGTTAGTGTTCTTTGAACCAGAAAGCCCTGAGTTTCAAGAACACAGCAGCTGCCAAGGACTACCCAAGAAGAGCGCAAAAGCACCACAACATGCCTGCCTCCACAGCTTTTTCCTTGGGGACATCCCTAATTCCTGTCTGATTTGCCTTTCTCCTCTTAGGGTTGGGGTGAGGCTTAGGGCTTGGATTTTTAAAATCAGGAAGCCCAGACCTCCAGGAACACTGGAGCTGTGAAAGGCATGCAAAAGGTAGTGCAAAAGTGCCAAAACATGGCAGCTTTCAGAGCTTTCTCCTTAGGAAGAACCCTCATACCCGGCTGATTTACCTCCCTAGGGTTACTGTTAGTCTTTGGCCTAGGACTTTTAAAACCAGGAAACCCTGTGCTCCAGGCACACTGCAGCTGTCAAAGGCATCCCAAGGGGAGCGCAAAAGTGACACAACTTGGCCGCCTCCACTGCTATTTCTATGAGACCATCCCCAACGACAGGCTGATTTTCCTTCCTAGGCTTAAGGTTTGAGTTACGCCTAGGGTTAGTGTTCTTTGAACCAGAAAGCCCTGAGTTCCAAGAACACAGCACCTGCCAAGGACTACCCAAGAAGAGCGCAAAAGCACCACAACATGCCTGCCTCCACAGCTTTTTCCTTGGGGACATCCCTAATTCCGGGCTGATTTGCCTTTCTCCTCTTAGGGTTGGGGTTAGGCCTAGGACTAGGATTTTTAAAATCAGGAAGCCCAGAACTCCAGGCACACTGGACCTGTGAAAGGCATGCAAAAGGGAGTGCAAAAGTGCCAAAACATGGCAGCTTTCACAGCTTTTTCCTTTGCAAGATGCCGAACACTAGGCTGATTTACCTTCCCAGGTTTAGTGCTAGGCTTAAGCCTAGGGCTAGGATTTTTAAAACTAGGAAGCCCTGTGCTCCAGGCACACTGCAGCTGTCAAAGGCATCCCAAGGGGAGCGCAAAAGTGACACAACTTGGCTGCCTCCACTGCTATTTCCATGAGACCATCCCCAACCATAGGCTGATTTTCCTTCCAAGGCTTAAGGTTTGAGTTAGGCCTAGGGTTACTGTTCTTTGAACCAGAAAGCCCTGAGTTCCAAGAACACAGCAGCGGCCAAGGACTACCCAAGAAGAGCGCAAAAGCACCACAACATGCCTGCCTCCACAGCTTTTTCCTTGGGGACATCCCTAATTCCGGGCTGATTTGCCTTTCTCCTCTTAGGGTTGGGGTTAGGCCTAGGGCTAGGATTTTTAAAATCAGGAAGCCCAGACCTCCAGGCACACTGGACCTGTGAAAGGCATCCAAAAGGGAGTGCAAAAGTGCCACAACATGGCTGCTTTCACAGCTTTTTCTTTGGCACCATCCCTATACCTAGGCTGATTTATCTGCCTAGGGTTAGGGTTAGGGTTCAGCCTAGGGCTACGATTTTTTTAACCAGGAAGCCCTGAGTTGCAGGCATACGGCAGCTGCCAAAGGCATCCCAAAGGGAGCGCAGAAGTGCCCCAACCTGGCAGCTTTCACAGCTTTTTCCTTAGGAAGAACCCTCATACCCGGCTGATTTACCTTCCTAGGGTTACTGTTAGTCTTTGGCCTAGAACTTTGAAAACCAGGAAGCCCTGTGCTCCAGGCACACTGCAGCTGTCAAAGGCATCCCAAGGGGAGCGCAAATGTGACACAACTTGGCTGACTCCACTGCTATTTCCATGAGACCATCCCCAACCATAGGCTGATTTTCCTTCCAAGGCTTAAGGTTTGAGCTAGGCCTAGGGTTAGTGTACTTTTAACCAGAAAGCCCTGAGTTCCAAGAACACAGCAGCGGCCAAGGACTACCCAAGAAGAGCGCAAAAGCACGACAACATGCCTGCCTCCACAGCTTTTTCCTTAGGGTCATCGCAAATTCCGGGCTTATTTGCCTTTCTCCTCTTAGGGTTGGGGTTATGTAGGCCTAGGGCTAGGATATTTAAAATCAGGAAGCCCAGACCTCCAGGCACACTGGAGCTTTTAAAGGCATCCAAAAGGGAGTGCAAAAGTGCCACAACATGGCTGCTTTCACAGCTTTTTGCTTTGCAAGAAGCCGAACACTAGGCTGATTTACCTTCCCAGGTTTAGTGCTAGGCTTAAGCCTAGGGCTTGGATTTTTAAAATCAGGAAGCCCAGACCTCCAGGAACACTGGCGCTGTGAAAGGCATCCAGAAGGAGTGCAAAAGTGCCACAACATGGCAGCTTTCACAGTTTTTTCCTTAGGAAGAAACCTCATACCCGGCTGATTTACCTCCCTAGGGTTACTGTTAGTCTTTGGCCTAGGACTTTGAAAACCAGGAAACCCTGTGCTCCAGGCACACTGCAGCTGTCAAAGGCATCCCAAGGGGAGCGCAAAAGTGACACAACTTGGCTGCCTCCACTGCTATTTCTATGAGACCATCCCCAACCACAGGCTGATTTTCCTTCCTAGGCTTAAGTTTTGAGTTACGCCTAGGGTTAGTGTTCTTTGAACCAGAAAGCCCTGAGTTCCAAGAACACAGCACCTGCCAAGGACTACCCAAGAAGAGCGCAAAAGCACCACAACATGCCTGCCTCCACAGCTTTTTCCTTGGGGACATCCCTAATTCCGGGCTGATTTGCCTTTCTCCTCTTAGGGTTGGGGTTAGGCCTAGGGCTAGGATTTTTAAAATCAGGAAGCCCAGACCTCCAGGCACACTGGAGCTGTGAAAGGCATCCAAAAAGGAGTGCAAAAGTGCCACAACATGGCAGCTTTCACAGCTTTTTCCTGTGCAAGAAGCCGAACACTAGGCTGATTTACATTCCCAGCTTTAGTGCTAGGCTTAAGCCCAGGGCTTGGATTTTTAAAACTAGGAAGCCCTGTGCTCCAGGCACACTGCAGCTGTCAAAGGCATCCCAAGGGGAGCGCAAATGTGACACAACTTGGCTGCCTCCACTGCTATTTCCATGAGACCATCCCCAACCATAGGCTGATTTTCCTTCCTAGGCTTAAGGTTTGAGTTACGCCTAGGGTTAGTGATCTTTTAACGAGAAAGCCCTGAGTTCCAAGTACACAGCAGCTGCGAACGACTACCCAAGAAGTGCACAAAAGTACCACAACATGCCTGCCTCCACAGCTTTTTCCTTGGGGACATCCCTAATTCCGGGCTGATTTGCCTTTCTCGTCTTAGGACTGGGGATAGGTAGGCCTAGTGCTAGGATTTTTAAAATCAGGAAGCCCAGACCTCCAGGCACACTGGACCTGTGAAAGGCATCCAAAAGGGAGTGCAAAAGTGCCACAACATGGCTGCTTTCACAGCTTTTTCTTTGGCACCATCCCTATACCTAGGCTGATTTATCTGCCTAGGGTTAGGGTTAGGCTTAGGCCTAGGGCTAGGATTTTTTTAACCAGGAAGCCCTGAGTTCCAGGCTTATGGCAGCTGCCAAAGGCATCCAAAAAGGAGTGCAGAAGTGCCACAACCTGGCAGCTTTCACAGCTTTTTCCTTAGGAAGAACCCTCATACCCGGCTGATTTACCTTCCTAGGGTTACTGTTAGGCTTAGGCCTAGGACTTTGAAAACCAGGAAACCCTGTGCTCCAGGCACACTGCAGCTGTCAAATGCATCCCAAGGGGAGCGCAAAAGTGACACAACTTGGCTGCCTCCACTGCTATTTCCATGAGACCATCCCCAACCATAGGCTGATTTTCCTTCCTAGGCTTAAGGTTTGAGTTACGCCTAGGGTTAGTGTTCTTTGAACCAGAAAGCCCTGAGTTCCAGAAACACAGCAGCTGCGAACGACTCCCCAAGAAGTGCACAAAAGCACCACAACATGCCTGCCTCCACAGCTTTTTCATTGGGGACATCCCTAATTCCGGGCTGATTTGCCTTTCTCGTCTTAGGGCTGGGGTTAGGTAGGCCTAGTGCAATGATTTTTAAAATCAGGAAGCCCAGACCTCCAGGCACACTGGAGCTGTGAAAGGCATGCAAAAGGGAGTGCAAAAGTGCCACAACATGGCTGCTTTCACAGCTTTTTCTTTGGCACCATCCCTATACCTAGGCTGATTTATCTGCCTAGGGTTAGGGTTAGGGTTAGGGTTCAGCCTAGGGCAAGGATTTTTTTAACCATGAAGCCCTGAGTTCCAGGCTTAGGGCAGCTGCCAAAGGCATCCAAAAAGGAGGGCAAAAGTGCCACAACATGGCAGCTTTCACAGCTTTTTCCTTAGGACGAACCCTAATACCCGGCTGATTTACCTTCCTAGGGTTACTGTTAGGCTTAGGCCTAGGACTTTGAAAACCAGGAAACCCTGTGCTCCAGGCACACTGCAGCTGTCAAAGGCATCCCAAGGGGAGCGCAAAAGTGACACAACTTGGCTGACTCCACTGCTATTTCCATGAGACCATCCCCAACCATAGGCTGATTTTCCTTCCTAGGCTTAAGGTTTCAGTTACGCCTAGGGTCAGTGTTCTTTGAACCAGAAAGCCCTGAGTTCCAAGAACACAGCAGCTGCCAAGGACTACCCAAGAAGAGCGCAAAAGCACAACAACATGCCTGCCTCCACAGCTTTTTCCTTGGGGACATCCCTAATTCTGGGCTGATTTGCCTTCCTCCTCTTAGGGTTGGGGTTAGGCCTAGGGCTAGGATTTTTAAAATCAGGAAGCCCAGAACTCCAGGCACACTGGAGCTGTGAAAGGCATGCAAAAGGGAGTGCAAAAGTGCCACAACATGGCTGCATGCAGCTTTTTCCTTTGCAAGATGCCGAACACTAGGCTGATTTACATTCCCAGCTTTAGTGCTAGGCTTAAGCCTAGGGCTAGGATTTTTAAAACTAGGAAGCCCTGTGCTCCAGGCACACTGCAGCTGTCAAAGGCATCCCAAGGGGAGCGCAAAAGTGACACAACTTGGCTGCCTCCACTGCTATTTCCATGAGACCATCCCTAACCATAGGCTGATTTTCCTTCCTAGGCTTAAGGTTTGAGTTACGCCTAGGGTTAGTGTTCTTTTAACCAGAAAGCCCTGAGTTCCAAGAACACAGCAGCTGCCAAGGACTACCCAAGAAGAACGCAAAAACACCACAACATGCCTGCCTCCACAGCTTTTTCCTTGGGGACATCCCTAATTCCTGGCTGATTTGCCTTTCTCCTCTTAGGGTTGGGGTTAGACCTAGGGCTTGGATTTTTAAAATCAGGAAGCCCAGACCTCCAGGCACACTGGAGCTGTGAAAGGCATCCAAAAGGGAGTGCAAAAGTGCCACAACCTGGCAGCTTTCACGGCTTTTTCCTTAGGAAGAACCCTCATACCCGGCTGATTTACCTTCCTAGGCTTACTGTTAGGCTTAGGTCCAGGACTTTTAAAACCAGGAAGCCCTGTGCTCCAGGCACACGGCTGCTGTCAAAGGCATCCCAAGGGGAGCGCAAAAGTGACACAACTTGGCTGCCTCCACTGCTATTTCCATGAGACCATCCCCAACCATAGGCTGATTTTCCTTCCTAGGCTTAAGGTTTGAGTTACGCCTAGGGTCAGTGATCTTTTAACGAGAAAGCCCTGAGTTCTAAGTACACAGCAGCTGCGAACGACTACCCAAGAAGTGCACAAAAGTACCACAACATGCCTGCCTCCACAGCTTTTTCCTTGGGGACATCCCTAATTCTGGGCTGATTTGCCTTTCTCGTCTTAGGACTGGGGATAGGTAGGCCTAGTGCTAGGATTTTTAAAATCAGGAAGCCCAGACCTCCAGGCACACTGGAGCTGTGAAAGGCATCCAAAAGGGAGTGCAAAAGTGCCACAACATGGCTGCTTTCCCAACTTTTTCTTTGGCACCATCCCTATACCTAGGCTGATTTATCTGCCTAGGGTTAGGGTTAGGCTTAGGCCTAGGGCTAGGATTTTTTTAACCAGGAAGCCCTGAGTTCCAGGCTTATGGCAGCTGCCAAAGGCATCCAAAAAGGAGTGCAGAAGTGCCACAACCTGACAGCTTGCACAGCTTTTTCCTTAGGAAGAACCCTCATACACGGCTGATTTACCTTCCTAGGGTTACTGTTAGGCTTAGGCCTAGGACTTTGAAAACCAGGAAACCCTGTGCTCCAGGCACACTGCAGCTGTCAAATGCATCCCAAGGGGAGCGCAAAAGTGACACAACTTGGCTGCCTCCACTGCTATTTCCATGAGACCATCCCCAACCATAGGCTGATTTTCCTTCCTAGGCTTAAGGTTTGAGTTACGCCTAGGGTTAGTGTTCTTTGAACCAGAAAGCCCTGAGTTCCAGGAACACAGCAGCTGCGAACGACTCCCCAAGAAGTGCACAAAAGCACCACAACATGCCTGCCTCCACAGCTTTTTCATTGGGGACATCCCTAATTCCGGGCTGATTTGCCTTTCTCGTCTTAGGGCTGGGGTTAGGTAGGCCTAGTGCAATGATTTTAAAATCAGGAAGCCCAGACCTCCAGGCACACTGGAGCTGTGAAAGGCATGCAAAAGGCAGTGCAAAAGTGCCACAACATGGCTGCTTTCACAGCTTTTTCTTTGGCACCATCCCTATACCTAGGCTGATTTATCTGCCTAGGGTTAGGGTTAGGCTTAGGCCTAGGGCTAGGATTTTTTTAACCAGGAAGCCCTGAGTTCCAGGCTTATGGCAGCTGCCAAATGCATCCAAAAAGGAGTGCAGAAGTGCCACAACCTGGCAGCTTGCACAGCTTTTTCCTTAGGAAGAACCCTCATACCCGGCTGATTTACCTTCCTAGGGTTACTGTTAGGCTTAGGCCTAGGACTTTGAAAACCAGGAAACCCTGTGCTCCAGGCACACTGCAGCTGTCAAAGGCATCCCAAGGGGAGCGCAAAAGTGACACAACTTGGCTGCCTCCACTGCTATTTCCATGAGACCATCCCCAACCATAGGCTGATTTTCCTTCCTAGGCTTAAGGTTTGAGTTACGCCTAGGGTTAGTGTTCTTTGAACCAGAAAGCCCTGAGTTCCAGGAACACAGCAGCTGCGAACGACTCCCCAAGAAGTGCACAAAAGCACCACAACATGCCTGCCTCCACAGCTTTTTCATTGGGGACATCCCTAATTCCGGGCTGATTTGCCTTTCTCGTCTTAGGGCTGGGGTTAGGTAGGCCTAGTGCAATGATTTTTAAAATCAGGAAGCCCAGACCTCCAGGCACACTGGAGCTGTGAAAGGCATGCAAAAGGGAGTGCAAAAGTGCCACAACATGGCTGCTTTCACAGCTTTTTCTTTGGCACCATCCCTATACCTAGGCTGATTTATCTGCCTAGGGTTAGGGTTAGGGTTAGGGTTCAGCCTAGGGCAAGGATTTTTTTAACCAGGAAGCCCTGAGTTCCAGGCTTAGGGCAGCTGCCAAAGGCATCCAAAAAGGAGTGCAAAAGTGCCACAACCTGGCAGCTTTCACAGCTTTTTCCTTAGGACGAACCCTCATACCCGGCTGATTTACCTTCCTAGGGTTACTGTTAGGCTTAGGCCTAGGACTTTGAAAACCAGGAAGCCCTGTGCTCCAGGCACACTGCAGCTGTCAAAGGCATCCCAAGGGGAGCGCAAAAGTGACACAACTTGGCTGACTCCACTGCTATTTCCATGAGACCATCCCCAACCATAGGCTGATTTTCCTTCCTAGGCTTAAGGTTTGAGTTACGCCTAGGGTCAGTGTTCTTTGAACCAGAAAGCCCTGAGTTCCAAGAACACAGCAGCTGCCAAGGACTACCCAAGAAGAGCGCAAAAGCACCACAACATGCCTGCCTCCACAGCTTTTTCCTTGGGGACATCCCTAATTCTGGGCTGATTTGCCTTCCTCCTCTTAGGGTTGGGGTTAGGCCTAGGGCTAGGATTTTTAAAATCAGGAAGCCCAGAACTCCAGGCACACTGGAGCTGTGAAAGGCATGCAAAAGGGAGTGCAAAAGTGCCACAACATGGCTGCATGCAGCTTTTTCCTTTGCAAGATGCCGAACACTAGGCTGATTTACCTTCCCAGGTTTAGTGCTAGGCTTAAGCCTAGGGCTAGGATTTTTAAAACTAGGAAGCCCTGTGCTCCAGGCACACTGCAGCTGTCAAAGGCATCCCAAGGGGAGCGCAAAAGTGACACAACTTGGCTGCCTCCACTGCTATTTCCATGAGACCATCCCCAACCATAGCCTGAATTTCCTTCCTAGGCTTAAGGTTTGAGTTACGCCTAGGGTTAGTGTTCTTTGAACCAGAAAGCCCTGAGTTCCAAGAACACAGCAGCTGCCAAGGACTACCCAAGAAGAGCGCAAAAGCACCACAACATGCCTACCTCCACAGCTTTTTCCTTGGGGACATCCCTAATTCCGGGCTGATTTGCCTTTCTCCTCTTAGGGTTGGGGTTATCTAGGCCTAGGGCTAGGATTTTTAAAATCAGGAAGCCCAGACCTCCAGGCACACTGGAGCTGTGAAAGTCATCCAAAAGGGAGTGCAAAAGTGCCACAACATGGCTGCTTTCACAGCTTTTTCCTTTGCAAGAAGCGGAACACTAGGCTGATTTACCTTCCCAGGTTTAGTGCTAGGTTTAAGCCTAGGGCTCGGATTTTTAAAACTAGGAAGCCCTCTGCTCCAGGCACACTGCAGCTGTCAGAGGCATCCCAAGGGGAGCGCAAAAGTGACACAACTTGGCTGCCTCCACTGCTATTTCCATGAGACCATCCCCAACCATAGGCTGATTTTCCTTCCTAGGCTTAAGGTTTGAGTTACGCCTAGGGTTAGTGTTCTTTTAACCAGAAAGCCCTGAGTTCCAAGAACACAGCAGCTGCCAAGGACTACCCAAGAAGAGCGCAAAAGCACCACAACATGCCTACCTCCACAGCTTTTTCCTTGGGGACATCCCTAATTTCGGGCTGATTTGCCTTTCTCCTCTTAGGGTTGGGGTTATCTAGGCCTAGGGCTTGGATTTTTAAAATCAGGAAGCCCAGACCTCCAGGCACACTGGAGCTGTGAAAGGCATGCAAAAGGGAGTGCAAAAGTGCCACAACATGGCAGCTTTCACAGCTTTTTCCTTAGGAAGAACCCTCATACCCGGCTGATTTACCTTCCTAGGGTTACTGATAGGCTTAGGCCTAGGACTTTGAAAACCAGGAAGCCCTGTGCTCCAGGCACACTGCAGCTGTCAAAGGCATCCCAAGGGGAGCGCAAAAGTGACACAACTTGGCTGCCTCCACTGCTATTTCCATGAGACCATCCGCAACCATAGGCTGATTTTCCTTCCTAGGTTTAAGTTTTGAGTTACGCCTAGGGTTAGTGTTCTTTGAACAAGAAAGCCCTGAGTTCCAAGAACACAGCAGCTGCCAAGGACTACCCAAGAAGAGCGCAAAAGCACCACAACATGCCTGCCTCCACAGCTTTTTCCTTGGGGACATCCCTAATTCCGGGCTGATTTGCCTTTCTCCTCCTAGGGTTGGGGTTAGGCCTAGGACTAGGATTTTTAAAATCAGGAAGCCCAGAACTCCAGGCACACTGGACCTGTGAAAGGCATCCAAAAGGGCGTGCAAAAGTGCCACAACATGGCAGCTTTCACAGCTTTTTCCTTTGCAAGAAGCCGAACACTAGGCTGATTTACCTTCCCAGGTTTAGTGCTAGGCTTAAGCCTAGGGCTAGGATTTTTAAAACTAGGAAGCCCTGTGCTCCAGGCACACTGCAGCTGTCAAAGGCATCCCAAGGGGAGCGCAAAAGTGACACAACTTGGCTGCCTCCACTGCTATTTCCATGAGACCATCCCCAACCATAGGCTGATTTTCCTTCCAAGGCTTAAGGTTTGAGTTAGGCCTAGGGTTAGTGTTCTTTGAACCAGAAAGCCCTGAGTTCCAAGAACACAGCAGCGGCCAAGGACTACCCAAGAAGAGCGCAAAAGCACCACAACATGCCTGCCTCCACAGCTTTTTCCTTGGGGACATCCCTAATTCCGGGCTGATTTGCCTTTCTCCTCTTAGGGTTGGGGTTAGGCCTTGTGCTAGGATTTTTAAAATCAGGAAGCCCAGACCTCCAGGCACACTGGACCTGTGAAAGGCATCCAAAAGGGAGTGCAAAAGTGCCACAACATGGCTGCTTTCACAGCTTTTTCTTTGGCACCATCCCTATACCTAGGCTGATTTATCTGCCTAGGGTTAGGGTTAGGGTTCAGCCTAGGGCTACGATTTTTTTAACCAGGAAGCCCTGAGTTCCAGGCATACGGCAGCTGCCAAAGGAATCCCAAAGGGAGCGCAGAAGTGCCCCAACCTGGCAGCTTTCACAGCTTTTTCCTTAGGAAGAACCCTCATACCCGGCTGATTTACCTTCCTAGGGTTACTGTTAGTCTTTGGCCTAGAACTTTGAAAACCAGGAAGCCCTGTGCTCCAGGCACACTGCAGCTGTCAAAGGCATCCCAAGGGGAGCGCAAATGTGACACAACTTGGCTGACTCCACTGCTATTTCCATGAGACCATCCCCAACCATAGGCTGATTTTCCTTCCAAGGCTTAAGGTTTGAGCTAGGCCTAGGGTTAGTGTACTTTTAACCAGAAAGCCCTGAGTTCCAAGAACACAGCAGCGGCCAAGGACTACCCAAGAAGAGCGCAAAAGCACGACAACATGCCTGCCTCCACAGCTTTTTCCTTAGGGTCATCCCAAATTCCGGGCTTATTTGCCTTTCTCCTCTTAGGGTTGGGGTTATGTAGGCCTAGGGCTAGGATATTTAAAATCAGGAAGCCCAGACCTCCAGGCACACTGGAGCTTTTAAAGGCATCCAAAAGGGAGTGCAAAAGTGCCACAACATGGCTGCTTTCACAGCTTTTTCCTTTGCAAGAAGCGGAACACTAGGCTGATTTACCTTCCCAGGTTTAGTGCTAGGCTTAAGCCTTGGGCTTGGATTTTTAAAATCAGGAAGCCCAGACCTCCAGGCACACTGTAGCTGTGAAAGGCATCCAAAAAGGAGTGCAAAAGTGCCACAACATGGCAGCTTTCACAGTTTTTTCCTTAGGAAGAAACCTCATACCCGGCTGATTTACCTCCCTAGGGTTACTGTTAGTCTTTGGCCTAGGACTTTGAAAACCAGGAAACCCTGTGCTCCAGGCACACTGCAGCTGTCAAAGGCATCCCAAGGGGAGCGCAAAAGTGACACAACTTGGCTGCCTCCACTGCTATTTCTATGAGACCATCCCCAACCACAGGCTGATTTTCCTTCCTAGGCTTAAGGTTTGAGTTACGCCTAGGGTTAGTGTTCTTTGAACCAGAAAGCCCTGAGTTCCAAGAACACAGCAGCTGCCAAGGACTACCCAAGAAGAGCGCAAAAGCACCACAACATGCCTGCCTCCACAGCTATTTCCTTGGGGACATCCCTAATTCCGGGCTGATTTGCCTTTCTCCTCTTAGGGTTGGGGTTAGGCCTAGGGCTAGGATTTTTAAAATCAGGAATCCCAGACCTCCAGGCACACTGGAGCTGTGAAAGGCATCCAAAAAGGAGTGCAGAAGTGCCACAACATGGCAGCTTTCACAGCTTTTTCCTGTGCAAGAAGCCGAACACTAGGCTGATTTACATTCCCAGCTTTAGTGCTAGGCTTAAGCCCAGGGCTTGGATTTTTAAAACTAGGAAGCCCTGTGCTCCAGGCACACTGCAGCTGTCAAAGGCATCCCAAGGGGAGCGCAAATGTGACACAACTTGGCTGCCTCCACTGCTATTTCCATGAGACCATCCCCAACCATAGGCTGATTTTCCTTCCTAGGCTTAAGGTTTGAGTTACGCCTATGGTTAGTGATCTTTTAACGAGAAAGCCCTGAGTTCCAAGTACACAGCAGCTGCGAACGACTACCCAAGAAGTGCACAAAAGTACCACAACATGCCTGCCTCCACAGCTTTTTCCTTGGGGACATCCCTAATTCCGGGCTGATTTGCCTTTCTCGTCTTAGGACTGGGGATAGGTAGGCCTAGTGCAATGATTTTTAAAATCAGGAAGCCCAGACCTCCAGGCACACTGGACCTGTGAAAGGCATCCAAAAGGGAGTGCAAAAGTGCCACAACATGGCTGCTTTCACAGCTTTTTCTTTGGCACCATCCCTATACCTAGGCTGATTTATCTGCCTAGGGTTAGGGTTAGGCTTAGGCCTAGGGCTAGGATTTTTTTAACCAGGAAGCCCTGAGTTCCAGGCTTATGGCAGCTGCCAAAGGCATCCAAAAAGGAGTGCAGAAGTGCCACAACCTGGCAGCTTGCACAGCTTTTTCCTTAGGAAGAACCCTCATACCCGGCTGATTTACCTTCCTAGGGTTACTGTTAGGCTTAGGCCTAGGACTTTGAAAACCAGGAAGCCCTGTGCTCCAGGCACACTGCAGCTGTCAAATGCATCCCAAGGGGAGCGCAAAAGTGACACAACTTGGCTGCCTCCACTGCTATTTCCATGAGACCATCCCCAACCATAGGCTGATTTTCCTTCCTAGTCTTAAGGTTTGAGTTACGCCTAGGGTTAGTGTTCTTTGAACCAGAAAGCCCTGAGTTCCAGGAACACAGCAGCTGCGAACGACTCCCCAAGAAGTGCACAAAAGCACCACAACATGCCTGCCTCCACAGCTTTTTCATTGGGGACATCCCTAATTCCGGGCTGATTTGCCTTTCTCGTCTTAGGGCTGGGGTTATGTAGGCCTAGTGCAATGATTTTTAAAATCAGGAAGCCCAGACCTCCAGGCACACTGGACCTGTGAAAGGCATGCAAAAGGCAGTGCAAAAGTGCCACAACATGGCTGCTTTCACAGCTTTTTCTTTGGCACCATCCCTATACCTAGGCTGATTTATCTGCCTAGGGTTAGGGTTAGGGTTAGGGTTCAGCCTAGGGCAAGGATTTTTTTAACCAGGAAGCCCTGAGTTCCAGGCTTAGGGCAGCTGCCAAAGGCATCCAAAAAGGAGTGCAGAAGTGCCACAACCTGGCAGCTTTCACAGCTTTTTCCTTAGGACGAACCCTAATACCCGGCTGATTTACCTTCCTAGGGTTACTGTTAGGCTTAGGCCTAGGACTTTGAAAACCAGGAAGCCCTGTGCTCCAGGCACACTGCAGCTGTCAAAGGCATCCCAAGGGGAGCGCAAAAGTGACACAACTTGGCTGCCTCCACTGCTATTTCCATGAGACCATCCCCAACCATAGGCTGATTTTCCTTCCAAGGCTTAAGCTTTGTGTTAGGCCTAGGGTTAGTGTTCTTTGAACCAGAAAGCCCTGAGTTCCAAGAACACAGCAGCTGCCAAGGACTACCCAAGAAGAGCGAAAAACACCACAACATGCCTGCCTCCACAGCTTTTTCCTTGGGGACATCCCTAATTTCGGGCTGATTTGCCTTTCTCCTCTTAGGGTTGGGGTTAGGCCTAGGGCTAGGATTTTTAAAATCAGGAAGCCCAGACCTCCAGGCACACTGGAGCTGTGAAAGGCATGCAAAAGGGAGTGCAAAAGTGCCACAACATGGCAGCTTTCACAGTTTTTCCTTTGCAAGAAGCCGAACACTAGGCTGATTCGCCTTCCCAGGTTTAGTGCTAGGCTTAAGCCTAGGGCTAGGATTTTTAAAACTAGGAAGCCCTGTGCTCCAGGCACACTGCAGCTGTCAAAGGCATCCCAAGGGGAGCGCAAAAGTGACACAACTTGGCTGCCTCCACTGCTATTTCCATGAGACCATCCCCAACCATAGGCTGATTTTCCTTCCAAGGTTTAAGGTTTGAGTTAGGCCTAGGGTTAGTGTTCTTTGAACCAGAAAGCCCTGAGTTCCAAGAACACAGCAGCGGCCAAGGACTACCCAAGAAGAGCGCAAAAGCACCACAACATGCCTGCCTCCACAGCTATTTCCTTGGGGACATCCCTAATTCCGGGCTGATTTGCCTTTCTCCTCTTAGGGTTGGGGTTAGGCCTAGGGCTAGGATTTTTAAAATCAGGAAGCCCAGACCTCCAGGCACACTGGAGCTGTGAAAGGCATCCAAAAAGGAGTGCAAAAGTGCCACAACATGGCAGCTTTCACAGCTTTTTCCTTTGCAAGAAGCCGAACACTAGGCTGATTTACATTCCCAGCTTTAGTGCTAGGCTTAAGCCCAGGGCTTGGATTTTTAAAACTAGGAAGCCCTGTGCTCCAGGCACACTGCAGCTGTCAAAGGCATCCCAAGGGGAGCGCAAATGTGACACAACTTGGCTGCCTCCACTGCTATTTCCATGAGACCATCCCCAACCATAGGCTGATTTTCCTTCCTAGGCTTAAGGTTTGAGTTACGCCTAGGGTTAGTGATCTTTTAACGAGAAAGCCCTGAGTTCCAAGTACACAGCAGCTGCGAACGACTACCCAAGAAGTGCACAAAAGTACCACAACATGCCTGCCTCCACAGCTTTTTCCTTGGGGACATCCCTAATTCCGGGCTGATTTGCCTTTCTCGTCTTAGGACTGGGGATAGGTAGGCCTAGTGCAATGATTTTTAAAATCAGGAAGCCCAGACCTCCAGGCACACTGGACCTGTGAAAGGCATGCAAAAGGGAGTGCAAAAGTGCCACAACATGGCTGCTTTCACAGCTTTTTCTTTGGCACCATCCCTATACCTAGGCTGATTTATCTGCCTAGGGTTAGGGTTAGGGTTAGGGTTCAGACTAGGGCAAGGATTTTTTTAACCAGGAAGCCCTGAGTTCCAGGCTTAGTGCAGCTGCCAAAGGCATCCAAAAAGGAGTGCAAAAGTCCCACAACCTGGCAGCTTTCACAGCTTTTTCCTTAGGAAGAACCCTAATACCCGGCTGATTTACCTTCCTAGGGTTACTGTTAGGCTTAGGCCTAGGACTTTGAAAACCAGGAAGCCCTGTGCTCCAGGCACACTGCAGCTGTCAAAGGCATCCCAAGGGGAGCGCAAAAGTGACACAACTTGGCTGCCTCCACTGCTATTTCCATGAGACCATCCCCAACCATAGGCTGATTTTCCTTCCTAGGCTTAAGGTTTGAGTTACGCCTAGGGTTAGTGTTCTTTGAACCAGAAAGCCCTGAGTTCCAAGAACACAGCAGCTGCCAAGGACTACCCAAGAAGAGCGCAAAAGCACCACAACATGCCTGCCTCCACAGCTTTTTCCTTGGGGACATCCCTAATTCCGGGCTGATTTGCCTTCCTCCTCTTAGGGTTGGGGTTAGGCCTAGGGCTAGGATTTTTAAAATCAGGAAGCCCAGAACTCCAGGCACACTGGAGCTGTGAAAGGCATCCAAAAGGGAGTGCAAAAGTGCCACAACATGGCTGCATGCAGCTTTTTCCTTTGCAAGATGCCGAACACTAGGCTGATTTACCTTCCCAGGTTTAGTGCTAGGCTTAAGCCTAGGGCTAGGATTTTTAAAACTAGGAAGCCCTGTTCTCCAGGCACACTGCAGCTGTCAAAGGCATCCCAAGGGGAGCGCAAAAGTGACACAACTTGGCTGCCTCCACTGCTATTTCCATGAGACCATCCCCAACCATAGGCTGATTTTCCTTCCTAGGCTTAAGGTTTGAGTTACGCCTAGGGTTAGTGTTCTTTGAACCAGAAAGCCCTGAGTTCCAAGAACACAGCAGCTGCCAAGGACTACCCAAGAAGAGCGCAAAAGCACCACAACATGCCTGCCTCCACAGCTTTTTCCTTGGGGACATCCCTAAGTCCTGGCTGATTTGCCTTTCTCCTCTTAGGGTTGGGGTTACACCTAGGGTTTGGATTTTTAAAATCAGGAAGCCCAGACCTCCAGGCACACTGGAGCTGTGAAAGGCATCCAAAAGGGAGTGCAAAAGTGCCACAACCTGTCAGCTTTCACAGCTTTTTCCTTAGGAAGAACCCTCATACCCGGCTGATTTACCTTCCTAGGCTTACTGTTAGGCTTAGGTCCAGGACTTTTAAAACCAGGAAGCCCTGTGCTCCAGGCACACTGCAGCTGTCAAAGGCATCCAAAAAGAGCGCAAATGTGACACAACTTGGCTTCCTCCACTGCTATTTCCATGAGACCATCCCCAACCATAGGCTGATTTTCCTTCCTAGGCTTAAGGTTTGAGTTACGCCTAGGGTTAGTGATCTTTTAACGAGAAAGCCCTGAGTTCCAAGTACACAGCAGCTGCGAACAACTACCCAAGAAGTGCACAAAAGTACCACAACATGCCTGCCTCCACAGCTTTTTCCTTGGGGACATCCCTAATTCCGGGCTGATTTGCCTTTCTCGTCTTAGGACTGGGGATAGGTAGGCCTAGTGCTAGGATTTTTAAAATCAGGAAGCCCAGACCTCCAGGCACACTGGAGCTGTGAAAGGCATCCAAAAGGGAGTGCAAAAGTGCCACAACATGGCTGCTTTCACAGCTTTTCCTTTGGCACCATCCATATACCTAGACTGATTTATCTGCCTAGGGTTAGGGTTAGGCTTAGGCCTAGGGCTAGGATTTTTTTAACCAGGAAGCCCTGAGTTCCAGGCTTATGGCAGCTGCCAAAGGCATCCAAAAAGGAGTGCAGAAGTGCCACAACCTGGCAGCTTGCACAGCTTTTTCCTTAGGAAGAACCCTCATACCCGGCTGATTTACCTTCCTAGGGTTACTGTTAGGCTTAGGCCTAGGACTTTGAAAACCAGGAAACCCTGTGCTCCAGGCACACTGCAGCTGTCAAATGCATCCCAAGGGGAGCGCAAAAGTGACACAACTTGGCTGCCTCCACTGCTATTTCCATGAGACCATCCCCAACCATAGGCTGATTTTCCTTCCTAGTCTTAAGGTTTGAGTTACGCCTAGGGTTAGTGTTCTTTGAACCAGAAAGCCCTGAGTTCCAAGAACACAGCAGCTGCCAAGGACTACCCAAGAAGAGCGCAAAAGCACCACAACATGCCTGCCTCCACAGCTTTTTCCTTGGGGACATCCCTAATTCTGGGCTGATTTGCCTTCCTCCTCTTAGGGTTGGGGTTAGGCCTAGGGCTAGGATTTTTAAAATCAGGAAGCCCAGAACTCCAGGCACACTGGAGCTGTGAAAGGCATCCAAAAGGGAGTGCAAAACTGCCACAACATGGCTGCATGCAGCTTTTTCCTGTGCAAGAAGCCGAACACTAGGCTGATTTACATTCCCAGCTTTAGTGCTAGGCTTAAGCCTAGGGCTAGGATTTTTAAAACTAGGAAGCCCTGTGCTCCAGGCACACTGCAGCTGTCAAAGGCATCCCAAGGGGAGCGCAAAAGTGACACAACTTGGCTGCCTCCACTGCTATTTCCATGAGACCATCCCCAACCATAGGCTGATTTTCCTTCCTAGGCTTAAGGTTTGAGTTACGCCTAGGGTTAGTGTTCTTTGAACCTGAAAGCCCTGAGTTCCAAGAACACAGCAGCTGCCAACGACTACCCAAGAAGAGCGCAAAAGCACCACAACATGCCTGCCTCCACAGCTTTTTCCTTGGGGACATCCCTAATTCCTGGCTGATTTGCCTTTCTCCTCTTAGGGTTGGGGTTAGGCCTAGGGCTTGGATTTTTAAAATCAGGAAGCCCAGACCTCCAGGCACACTGGATCTGTGAAAGGCATCCAAAAAGGAGTGCAAAAGTGCCACAACATGGCAGCTTTCACAGCTTTTTCCTTAGGAAGAACCGTCATACCCGGCTGATTTACCTCCCTAGGGTTACTGTTAGTCTTTGGCCTAGGACTTTGAAAACCAGGAAACCCTGTGCTCCAGGCACACTGCAGCTGTCAAAGGCATCCCAAGGAGAGCACAAAAGTGACACAACTTGGCTGCCTCCACTGCTATTTCCATGAGACCATCCCCAACCATAGGCTGATTTTCCTTCCTAGGCTTAAGGTTTGAGTTACGCCTAGGGTTAGTGTTCTTTTAACCAGAAAGCCCTGAGTTCCAAGAACACAGCAGCTGCCAAGGACTACCCAAGAAGAGCGCAAAAGCACCACAACATGCCTGCCTCCACAGCTTTTTCCTTGGGGACATCCCTAATTCCGGGCTGATTTGCCTTTCTCGTCTTCGGGCTGGGGTTAGGTAGGCCTAGTGCTGGGATTTTTAAAATCAGGAAGCCCAGACCTCCAGGCACACTGGAGCTGTGAAAGGCATCCAAAAGGGAGTGCAAAAGTGCCACAACATGGCTGCTTTCACAGCTTTTTCTTTGGCACCATCCCTATACCTAGGCTGATTTATCTGCCTAGGGTTAGGCTTAGAGTTCAGCCTAGGGCTAGGATTTTTTTAACCAGGAAGCCCTGAGTTCCAGGCATACGGCAGCAGCCAAAGGCATCCCAAAGGGAGCGCAGAAGTGCCCCAACCTGGCAGCTTGCACAGCTTTTTCCTTAGGAAGAACCCTCATACCCGGCTGATTTACCTTCCTAGGGTTACTGTTAGTCTTTGGCCTAGGACTTTGAAAACCAGGAAGCCCTGTGCTCCAGGCACACTGCAGCTGTCAAAGGCATCCCAAAGGGAGCGCAAATGTGACACAACTTGGCTGACTCCACTGCTATTTCCATGAGACCATCCCCAAACATTGGCTGATTTTCCTTCCTAGGCTTAAGGTTTGAGTTACGCCTAGGGTTAGTGTTCTTTTAACCAGAAAGCCCTGAGTTCCAAGAACACAGCAGCGGCCAAGGACTACCCAAGAAGAGCGCAAAAGCACCACAACATGCCTGCCTCCACAGCTTTTTCCTTAGGGTCATCCCTAATTCCGGGCTGATTTGCCTTTCTCCTCTTAGGGTTGGGGTTATGTAGGCCTAGAGCTAGGATTTTAAAATCAGGAAGCCCAGACGTCCAGGCACACTGGAGCTGTGAAAGGCATGCAAAAGGGAGTGCAAAAGTGCCACAACATGGCAGCTTTCACAGCTTTTTCCTTTGCAAGAAGCCGAACACTAGGCTGATTCACCTTCCCAGGTTTAGTGCTAGGCTTAAGCCTAGGGCTAGGATTTTTAAAACTAGGAAGCCCTGTGCTCCAGGCACACTGCAGCTGTTAAAGGCATCCCAAGGGGAGCGCAAAAGTGACACAACTTGGCTGCCTCCACTGCTATTTCCATGAGACCATCCCGATCCATAGGCTGATTTTCCTTCCTAGGCTTAAGGTTTGAGTTACGCCTAGGGTTAGTGTTCTTTGAACCAGAAAGCCCTGAGTTCCAAGAACACAGCAGCTGCCAAGGACTACCCAAGAAGAGCGCAAAAGCACCACAACATGCCTGCCTCCACAGCTTTTTCCTTGGGGATATCCCTAATTCCTGGCTGATTTGCCTTTCTCCTCTTAGCGTTGGGGTGAGGCTTAGGGCTAGGATTTTTAAAATCAGGAAGCCCAGACCTCCAGGCACACTGGAGCTGTGAAAGGCATCCAAAAAGGAGTGCAAAAGTGCCACAACATGGCAGCTTTCACAGCATTTTCCTGTGCAAGAAGCCGAACACTAGGCTGATTTACATTCCCAGCTTTAGTGCTAGGCTTAAGTCTAGGGCTAGGATTTTTAAAACTAGGAAGCCCGGTGCTCCAGGCACACTGCAGCTGTCAAAGGCATCCCAAGGAGAGCGCAAAAGTGACACAACTTGGCTGCCTCCACTGCTATTTCCATGAGACCATCCCCAACCATAGGCTGATTTTCCTTCCTAGGCTTAAGGTTTGAGTTAGGCCTAGGGTTAGTGATCTTTTAACGAGAAAGCCCTGAGTTCCAAGTACACAGCAGCTGCGAACGACTACCCAAGAAGTGCACAAAAGTACCACAACATGCCTGCCTCCACAGCTTTTTCCTTGGGGACATCCCTAATTCCGGGCTGATTTGCCTTTCTCGTCTTAGGTTTGGGGTTAGGCCTAGGGCTTGGATATTTAAAATCAGGAAGCCCAGACCTCCAGGCACACTGGAGCTGTGAAAGGCATGCAAAAGGGAGTGCAAAAGTGCCACAACATGGCTGCTTTCACAGCTTTCTCTTTGGCACCATCCCTATACCTAGCCTGATTTATCTGCCTAGGGTTAGGGTTAGGGTTCAACCTAGGGCTAGGATTTTTTTAACCAGGAAGCCCTGAGTTCCAGGCTTATGGCAGCTGCCAAAGTCATCCAAAAAGGAGTGCAAAAGTGCCACAACCTGGCAGCTTTCACAGCTTTTTCCTTAGGAAGAACCCTCATACCCGGCTGATTTACCTTCCTAGGGTTACTGTTAGGCTTAGGCCTAGGACTTTGAAAACCAGGAAACCCTGTGCTCCAGGCACACTGCAGCTGTCAAAGGCATCCCAAGGGGAGCGCAAAAGTGACACAACTTGGCTGCCTCCACTGCTATTTCCATGAGACCATCCGCAACCATAGGCTGATTTTCCTTCCTAGGCTTAAGGTTTGAGTTACGCCTAGGGTTAGTGTTCTTTGAACCAGAAAGCCCTGAGTTCCAAGAACACAGCAGCAGCCAAGGACTACCCAAGAAGAGCACAAAAGCACCACAACATGCCTGCCTCCACAGCTTTTTCCTTGGGGACATCCCTAATTCCTGGCTGATTTGCCTTTCTCCTCTTAGGGTTGGGGTTATGTAGGCCTAGGGCTAGGATTTTTAAAATCAGGAAGCCCAGACCTCCAGGCACACTGGACCTGTGAAAGGCATCCAAAAAGGAGTGCAAAATGCCACAACATGGCAGCTTTCACAGCGTTTTCCTTAGGAAGAACCGTCATACCCGGCTGATTTACCTTCCTAGGCTTACTGTTAGGCTTAGGCCTAGGACTTTGAAAACCAGGAAGCCCTGTGCTCCAGGCACACTGCAGCTGTCAAAGGCATCCCAAGGGGAGCGCAAAAGTGACACAACTTGGCTGCCTCCACTGCTATTTCCATGAGACCATCCCCAACCATAGGCTGATTTTCCTTCCTAGGCTTAAGGTTTGAGTTACGCCTAGGGTTAGTGTTCTTTGAACCAGAAAGCCCTGAGTTCCAGGAACACAGCAGCTGCGAACGACTCCCCAAGAAGTGCACAAAAGCACCACAACATGCCTGCCTCCACAGCTTTTTCATTGGGGACATCCCTAATTCCGGGCTGATTTGCCTTTCTCGTCTTAGGGCTGGGGTTAGGTAGGCCTAGTGCAATGATTTTTAAAATCAGGAAGCCCAGACCTCCAGGCACACTGGAGCTGTGAAAGGCATGCAAAAGGGAGTGCAAAAGTGCCACAACATGGCTGCTTTCACAGCTTTTTCTTTGGCACCATCCCTATACCTAGGCTGATTTATCTGCCTAGGGTTAGGGTTAGGGTTAGGGTTCAGCCTAGGGCAAGGATTTTTTTAACCAGGAAGCCCTGAGTTCCAGGCTTAGGGCAGCTGCCAAAGGCATCCAAAAAGGAGTGCAAAAGTGCCACAACCTGGCAGCTTTCACAGCTTTTTCCTTAGGAAGAACCCTCATACCCGGCTGATTTACCTTCCTAGGGTTACTGTTAGGCTTAGGCCTAGGACTTTGAAAACCAGGAAGCCCTGTGCTCCAGGCACACTGCAGCTGTCAAAGGCATCCCAAGGGGAGCGCAAAAGTGACACAACTTGGCTGACTCCACTGCTATTTCCATGAGACCATCCCCAACCATAGGCTGATTTTCCTTCCTAGGCTTAAGGTTTGAGTTACGCCTAGGGTTAGTGTTCTTTGAACCAGAAAGCCCTGAGTTCCAAGAACACAGCAGCTGCCAAGGACTACCCAAGAAGAGCGCAAAAGCACCACAACATGCCTGCCTCCACAGCTTTTTCCTTGGGGACATCCCTAATTCCGGGCTGATTTGCCTTCCTCCTCTTAGGGTTGGGGTTAGGCCTAGGGCTAGGATTTTTAAAATCAGGAAGCCCAGAACTCCAGGCACACTGGAGCTGTGAAAGGCATCCAAAAGGGAGTGCAAAAGTGCCACAACATGGCTGCATGCAGCTTTTTCCTTTGCAAGATGCCGAACACTAGGCTGATTTACCTTCCCAGGTTTAGTGCTAGGCTTAAGCCTAGGGCTAGGATTTTTAAAACTAGGAAGCCCTGTGCTCCAGGCACACTGCAGCTGTCAAATGCATCCCAAGGAGAGCGCAAAAGTGACACAACTTGGCTGCCTCCACTGCTATTTCCATGAGACCATCCCCAACCATAGGCTGATTTTCCTTCCTAGGCTTAAGGTTTGAGTTAGGCCTAGGGTTAGTGATCTTTTAACGAGAAAGCCCTGAGTTCCAAGTACACAGCAGCTGCGAACGACTACCCAAGAAGTGCACAAAAGCACCACAACATGCCTGCCTCCACAGCTTTTTCATTGGGGACATCCCTAATTCCGGGCTGATTTGCCTTTCTCGTCTTAGGGCTGGGGTTAGGTAGGCCTAGTGCAATGATTTTTAAAATCAGGAAGCCCAGACCTCCAGGCACACTGGAGCTGTGAAAGGCATGCAAAAGGGAGTGCAAAAGTGCCACAACATGGCTGCTTTCACAGCTTTTTCTTTGGCACCATCCCTATACCTAGGCTGATTTATCTGCCTAGGGTTAGGGTTAGGGTTAGGGTTCAGCCTAGGGCAAGGATTTTTTTAACCAGGAAGCCCTGAGTTCCAGGCTTAGGGCAGCTGCCAAAGGCATCCAAAAAGGAGTGCAAAAGTGCCACAACCTGGCAGCTTTCACAGCTTTTTCCTTAGGAAGAACCCTCATACCCGGCTGATTTACCTTCCTAGGGTTACTGTTAGGCTTAGGCCTAGGACTTTGAAAACCAGGAAGCCCTGTGCTCCAGGCACACTGCAGCTGTCAAAGGCATCCCAAGGGGAGCGCAAAAGTGACACAACTTGGCTGACTCCACTGCTATTTCCATGAGACCATCCCCAACCATAGGCTGATTTTCCTTCCTAGGCTTAAGGTTTGAGTTACGCCTAGGGTTAGTGTTCTTTGAACCAGAAAGCCCTGAGTTCCAAGAACACAGCAGCTGCCAAGGACTACCCAAGAAGAGCGCAAAAGCACCACAACATGCCTGCCTCCACAGCTTTTTCCTTGGGGACATCCCTAATTCCGGGCTGATTTGCCTTCCTCCTCTTAGGGTTGGGGTTAGGCCTAGGGCTAGGATTTTTAAAATCAGGAAGCCCAGAACTCCAGGCACCCTGGAGCTGTGAAAGGCATCCAAAAGGGAGTGCAAAAGTGCCACAACATGGCTGCATGCAGCTTTTTCCTTTGCAAGATGCCGAACACTAGGCTGATTTACCTTCCCAGGTTTAGTGCTAGGCTTAAGCCTAGGGCTAGGATTTTTAAAACTAGGAAGCCCTGTGCTCCAGGCACACTGCAGCTGTCAAATGCATCCCAAGGAGAGCGCAAAAGTGACACAACTTGGCTGCCTCCACTGCTATTTCCATGAGACCATCCCCAACCATAGGCTGATTTTCCTTCCTAGGCTTAAGGTTTGAGTTAGGCCTAGGGTTAGTGATCTTTTAACGAGAAAGCCCTGAGTTCCAAGTACACAGCAGCTGCGAACGACTACCCAAGAAGTGCACAAAAGTACCACAACATGCCTGCCTCCACAGATTTTCCTTGGGGACATCCCTAATTCCGGGCTGATTTGCCTTTCTCGTCTTAGGGCTGGGGATAGGTAGGCCTAGTGCTAGGATTTTTAAAATCAGGAAGCCCAGACCTCCAGGCACACTGGAGCTGTGAAAGGCATGCAAAAGGGAGTGCAAAAGTGCCACAACATGGCTGCTTTCACAGCTTTTTCTTTGGCACCATCCCTATACCTAGGCTGATTTATCTGCCTAGGGTTAGGGTTAGGGTTCAGCCTAGGGCTAGGATTTTTTTAACCAGGAAGCCCTGAGTTCCAGGCTTATGGCAGCTGCCAAAGGCATCCAAAAAGGAGTGCAAAAGTGCCACAACCTGGCAGCTTTCACAGCTTTTTCCTTAGGAAGAACCCTCATACCCGGCTGATTTACCTTCCTAGGGTTACTGTTAGGCTTAGGTCCAGGACTTTGAAAACCAGGAAGCCCTGTGCTCCAGGCACACTGCAGCTGTCAAAGGCATCCCAAGGGGAGCGCAAATGTGACACAACTTGGCTGACTCCACTGCTATTTCCATGAGACCATCCCCAAACATTGGCTGATTTTCCTTCCTAGGCTTAAGGTTTGAGTTACGCCTAGGGTTAGTGTTCTTTTAACCAGAAAGCCCTGAGTTCCAAGAACACAGCAGCGGCCAAGGACTACCCAAGAAGAGCGCAAAAGCACCACAACATGCCTGCCTCCACAGCTTTTTCCTTAGGGTCATCCCTAATTCCGGGCTGATTTGCCTTTCTCCTCTTAGGGTTGGGGTTATGTAGGCCTAGAGCTAGGATTTTAAAATCAGGAAGCCCAGACGTCCAGGCACACTGGAGCTGTGAAAGGCATGCAAAAGGGAGTGCAAAAGTGCCACAACATGGCAGCTTTCACAGCTTTTTCCTTTGCAAGAAGCCGAACACTAGGCTGATTCACCTTCCCAGGTTTAGTGCTAGGCTTAAGCCTAGGGCTAGGATTTTTAAAACTAGGAAGCCCTGTGCTCCAGGCACACTGCAGCTGTTAAAGGCATCCCAAGGGGAGCGCAAAAGTGACACAACTTGGCTGCCTCCACTGCTATTTCCATGAGACCATCCCGATCCATAGGCTGATTTTCCTTCCTAGGCTTAAGGTTTGAGTTACGCCTAGGGTTAGTGTTCTTTGAACCAGAAAGCCCTGAGTTCCAAGAACACAGCAGCTGCCAAGGACTACCCAAGAAGAGCGCAAAAGCACCACAACATGCCTGCCTCCACAGCTTTTTCCTTGGGGATATCCCTAATTCCTGGCTGATTTGCCTTTCTCCTCTTAGCGTTGGGGTGAGGCTTAGGGCTAGGATTTTTAAAATCAGGAAGCCCAGACCTCCAGGCACACTGGAGCTGTGAAAGGCATCCAAAAAGGAGTGCAAAAGTGCCACAACATGGCAGCTTTCACAGCATTTTCCTGTGCAAGAAGCCGAACACTAGGCTGATTTACATTCCCAGCTTTAGTGCTAGGCTTAAGTCTAGGGCTAGGATTTTTAAAACTAGGAAGCCCGGTGCTCCAGGCACACTGCAGCTGTCAAAGGCATCCCAAGGAGAGCGCAAAAGTGACACAACTTGGCTGCCTCCACTGCTATTTCCATGAGACCATCCCCAACCATAGGCTGATTTTCCTTCCTAGGCTTAAGGTTTGAGTTAGGCCTAGGGTTAGTGATCTTTTAACGAGAAAGCCCTGAGTTCCAAGTACACAGCAGCTGCGAACGACTACCCAAGAAGTGCACAAAAGTACCACAACATGCCTGCCTCCACAGCTTTTTCCTTGGGGACATCCCTAATTCCGGGCTGATTTGCCTTTCTCGTCTTAGGTTTGGGGTTAGGCCTAGGGCTTGGATATTTAAAATCAGGAAGCCCAGACCTCCAGGCACACTGGAGCTGTGAAAGGCATGCAAAAGGGAGTGCAAAAGTGCCACAACATGGCTGCTTTCACAGCTTTCTCTTTGGCACCATCCCTATACCTAGCCTGATTTATCTGCCTAGGGTTAGGGTTAGGGTTCAACATAGGGCTAGGATTTTTTTAACCAGGAAGCCCTGAGTTCCAGGCTTATGGCAGCTGCCAAAGTCATCCAAAAAGGAGTGCAAAAGTGCCACAACCTGGCAGCTTTCACAGCTTTTTCCTTAGGAAGAACCCTCATACCCGGCTGATTTACCTTCCTAGGGTTACTGTTAGGCTTAGGCCTAGGACTTTGAAAACCAGGAAACCCTGTGCTCCAGGCACACTGCAGCTGTCAAAGGCATCCCAAGGGGAGCGCAAAAGTGACACAACTTGGCTGCCTCCACTGCTATTTCCATGAGACCATCCGCAACCATAGGCTGATTTTCCTTCCTAGGCTTAAGGTTTGAGTTACGCCTAGGGTTAGTGTTCTTTGAACCAGAAAGCCCTGAGTTCCAAGAACACAGCAGCAGCCAAGGACTACCCAAGAAGAGCACAAAAGCACCACAACATGCCTGCCTCCACAGCTTTTTCCTTGGGGACATCCCTAATTCCTGGCTGATTTGCCTTTCTCCTCTTAGGGTTGGGGTTATGTAGGCCTAGGGCTAGGATTTTTAAAATCAGGAAGCCCAGACCTCCAGGCACACTGGACCTGTGAAAGGCATCCAAAAAGGAGTGCAAAATGCCACAACATGGCAGCTTTCACAGCGTTTTCCTTAGGAAGAACCGTCATACCCGGCTGATTTACCTTCCTAGGCTTACTGTTAGGCTTAGGCCTAGGACTTTGAAAACCAGGAAGCCCTGTGCTCCAGGCACACTGCAGCTGTCAAAGGCATCCCAAGGGGAGCGCAAAAGTGACACAACTTGGCTGCCTCCACTGCTATTTCCATGAGACCATCCCCAACCATAGGCTGATTTTCCTTCCTAGGCTTAAGGTTTGAGTTACGCCTAGGGTTAGTGTTCTTTGAACCAGAAAGCCCTGAGTTCCAGGAACACAGCAGCTGCGAACGACTCCCCAAGAAGTGCACAAAAGCACCACAACATGCCTGCCTCCACAGCTTTTTCATTGGGGACATCCCTAATTCCGGGCTGATTTGCCTTTCTCGTCTTAGGGCTGGGGTTAGGTAGGCCTAGTGCAATGATTTTTAAAATCAGGAAGCCCAGACCTCCAGGCACACTGGAGCTGTGAAAGGCATGCAAAAGGGAGTGCAAAAGTGCCACAACATGGCTGCTTTCACAGCTTTTTCTTTGGCACCATCCCTATACCTAGGCTGATTTATCTGCCTAGGGTTAGGGTTAGGGTTAGGGTTCAGCCTAGGGCAAGGATTTTTTTAACCAGGAAGCCCTGAGTTCCAGGCTTAGGGCAGCTGCCAAAGGCATCCAAAAAGGAGTGCAAAAGTGCCACAACCTGGCAGCTTTCACAGCTTTTTCCTTAGGAAGAACCCTCATACCCGGCTGATTTACCTTCCTAGGGTTACTGTTAGGCTTAGGCCTAGGACTTTGAAAACCAGGAAGCCCTGTGCTCCAGGCACACTGCAGCTGTCAAAGGCATCCCAAGGGGAGCGCAAAAGTGACACAACTTGGCTGACTCCACTGCTATTTCCATGAGACCATCCCCAACCATAGGCTGATTTTCCTTCCTAGGCTTAAGGTTTGAGTTACGCCTAGGGTTAGTGTTCTTTGAACCAGAAAGCCCTGAGTTCCAAGAACACAGCAGCTGCCAAGGACTACCCAAGAAGAGCGCAAAAGCACCACAACATGCCTGCCTCCACAGCTTTTTCCTTGGGGACATCCCTAATTCCGGGCTGATTTGCCTTCCTCCTCTTAGGGTTGGGGTTAGGCCTAGGGCTAGGATTTTTAAAATCAGGAAGCCCAGAACTCCAGGCACACTGGAGCTGTGAAAGGCATCCAAAAGGGAGTGCAAAAGTGCCACAACATGGCTGCATGCAGCTTTTTCCTTTGCAAGATGCCGAACACTAGGCTGATTTACCTTCCCAGGTTTAGTGCTAGGCTTAAGCCTAGGGCTAGGATTTTTAAAACTAGGAAGCCCTGTGCTCCAGGCACACTGCAGCTGTCAAATGCATCCCAAGGAGAGCGCAAAAGTGACACAACTTGGCTGCCTCCACTGCTATTTCCATGAGACCATCCCCAACCATAGGCTGATTTTCCTTCCTAGGCTTAAGGTTTGAGTTAGGCCTAGGGTTAGTGATCTTTTAACGAGAAAGCCCTGAGTTCCAAGTACACAGCAGCTGCGAACGACTACCCAAGAAGTGCACAAAAGCACCACAACATGCCTGCCTCCACAGCTTTTTCATTGGGGACATCCCTAATTCCGGGCTGATTTGCCTTTCTCGTCTTAGGGCTGGGGTTAGGTAGGCCTAGTGCAATGATTTTTAAAATCAGGAAGCCCAGACCTCCAGGCACACTGGAGCTGTGAAAGGCATGCAAAAGGGAGTGCAAAAGTGCCACAACATGGCTGCTTTCACAGCTTTTTCTTTGGCACCATCCCTATACCTAGGCTGATTTATCTGCCTAGGGTTAGGGTTAGGGTTAGGGTTCAGCCTAGGGCAAGGATTTTTTTAACCAGGAAGCCCTGAGTTCCAGGCATACGGCAGCTGCCAAAGGCATCCAAAAAGGAGTGCAAAAGTGCCACAACCTGGCAGCTTTCACAGCTTTTTCCTTAGGAAGAACCCTCATACCCGGCTGATTTACCTTCCTAGGGTTACTGTTAGGCTTAGGCCTAGGACTTTGAAAACCAGGAAGCCCTGTGCTCCAGGCACACTGCAGCTGTCAAAGGCATCCCAAGGGGAGCGCAAAAGTGACACAACTTGGCTGACTCCACTGCTATTTCCATGAGACCATCCCCAACCATAGGCTGATTTTCCTTCCTAGGCTTAAGGTTTGAGTTACGCCTAGGGTTAGTGTTCTTTGAACCAGAAAGCCCTGAGTTCCAAGAACACAGCAGCTGCCAAGGACTACCCAAGAAGAGCGCAAAAGCACCACAACATGCCTGCCTCCACAGCTTTTTCCTTGGGGACATCCCTAATTCCGGGCTGATTTGCCTTCCTCCTCTTAGGGTTGGGGTTAGGCCTAGGGCTAGGATTTTTAAAATCAGGAAGCCCAGAACTCCAGGCACCCTGGAGCTGTGAAAGGCATCCAAAAGGGAGTGCAAAAGTGCCACAACATGGCTGCATGCAGCTTTTTCCTTTGCAAGATGCCGAACACTAGGCTGATTTACCTTCCCAGGTTTAGTGCTAGGCTTAAGCCTAGGGCTAGGATTTTTAAAACTAGGAAGCCCTGTGCTCCAGGCACACTGCAGCTGTCAAATGCATCCCAAGGAGAGCGCAAAAGTGACACAACTTGGCTGCCTCCACTGCTATTTCCATGAGACCATCCCCAACCATAGGCTGATTTTCCTTCCTAGGCTTAAGGTTTGAGTTAGGCCTAGGGTTAGTGATCTTTTAACGAGAAAGCCCTGAGTTCCAAGTACACAGCAGCTGCGAACGACTACCCAAGAAGTGCACAAAAGTACCACAACATGCCTGCCTCCACAGATTTTCCTTGGGGACATCCCTAATTCCGGGCTGATTTGCCTTTCTCGTCTTAGGGCTGGGGATAGGTAGGCCTAGTGCTAGGATTTTTAAAATCAGGAAGCCCAGACCTCCAGGCACACTGGAGCTGTGAAAGGCATGCAAAAGGGAGTGCAAAAGTGCCACAACATGGCTGCTTTCACAGCTTTTTCTTTGGCACCATCCCTATACCTAGGCTGATTTATCTGCCTAGGGTTAGGGTTAGGGTTCAACCTAGGGCTAGGATTTTTTTAACCAGGAAGCCCTGAGTTCCAGGCTTATGGCAGCTGCCAAAGGCATCCAAAAAGGAGTGCAAAAGTGCCACAACCTGGCAGCTTTCACAGCTTTTTCCTTAGGAAGAACCCTCATACCCGGCTGATTTACCTTCCTAGGGTTACTGTTAGGCTTAGGTCCAGGACTTTGAAAACCAGGAAGCCCTGTGCTCCAGGCACACTGCAGCTGTCAAAGGCATCCCAAGGGGAGCGCAAAAGTGACACAACTTGGCTGCCTCCACTGCTATTTCCATGAGACCATCCGCAACCATAGGCTGATTTTCCTTCCTAGGCTTAAGGTTTGAGTTACGCCTAGGGTTAGTGTTCTTTGAACCAGAAAGCCCTGAGTTCCAAGAACACAGCAGCAGCCAAGGACTACCCAAGAAGAGCACAAAAGCACCACAACATGCCTGCCTCCACAGCTTTTTCCTTGGGGACATCCCTAATTCCTGGCTGATTTGCCTTTCTCCTCTTAGGGTTGGGGTTATGTAGGCCTAGGGCTAGGATTTTTAAAATCAGGAAGCCCAGACCTCCAGGCACACTGGACCTGTGAAAGGCATCCAAAAAGGAGTGCAAAATGCCACAACATGGCAGCTTTCACAGCGTTTTCCTTAGGAAGAACCGTCATACCCGGCTGATTTACCTTCCTAGGCTTACTGTTAGGCTTAGGCCTAGGACTTTGAAAACCAGGAAGCCCTGTGCTCCAGGCACACTGCAGCTGTCAAAGGCATCCCAAGGGGAGCGCAAAAGTGACACAACTTGGCTGCCTCCACTGCTATTTCCATGAGACCATCCCCAACCATAGGCTGATTTTCCTTCCTAGGCTTAAGGTTTGAGTTACGCCTAGGGTTAGTGTTCTTTGAACCAGAAAGCCCTGAGTTCCAGGAACACAGCAGCTGCGAACGACTCCCCAAGAAGTGCACAAAAGCACCACAACATGCCTGCCTCCACAGCTTTTTCATTGGGGACATCCCTAATTCCGGGCTGATTTGCCTTTCTCGTCTTAGGGCTGGGGTTAGGTAGGCCTAGTGCAATGATTTTTAAAATCAGGAAGCCCAGACCTCCAGGCACACTGGAGCTGTGAAAGGCATGCAAAAGGGAGTGCAAAAGTGCCACAACATGGCTGCTTTCACAGCTTTTTCTTTGGCACCATCCCTATACCTAGGCTGATTTATCTGCCTAGGGTTAGGGTTAGGGTTAGGGTTCAGCCTAGGGCAAGGATTTTTTTAACCAGGAAGCCCTGAGTTCCAGGCTTAGGGCAGCTGCCAAAGGCATCCAAAAAGGAGTGCAAAAGTGCCACAACCTGGCAGCTTTCACAGCTTTTTCCTTAGGAAGAACCCTCATACCCGGCTGATTTACCTTCCTAGGGTTACTGTTAGGCTTAGGCCTAGGACTTTGAAAACCAGGAAGCCCTGTGCTCCAGGCACACTGCAGCTGTCAAAGGCATCCCAAGGGGAGCGCAAAAGTGACACAACTTGGCTGACTCCACTGCTATTTCCATGAGACCATCCCCAACCATAGGCTGATTTTCCTTCCTAGGCTTAAGGTTTGAGTTACGCCTAGGGTTAGTGTTCTTTGAACCAGAAAGCCCTGAGTTCCAAGAACACAGCAGCTGCCAAGGACTACCCAAGAAGAGCGCAAAAGCACCACAACATGCCTGCCTCCACAGCTTTTTCCTTGGGGACATCCCTAATTCCGGGCTGATTTGCCTTCCTCCTCTTAGGGTTGGGGTTAGGCCTAGGGCTAGGATTTTTAAAATCAGGAAGCCCAGAACTCCAGGCACACTGGAGCTGTGAAAGGCATCCAAAAGGGAGTGCAAAAGTGCCACAACATGGCTGCATGCAGCTTTTTCCTTTGCAAGATGCCGAACACTAGGCTGATTTACCTTCCCAGGTTTAGTGCTAGGCTTAAGCCTAGGGCTAGGATTTTTAAAACTAGGAAGCCCTGTGCTCCAGGCACACTGCAGCTGTCAAATGCATCCCAAGGAGAGCGCAAAAGTGACACAACTTGGCTGCCTCCACTGCTATTTCCATGAGACCATCCCCAACCATAGGCTGATTTTCCTTCCTAGGCTTAAGGTTTGAGTTAGGCCTAGGGTTAGTGATCTTTTAACGAGAAAGCCCTGAGTTCCAAGTACACAGCAGCTGCGAACGACTACCCAAGAAGTGCACAAAAGCACCACAACATGCCTGCCTCCACAGCTTTTTCATTGGGGACATCCCTAATTCCGGGCTGATTTGCCTTTCTCGTCTTAGGGCTGGGGTTAGGTAGGCCTAGTGCAATGATTTTTAAAATCAGGAAGCCCAGACCTCCAGGCACACTGGAGCTGTGAAAGGCATGCAAAAGGGAGTGCAAAAGTGCCACAACATGGCTGCTTTCACAGCTTTTTCTTTGGCACCATCCCTATACCTAGGCTGATTTATCTGCCTAGGGTTAGGGTTAGGGTTAGGGTTCAGCCTAGGGCAAGGATTTTTTTAACCAGGAAGCCCTGAGTTCCAGGCTTAGGGCAGCTGCCAAAGGCATCCAAAAAGGAGTGCAAAAGTGCCACAACCTGGCAGCTTTCACAGCTTTTTCCTTAGGAAGAACCCTCATACCCGGCTGATTTACCTTCCTAGGGTTACTGTTAGGCTTAGGCCTAGGACTTTGAAAACCAGGAAGCCCTGTGCTCCAGGCACACTGCAGCTGTCAAAGGCATCCCAAGGGGAGCGCAAAAGTGACACAACTTGGCTGACTCCACTGCTATTTCCATGAGACCATCCCCAACCATAGGCTGATTTTCCTTCCTAGGCTTAAGGTTTGAGTTACGCCTAGGGTTAGTGTTCTTTGAACCAGAAAGCCCTGAGTTCCAAGAACACAGCAGCTGCCAAGGACTACCCAAGAAGAGCGCAAAAGCACCACAACATGCCTGCCTCCACAGCTTTTTCCTTGGGGACATCCCTAATTCCGGGCTGATTTGCCTTCCTCCTCTTAGGGTTGGGGTTAGGCCTAGGGCTAGGATTTTTAAAATCAGGAAGCCCAGAACTCCAGGCACCCTGGAGCTGTGAAAGGCATCCAAAAGGGAGTGCAAAAGTGCCACAACATGGCTGCATGCAGCTTTTTCCTTTGCAAGATGCCGAACACTAGGCTGATTTACCTTCCCAGGTTTAGTGCTAGGCTTAAGCCTAGGGCTAGGATTTTTAAAACTAGGAAGCCCTGTGCTCCAGGCACACTGCAGCTGTCAAATGCATCCCAAGGAGAGCGCAAAAGTGACACAACTTGGCTGCCTCCACTGCTATTTCCATGAGACCATCCCCAACCATAGGCTGATTTTCCTTCCTAGGCTTAAGGTTTGAGTTAGGCCTAGGGTTAGTGATCTTTTAACGAGAAAGCCCTGAGTTCCAAGTACACAGCAGCTGCGAACGACTACCCAAGAAGTGCACAAAAGTACCACAACATGCCTGCCTCCACAGATTTTCCTTGGGGACATCCCTAATTCCGGGCTGATTTGCCTTTCTCGTCTTAGGGCTGGGGATAGGTAGGCCTAGTGCTAGGATTTTTAAAATCAGGAAGCCCAGACCTCCAGGCACACTGGAGCTGTGAAAGGCATGCAAAAGGGAGTGCAAAAGTGCCACAACATGGCTGCTTTCACAGCTTTTTCTTTGGCACCATCCCTATACCTAGGCTGATTTATCTGCCTAGGGTTAGGGTTAGGGTTCAACCTAGGGCTAGGATTTTTTTAACCAGGAAGCCCTGAGTTCCAGGCTTATGGCAGCTGCCAAAGGCATCCAAAAAGGAGTGCAAAAGTGCCACAACCTGGCAGCTTTCACAGCTTTTTCCTTAGGAAGAACCCTCATACCCGGCTGATTTACCTTCCTAGGGTTACTGTTAGGCTTAGGTCCAGGACTTTGAAAACCAGGAAGCCCTGTGCTCCAGGCACACTGCAGCTGTCAAAGGCATCCCAAGGGGAGCGCAAAAGTGACACAACTTGGCTGCCTCCACTGCTATTTCCATGAGACCATCCCCAACCATAGGCTGATTTTCCTTCCTAGGCTTAAGGTTTGAGTTACGCCTAGGTTTAGTGTTCTTTGAACCAGAAAGCCCTGAGTTCCAAGAACACAGCAGCTGCCAAGGACTACCCAAGAAGAGCGCAAAAGCACCACAACATGCCTGCCTCCACAGCTATTTCCTTGGGGACATCCCTAATTCCGGGCTGATTTGCCTTTCTCCTCTTAGGTTTGGGGTTAGGCCTAGGGCTTGGATTTTTAAAATCAGGAAGCCCAGACCTCCAGGCACACTGGAGCTGTGAAAGGCATGCAAAAGGGAGTGCAAAAGTGCCACAACATGGCAGCTTTCACAGCTTTTTCCTTAGGAAGAACCCTCATACCCGGCTGATTTACCTTCCTAGGGTTACTGTTAGTCTTTGGCCTAGGACTTTGAAAACCAGGAAACCCTGTGCTCCAGGCACACTGCAGCTGTCAAAGGCATCCCAAGGGGAGCGCAAAAGTGACACAACTTGGCTGCCTCCACTGCTATTTCCATGAGACCATCCCCAACCATAGGCTGATTTTCCTTCCAAGGCTTAAGGTTTGAGTTACACCTAGGGTTAGTGTTCTTTGAACCAGAAAGCCCTGAGTTCCAAGAACACAGCAGCGGCCAAGGACTACCCAAGAAGAGCACAAAAGCACCACAACATGCCTGCCTCCACAGCTTTTTCCTTGGGGACATCCCTAATTCCTGGCTGATTTGCCTTTCTCCTCTTAGGGTTGGGGTTATGTAGGCCTAGGGCTAGGATTTTTAAAATCAGGAAGCCCAGACCTCCAGGCACACTGAAGCTGTGAAAGGCATCCAAAAAGGAGTGCAAAATGCCACAACATGGCAGCTTTCACAGCTTTTTCCTTAGGAAGAACCCTCATACCCGGCTGATTTACCTTCCTAGGGTTACTGTTAGGCTTAGGCCTAGGACTTTGAAAACCAGGAAGCCCTGTGCTCCAGGCACACTGCAGCTGTCAAAGGCATCCCAAGGGGAGCGCAAAAGTGACACAACTTGGCTGCCTCCACTGCTATTTCCATGAGACCATCTCGATCCATAGGCTGATTTTCCTTCCTAGGCTTAAGGTTTGAGTTACGCCTAGGGTTACTGTTCTTTTAACCAGAAAGCCCTGAGTTCCAAGAACACAGCAGCTGCCAAGGACTACCCAAGAAGAGCGCAAAAGCACGACAACATGCCTGCCTCCACAGCTTTTTCCTTGGGGACATCCCTAATTCCGGGCTGATTTGCCTTTCTCCTCTTAGGGTTGGGGTTAGGTAGGCCTAGTGCTAGGATGTTTAAAATCAGGAAGCCTAGACCTCCAGGCACACTGGACCTGTGAAAGGCATGCAAAAGGCAGTGCAAAAGCGCCACAACATGGCTGCTTTCACAGCTTTTTCTTTGGCACCATCCCTATACCTAGGCTGATTTATCTGCCTAGGGTTAGGGTTAGGGTTCAGCCTAGGGCTAGGATTTTTTAACCAGGAAGCCCTGAGTTCCAGGCTTACGGCAGCTGCCAAAGGCATCCAAAAAGGAGTGCAAAAGTGCCACAACCTGGCAGCTTTCACAGCTTTTTCCTTAGGAAGAACCCTCATACCCGGCTGATTTACCTTCCTAGGGTTACTGTTAGGCTTAGGCCTAGGACTTTGAAAACCAGGAAGCCCTGTGCTCTAGGCACACTGCAGCTGTCAAAGGCATCCCAAGGGGAGCGCAAAAGTGACACAACTTGGCTGACTCCACTGCTATTTCCATGAGACCATCCCCAACCATAGGCTGATTTTCCTTCCTAGGCTTAAGGTTTGAGTTACGCCTAGGGTTAGTGTTCTTTGAACCAGAAAGCCCTGAGTTCCAAGAACACAGCAGCTGCCAAGGACTACCCAAGAAGAGCGCAAAAGCACCACAACATGCCTGCCTCCACAGCTTTTTCCTTGGGGACATCCCTAATTCCGGGCTGATTTGCCTTCCTCCTCTTAGGGTTGGGGTTAGGCCTAGGGCTAGGATTTTTAAAATCAGGAAGCCCAGAACTCCAGGCACACTGGAGCTGTGAAAGGCATCCAAAAGGGAGTGCAAAACTGCCACAACATGGCCGCATGCAGCTTTTTCCTTTGCAAGATGCCGAACACTAGGCTGATTTACCTTCCCAGGTTTAGTGCTAGGCTTAAGCCTAGGGCTAGGATTTTTAAAACTAGGAAGCCCTGTGCTCCAGGCACACTGCAGCTGTCAAAGGCATCCCAAGGGGAGCGCAAAAGTGACACAACTTGGCTGCCTCCACTGCTATTTCCATGAGACCATCCCCAACCATAGGCTGATTTTCCTTCCTAGGCTTAAGGTTTGAGTTACGCCTAGGGTTAGTGTTCTTTGAACCTGAAAGCCCTGAGTTCCAAGAACACAGCAGCTGCCAACGACTACCCAAGAAGAGCGCAAAAGCACCACAACATGCCTGCCTCCACAGCTTTTTCCTTGGAGACATCCCTAATTCCTGGCTGATTTGCCTTTCTCCTCTTAGGGTTGGGGTTAGGCCTAGGGCTAGGATTTTTAAAATCAGGAAGCCCAGACCTCCAGGCACACTGGAGCTGTGAAAGGCATCCAAAAGGGAGTGCAAAAGTGCCACAACATGGCTGCTTTCACAGCTTTTTCCTTAGGAAGAACCCTCATACCCGGCTGATTTACCTTCCTAGGGTTACTGTTAGTCTTTGGTCTAGGACTTTGAAAACCAGGAAACCCTGTGCTCCAGGCACACTGCAGCTGTCAAAGGCATCCCAAGGGGAGCGCAAAAGTGACACAACTTGGCTGCCTCCACTGCTATTTCCATGAGACCATCCCCAACCATAGGCTGATTTTCCTTCCTAGGCTTAAGTTTTGAGTTACGCCTAGGTTTAGTGTTCTTTGAACCAGAAAGCCCTGAGTTCCAAGAACACAGCAGCTGCCAAGGACTACCCAAGAAGAGCGCAAAAGCACCACAACATGCCTGCCTCCACAGCTTTTTCCTTGGGGACATCCCTAATTTCGGGCTGATTTGCCTTTCTCCTCTTAGGTTTGGGGTTAGGCCTAGGGCTTGGATTTTTAAAATCAGGAAGCCCAGACCTCCAGGCACACTGGAGCTGTGAAAGGCATGCAAAAGGGAGTGCAAAAGTGCCACAACATGGCAGCTTTCACAGCTTTTTCCTTAGGAAGAACCCTCATACCCGGCTGATTTACCTTCCTAGGGTTACTGTTAGTCTTTGGCCTAGGACTTTGAAAACCAGGAAACCCTGTGCTCCAGGCACACTGCAGCTGTCAAAGGCATCCCAAGGGGAGCGCAAAAGTGACACAACTTGGCTGCCTCCACTGCTATTTCCATGAGACCATCCCCAACCATAGGCTGATTTTCTTTCCAAGGCTTAAGGTTTGAGTTAGGCCTAGGGTTAGTGTTCTTTGAACCAGAAAGCCCTGAGTTCCAAGAACACAGCAGCGGCCAAGGACTACCCAAGAAGAGCGCAAAAGCACCACAACATGCCTGCCTCCACAGCTATTTCCTTGGGGACATCCCTAATTCCGGGCTGATTTGCCTTTCTCCTCTTAGGGTTGGGGTTTGACCTAGGGCTAGGATTTTTAAAATCAGGAAGCCCAGACCTCCAGGCACACTGGAGCTGTGAAAGGCATCCAAAAAGGAGTGCAAAATGCCACAACATGGCAGCGTTCACAGCGTTTTCCTTAGGAAGAACCGTCATACCCGGCTGATTTACCTTCCTAGGGTTACTGTTAGGATTAGGCCTAGGACTTTGAAAACCAGGAAGCCCTGTGCTCCAGGCACACTGCAGCTGTCAAAGGCATCCCAAGGGGAGCGCAAAAGTGACACAACTTGGCTGCCTCCACTGCTATTTCCATGAGACCATCTCGATCCATAGGCTGATTTTCCTTCCTAGGCTTAAGGTTTGAGTTACGCCTAGGGTTAGTGTTCTTTGAACCAGAAAGCCCTGAGTTCCAAGAACACAGCAGCTGCCAAGGTCTACCCAAGAAGAGCGCAAAAGCACCACAACATGCCTGCCTCCACAGCTTTTTCCTTGGGGACATCCCTAATTCCGGGCTGATTTGCCTTTCTCCTCTTAGTGGTGGGGTTAGGTAGGCCTAGTGCTAGGATTTTTAAAATCAGGAAGCCCAGACCTCCAGGCACACTGGACTTGTGAAAGGCATGCAAAAGGCAGTGCAAAAGTGCCACAACATGGCTGCTTTCCCAGCTTTTTCTTTGGCACCATCCCTATACATAGGCTGATTTATCTGCCTAGGGTTAGGGTTAGGGTTCAGCCTAGGGCTAGGATTTTTAAATCTAGGAAGCCCTGTGCTCCAGGCACACTGCAGCTGTCAAAGGCATCCCAAGGGGAGCGCAAAAGTGACACAACTTGGCTGCCTCCACTGCTATTTCCATGAGACCATCCCCAACCATAGGCTGATTTTCCTTCCTAGGCTTAAGGTTTGAGTTACGCCTAGGGTTAGTGTTCTTTGAACCTGAAAGCCCTGAGTTCCAAGAACACAGCAGCTGCCAAGGACTACCCAAGAAGAGCGCAAAAGCACCACAACATGCCTGCCTCCACAGCTTTTTCCTTGGGGACATCCCTAATTCCTGGCTGATTTGCCTTTCTCCTCTTAGGGTTGGGGTTTGACCTAGGGCTAGGATTTTTAAAATCAGGAAGCCCAGACCTCCAGGCACACTGGAGCTGTGAAAGGCATCCAAAAGGGAGTGCAAAAGTGCCACAACCTGGCAGCTTTCACAGCTTTTTCCTTAGGAAGAACCCTCATACCCGGCTGATTTACCTTCCTAGGCTTACTGTTAGGCTTAGGTCCAGGACTTTTAAAACCAGGAAGCCCTGTGCTCCAGGCACACTGCAGCTGTCAAAGGCATCCCAAGGGGAGCGCAAAAGTGACACAACTTGGCTGCCTCCACTGCTATTTCCATGAGACCATCCCCAACCATAGGCTGATTTTCCTTCCAAGGCTTAAGGTTTGAGTTAGGCCTAGGGTTAGTGTTCTTTGAACCAGAAAGCCCTGAGTTCCAAGAACACAGCAGCTGCCAAGGACTACCCAAGAAGAGCGAAAAACACCACAACATGCCTGCCTCCACAGCTATTTCCTTGGGGACATCCCTAATTCCGGGCTGATTTGCCTTTCTCCTCTTAGGGTTGGGGTTAGGCCTAGGGCTAGGATTTTTAAAATCAGGAAGCCCAGACCTCCAGACACACTGGACCTGTGAAAGGCATCCAAAAAGGAGTGCAAAATGCCACAACATGGCAGCGTTCACAGCGTTTTCCTTAGGAAGAACCGTCATACCCGGCTGATTTACCTTCCTAGGGTTACTGTTAGGCTTAGGCCTAGGACTTTGAAAACCAGGAAGCCCTGTGCTCCAGGCACACTGCAGCTGTCAAAGGCATCCCAAGGGGAGCGCAAAAGTGACACAACTTGGCTGCCTCCACTGCTATTTCCATGAGACCATCCCCAACCATAGGCTGATTTTCCTTCCTAGGCTTAAGGTTTGAGTTACGCCTAGGGTTAGTGTTCTTTGAACCAGAAAGCCCTGAGTTCCAAGAACACAGCAGCTGCCAAGGTCTACCCAAGAAGAGCGCAAAAGCACCACAACATGCCTGCCTCCACAGCTTTTTCCTTGGGGACATCCCTAATTCCGGGCTGATTTGCCTTTCTCCTCTTAGTGGTGGGGTTAGGTAGGCCTAGTGCTAGGATTTTTAAAATCAGGAAGCCCAGACCTCCAGGCACACTGGACTTGTGAAAGGCATGCAAAAGGCAGTGCAAAAGTGCCACAACATGGCTGCTTTCCCAGCTTTTTCTTTGGCACCATCCCTATACATAGGCTGATTTATCTGCCTAGGGTTAGGGTTAGGGTTCAGCCTAGGGCTAGGATTTTTAAATCTAGGAAGCCCTGTGCTCCAGGCACACTGCAGCTGTCAAAGGCATCCCAAGGGGAGCGCAAAAGTGACACAACTTGGCTGCCTCCACTGCTATTTCCATGAGACCATCCCCAACCATAGGCTGATTTTCCTTCCTAGGCTTAAGGTTTGAGTTACGCCTAGGGTTAGTGTTCTTTGAACCTGAAAGCCCTGAGTTCCAAGAACACAGCAGCTGCCAAGGACTACCCAAGAAGAGCGCAAAAGCACCACAACATGCCTGCCTCCACAGCTTTTTCCTTGGGGACATCCCTAATTCCTGGCTGATTTGCCTTTCTCCTCTTAGGGTTGGGGTTTGACCTAGGGCTAGGATTTTTAAAATCAGGAAGCCCAGACCTCCAGGCACACTGGAGCTGTGAAAGGCATCCAAAAGGGAGTGCAAAAGTGCCACAACCTGGCAGCTTTCACAGCTTTTTCCTTAGGAAGAACCCTCATACCCGGCTGATTTACCTTCCTAGGCTTACTGTTAGGCTTAGGTCCAGGACTTTTAAAACCAGGAAGCCCTGTGCTCCAGGCACACTGCAGCTGTCAAAGGCATCCCAAGGGGAGCGCAAAAGTGACACAACTTGGCTGCCTCCACTGCTATTTCCATGAGACCATCCCCAACCATAGGCTGATTTTCCTTCCAAGGCTTAAGGTTTGAGTTAGGCCTAGGGTTAGTGTTCTTTGAACCAGAAAGCCCTGAGTTCCAAGAACACAGCAGCTGCCAAGGACTACCCAAGAAGAGCGAAAAACACCACAACATGCCTGCCTCCACAGCTATTTCCTTGGGGACATCCCTAATTCCGGGCTGATTTGCCTTTCTCCTCTTAGGGTTGGGGTTAGGCCTAGGGCTAGGATTTTTAAAATCAGGAAGCCCAGACCTCCAGACACACTGGACCTGTGAAAGGCATCCAAAAAGGAGTGCAAAATGCCACAACATGGCAGCGTTCACAGCGTTTTCCTTAGGAAGAACCGTCATACCCGGCTGATTTACCTTCCTAGGGTTACTGTTAGGCTTAGGCCTAGGACTTTGAAAACCAGGAAGCCCTGTGCTCCAGGCACACTGCAGCTGTCAAAGGCATCCCAAGGGGAGCGCAAAAGTGACACAACTTGGCTGCCTCCACTGCTATTTCCATGAGACCATCCCCAACCATAGGCTGATTTTCCTTCCTAGGCTTAAGGTTTGAGTTACGCCTAGGGTTAGTGTTCTTTAAACCAGAAAGCCCTGAGTTCCAAGAACACAGCAGCTGCCAAGGTCTACCCAAGAAGAGCGCAAAAGCACCACAACATGCCTGCCTCCACAGCTTTTTCCTTGGGGACATCCCTAATTCCGGGCTGATTTGCCTTTCTCCTCTTAGGGTTGTGGTTAGGTAAGCCTAGTGCTAGGATTTTTAAAATCAGGAAGCCCAGACCTCCAGGCACACTGGACCTGTGAAAGGCATGCAAAAGGGAGTGCAAAAGTGCCACAACATGGCTGCTTTCCCAGCTTTTTCTTTGGCACCATCCCTATACCTAGGCTGATTTATCTGCCTAGGGTTAGGGTTAGGGTTCAGCCTAGGGCTAGGATTTTTTTAACCAGGAAGCCCTGAGTTCCAGGCTTACGGCAGCTGCCAAAGGCATCCAAAAAGGAGTGCAAAAGTGCCACAACCTGGCAGCTTTCACAGCTTTTTCCTTAGGAAGAACCCTCATACCCGGCTGATTTACCTTCCTAGGCTTACTGTTAGGCTTAGGCCTAGGACTTTGAAAACCAGGAAGCCCTGTGCTCCAGGCACACTGCAGCTGTCAAAGGCATCCCAAGGGGAGCGCAAAAGTGACACAACTTGGCTGCCTCCACTGCTATTTCCATGAGACCATCCCCAACCATAGGCTGATTTTCCTTCCTAGGCTTAAGGTTTGAGTTACGCCTAGGGTTAGTGTTCTTTGAACCAGAAAGCCCTGAGTTCCAAGAACACAGCAGCTGCCAAGGTCTACCCAAGAAGAGCGCAAAAGCACCACAACATGCCTGCCTCCACAGCTTTTTCCTTGGGGACATCCCTAATTCCGGGCTGATTTGCCTTTCTCCTCTTAGGGTTGGGGTTAGGCCTAGGGCTAGGATTTTTAAAATCAGGAAGCCCAGACCTCCAGGCACACTGGACCTGTGAAAGGCATCCAAAAAGGAGTGCAAAAGTGCCACAACATGGCAGCTTTCACAGCTTTTTCCTTAGGAAGAACCCTCATACCCGGCTGATTTACCTTCCTAGGGTTACTGTTAGGCTTAGGCCTAGGACTTTGAAAACCAGGAAGCCCTGTGCTCTAGGCACACTGCAGCTGTCAAAGGCATCCCAAGGGGAGCGCAAAAGTGACACAACTTGGCTGCCTCCACTGCTATTTCCATGAGACCATCTCGATCCATAGGCTGATTTTCCTTCCTAGGCTTAAAGTTTGAGTAAGGCCTTGGGTTAGTGTTCTTTTAACCAGAAAGCCCTGAGTTCCAAGAACACAGCAGCTGCGAACGACTACCCAAGAAGTGCACAAAAGTACCACAACATGCCTGCCTCCACAGCTATTTCCTTGGGGACATCCCTAATTCCTGGCTGATTTGCCTTTCTCCTATTAGGGCTGGGGTTATGTAGGCCTAGTGCTAGGATTTTTAAAATCAGGAAGCCCAGACCTCCAGGCACACTGGAGCTGTGAAAGGCATGCAAAAGGGAGTGCAAAAGTGCCACAACATGGCTGCTTTCCCAGCTTTTTCTTTAGCACCATCCCTATACTTAGGCTGATTTATCTGCCGAGGGTTAGGGTTAGGGTTCAACATAGGGCTAGGATTTTTTTAACCAGGAAGCCCTGAGTTCCAGGCTTACGGCAGCTGCCAAAGGCATCCAAAAAGGAGTGCAGAAGTGCCCCAACCTGGCAGCTTTCACAGCTTTTTCCTTAGGAAGAACCCTCATACCCGGCTGATTTACCTTCCTAGGGTTACTGTTAGGCTTAGGCCTAGGACTTTGAAAACCAGGAAGCCCTGTGCTCTAGGCACACTGCAGCTGTCAAAGGCATCCCAAGGGGAGCGCAAAAGTGACACAACTTGGCTGCCTCCACTGCTATATCCATGAGACCATCCCCAACCATAGGCTGATTTTCCTTCCTAGGCTTAAGGTTTGAGTTACGCCTAGGGTCAGTGTCCTTTGAACCAGAAAGCCCTGAGTTCCAAGAACACAGCAGCTGCCAAGGACTACCCAAGAAGTGCACAAAAGTACAACAACATGCCTGCCTCCACAGCTTTTTCCTTGGGGACATCCCTAATTCCGGGCTGATTTGCCTTTCTCGTCTTAGGGTTGGGGTTAGGTAGGCCTAGTGAAAGGATTTTTAAAATCAGGAAGCCCAGACCTCCAGGCACACTGGAGCTGTGAAAGGCATGCAAAAGGGAGTGCAAAAGTGCCACAACATGGCTGCTTTCACAGCTTTTTCTTTGGCACCATCCCTATACCTAGGCTGATTTATCTGCCTAGGGTTAGGGTTAGGGTTCAGCCTAGGGCTAGGATTTTTTTAACCAGGATGCCCTGAGTTCCAGGCTTACGGCAGCTGCCAAAGGCATCCAAAATTGTGCAAAAGTGCCACAATCTGGCAGCTTTCACAGCTTTTTCCTTAGGAAGAACCCTCATACCCGGCTGATTTACCTTCCTAGGCTTACTGTTAGGCTTAGGCCTAGGACTTTGAAAACCAGGAAGCCCTGTGCTCCAGGCACACTGCAGCTGTCAAAGGCATCCCAAGGGGAGCGCAAAAGTGACACAACTTGGCTGACTCCACTGCTATATCCATGAGACCATCCCCAACCATAGGCTGATTTTCCTTCCTAGGCTTAAGGTTTGAGTTACGCCTAGGGTCAGTGTTCTTTGAACCAGAAAGCCCTGAGTTCCAAGAACACAGCAGCTGCCAAGGACTACCCAAGAAGTGCACAAAAGTACAACAACATGCCTGCCTCCACAGCTTTTTCCTTGGGGACATCCCTAATTCCTGGCTGATTTGCCTTTCTCGTCTTAGGGTTGGGGTTAGGTAGGCCTAGTGCAAGGATTTTTAAAATCAGGAAGCCCAGACCTCCAGGCACACTGGAGCTGTGAAAGGCATGCAAAAGGGAGTGCAAAAGTGCCACAACATGGCTGCTTTCACAGCTTTTTCTTTGGCACCATCCCTATACCTAGGCTGATTTATCTGCCTAGGGTTAGGGTTAGGGTTCAGCCTAGGGCTAGGATTTTTTTAACCAGGATGCCCTGAGTTCCAGGCTTACGGCAGCTGCCAAAGGCATCCAAAAAGAGTGCAAAAGTGCCACAACCTGGCAGCTTTCACAGCTTTTTCCTTAGGAAGAACCCTCATACCCGGCTGATTTACCTTCCTAGGTTTACTGTTAGGCTTAGGCCTAGGACTTTGAAAACCAGGAAGCCCTGTGCTCCAGGCACACTGCAGCTGTCAAAGGCATCCCAAGGGGAGCGCAAAAGTGACACAACTTGGCTGACTCCACTGCTATTTCCATGAGACCATCCCCAACCATAGGCTGATTTTCCTTCCTAGGCTTAAGGTTTGAGTTACGCCTAGGGTCAGTGTGCTTTGAACCAGAAAGCCCTGAGTTCCAAGAACACAGCAGCTGCCAAGGACTACCCAAGAAGAGCGCAAAAGCACCACAACATGCCTGCCTCCACAGCTATTTCCTTGGGGACATCCCTAATTCCGGGCTGATTTGCCTTTCTCCTCTTAGGGTTGGGGTTAGGCCTAGGGCTAGGATTTTTAAAATCAGGAAGCCCAGACCTCCAGGCACACTGGACCTGTGAAAGGCATCCAAAAAGGAGTGCAAAAGTGCCACAACATGGCAGCTTTCACAGCTTTTTCCTTAGGAAGAACCCTCATACCCGGCTGATTTACCTTCCTAGGGTTACTGTTAGGCTTAGGCCTAGGACTTTGAAAACCAGGAAGCCCTGTGCTCTAGGCACACTGCAGCTGTCAAAGGCATCCCAAGGGGAGCGCAAAAGTGACACAACTTGGCTGCCTCCACTGCTATTTCCATGAGACCATCTCGATCCATAGGCTGATTTTCCTTCCTAGGCTTAAAGTTTGAGTAAGGCCTTGGGTTAGTGTTCTTTTAACCAGAAAGCCCTGAGTTCCAAGAACACAGCAGCTGCGAACGACTACCCAAGAAGTGCACAAAAGTACCACAACATGCCTGCCTCCACAGCTATTTCCTTGGGGACATCCCTAATTCCTGGCTGATTTGCCTTTCTCCTATTAGGGCTGGGGTTATGTAGGCCTAGTGCTAGGATTTTTAAAATCAGGAAGCCCAGACCTCCAGGCACACTGGAGCTGTGAAAGGCATGCAAAAGGGAGTGCAAAAGTGCCACAACATGGCTGCTTTCCCAGCTTTTTCTTTAGCACCATCCCTATACTTAGGCTGATTTATCTGCCGAGGGTTCGGGTTAGGGTTCAACCTAGGGCTAGGATTTTTTTAACCAGGAAGCCCTGAGTTCCAGGCTTACGGCAGCTGCCAAAGGCATCCAAAAAGGAGTGCAGAAGTGCCCCAACCTGGCAGCTTTCACAGCTTTTTCCTTAGGAAGAACCCTCATACCCGGCTGATTTACCTTCCTAGGCTTACTGTTAGGCTTAGGCCTAGGACTTTGAAAACCAGGAAGCCCTGTGCTCTAGGCACACTGCAGCTGTCAAAGGCATCCCAAGGGGAGCGCAAAAGTGACACAACTTGGCTGCCTCCACTGCTATATCCATGAGACCATCCCCAACCATAGGCTGATTTTCCTTCCTAGGCTTAAGGTTTGAGTTACGCCTAGGGTCAGTGTCCTTTGAACCAGAAAGCCCTGAGTTCCAAGAACACAGCAGCTGCCAAGGACTACCCAAGAAGTGCACAAAAGTACAACAACATGCCTGCCTCCACAGCTTTTTCCTTGGGGACATCCCTAATTCCGGGCTGATTTGCCTTTCTCGTCTTAGGGTTGGGGTTAGGTAGGCCTAGTGCAAGGATTTTTAAAATCAGGAAGCCCAGACCTCCAGGCACACTGGAGCTGTGAAAGGCATGCAAAAGGGAGTGCAAAAGTGCCACAACATGGCTGCTTTCACAGCTTTTTCTTTGGCACCATCCCTATACCTAGGCTGATTTATCTGCCTAGGGTTAGGGTTAGGGTTCAGCCTAGGGCTAGGATTTTTTTAACCAGGATGCCCTGAGTTCCAGGCTTACGGCAGCTGCCAAAGGCATCCAAAAAGAGTGCAAAAGTGCCACAACCTGGCAGCTTTCACAGCTTTTTCCTTAGGAAGAACCCTCATACCCGGCTGATTTACCTTCCTAGGGTTACTGTTAGGCTTAGGCCTAGGACTTTGAAAACCAGGAAGCCCTGTGCTCTAGGCACACTGCAGCTGTCAAAGGCATCCCAAGGGGAGCGCAAAAGTGACACAACTTGGCTGACTCCACTGCTATATCCATGAGACCATCCCCAACCATAGGCTGATTTTCCTTCCTAGGCTTAAGGTTTGAGTTACGCCTAGGGTCAGTGTCCTTTGAACCAGAAAGCCCTGAGTTCCAAGAACACAGCAGCTGCCAAGGACTACCCAAGAAGTGCACAAAAGTACAACAACATGCCTGCCTCCACAGCTTTTTCCTTGGGGACATCCCTAATTCCTGGCTGATTTGCCTTTCTCGTCTTAGGGTTGGGTTTAGGTAGGCCTAGTGCAAGGATTTTTAAAATCAGGAAGCCCAGACCTCCAGGCACACTGGAGCTGTGAACGGCATGCAAAAGGGAGTGCAAAAGTGCCACAACATGGCTGCTTTCACAGCTTTTTCTTTGGCACCATCCCTATACCTAGGCTGATTTATCTTCCTAGGGTTAGGGTTAGGGTTCAGCCTAGGGCTAGGATTTTTTTAACCAGGATGCCCTGAGTTCCAGGCTTACGGCAGCTGCCAAAGGCATCCAAAAAGAGTGCAAAAGTGCCACAACATGGCAGCTTTCACAGCTTTTTCCTTAGGAAGAACCCTCATACCCGGCTGATTTACCTTCCTAGGGTTACTGTTAGGCTTAGGCCTAGGACTTTGAAAACCAGGAAGCCCTGTGCTCTAGGCACACTGCAGCTGTCAAAGGCATCCCAAGGGGAGCGCAAAAGTGACACAACTTGGCTGACTCCACTGCTATATCCATGAGACCATCCCCAACCATAGGCTGATTTTCCTTCCTAGGCTTAAGGTTTGAGTTACGCCTAGGGTCAGTGTTCTTTGAACCAGAAAGCCCTGAGTTCCAAGAACACAGCAGCTGCCAAGGACTACCCAAGAAGTGCACAAAAGTACAACAACATGCCTGCCTCCACAGCTTTTTCCTTGGGGACATCCCTAATTCCTGGCTGATTTGCCTTTCTCGTCTTAGGGTTGGGGTTAGGTAGGCCTAGTGCAAGGATTTTTAAAATCAGGAAGCCCAGACCTCCAGGCACACTGGAGCTGTGAAAGGCATGCAAAAGGGAGTGCAAAAGTGCCACAACATGGCTACTTTCACAGCTTTTTCCTTTGCAAGAAGCCGAACATTAGGCTGATTTACCTTCCCAGGTTTAGTGCTAGGCTTAAGCCTAAGGCTAGGATTTTTAAAACTAGGAAGCCCTGTGCTCCAGGCACACTGCAGCTGTCAAAGGCATCCCAAGGGGAGCGCAAAAGTGACACAACTTGGCTGCCTCCACTGCTATTTCCATGAGACCATCCCCAACCATAGGCTGATTTTCCTTCCTAGGCTTAAGGTTTGAGTTACGCCTAGGGTTAGTGTTCTTTGAACCAGAAAGCCCTGAGTTCCAAGAACACAGCAGCTGCCAAGGACTACCCAAGAAGAGCGCAAAAGCACCACAACATGCCTGCCTCCACAGCTATTTCCTTGGGGACATCCCTAATTCCGGGCTGATTTGCCTTTCTCCTCTTAGGGTTGGGGTTAGGCCTAGGGCTAGGATTTTTAAAATCAGGAAGCCCAGACCTCCAGGCTCACTGGAGCTGTGAAAGTCATCCAAAAAGGAGTGCAAAATGCCACAACATGGCAGCTTTCGCAGCGTTTTCCTGAGGAAGAACCCTCATACCCGGCTGATTTACCTTCCTAGGCTTACTTTTAGGCATAGGCCGAGGACTTTGAAAACCAGGAAGCCCTGTGCTCCAGGCACACTGCAGCTGTCAAAGGCATCCCAAGGGGAGCGCAAAAGTGACACAACTTGGCTGCCTCCACTGCTATTTCCATGAGACCATCCCCAACCATAGGCTGATTTTCCTTCCTAGGCTTAAGGTTTGAGTTACGCCTAGGGTTAGTGTTCTTTGAACCAGAAAGCCCTGAGTTCCAAGAACACAGCAGCTGCCAAGGACTACCCAAGAAGAGCGCAAAAGCACCACAACATGCCTGCCTCCAAAGCTTTTTCCTTGGGGACATCCCTAATTCCGGGCTGATTTGCCTTTCTCGTCTTAGGGCTGGGGTTAGGTAGGCCTAGTGCTAGGATTTTTAAAATCAGGAAGCCCAGACCTCCAGGCACACTGGAGCTGTGAAAGGCATGCAAAAGGGAGTGCAAAAGTGCCACAACATGGCTGCTTTCACAGCTTTTTCTTTGGCACCATCCCTATACCTAGGCTGATTTATCTGCCTAGGGTTAGGGTTAGGGTTCAGCCTAGGGCTAGGATTTTTTTAACCAGGAAGCCCTGAGTTCCAGGCTTACGGCAGCTGCCAAAGGCATCCAAAAAGAGTGCAAAAGTGCCACAACATGGCAGCTTTCACAACTTTTTCCTTAGGAAGAACCCTCATACCCGGCTGATTTACCTTCCTAGGCTTACTGTTAGGCTTAGGCCTAGGACTTTGAAAACCAGGAAGCCCTGTGCTCCAGGCACACTGCAGCTGTCAAAGGCATCCCAAGGGGAGCGCAAAAGTGACACAACTTGGCTGACTCCACTGCTATTTCCATGAGACCATCCCCAACCATAGGCTGATTTTCCTTCCTAGGTTTAAGGTTTGAGTTACGCCTAGGGTTAGTGTTCTTTGAACCAGAAAGCCCTGATTTCCAAGAACACAGCAGCTGCCAAGGACTACCCAAGAAGAGCGCAAAAGTACCACAACATGCCTGCCTCCACAGCTTTTTCCTTGGGGACATCCCTAATTCCGGGCTGATTTGCCTTTCTCGTCTTAGGGTTGGGGTTAGGTAGGCCTAGGTCTAGGATTTTTAAAATCAGGAAGCCCAGACCTCCAGACACACTGGACCTGTGAAAGGCATCCAAAAAGGAGTGCAAAAGTGCCACAACATGCCTGCTTTCACAGCTTTTTCCTTTGCAAGAAGCCGAACACTAGGCTGATTTACCTTCCCAGGTTTAGTGCTAGGCTTAAGCCTAGGGCTAGGTCTTTTAAAACTAGGAAGCCCTGTGCTCCAGGCACACTGCAGCTGTCAAAAGCATCCCAAGGGGAGCGCAAAAGTGACACAACTTGGCTGCCTCCACTGCTATTTCCATGAGACCATCCCCAACCATAGGCTGATTTTCCTTCCTAGGCTTAAGGTTTGAGTTACGCCTGGGGTTAGTGTTCTTTGAACCAGAAAGCCCTGAGTTCCAAGAACACAGCAGCTGCCAAGGACTACCCAAGAAGAGCGCAAAAGCACCACAACATGCCTGCCTCCACAGCTATTTCCTTGGGGACATCCCTAATTCCGGGCTGATTTGCCTTTCTCCTCTTAGGGTTGGGGTTAGGCCTAGGGCTAGGATTTTTAAAATCAGGAAGCCCAGACCTCCAGGCACACTGGAGCTGTGAAAGTCATCCAAAAGGGAGTGCAAAATGCCACAACATGGCAGCTTTCGCAGCGTTTTCCTGAGGAAGAACCCTCATACCCGGCTGATTTACCTTCCTAGGCTTACTTTTAGGCATAGGCCGAGGACTTTGAAAACCAGGAAGCCCTGTGCTCCAGGCACACTGCAGCTGTCAAAGGCATCCCAAGGGGAGCGCAAAAGTGACACAACTTGGCTGCCTCCACTGCTATTTCCATGAGACCATCCCCAACCATAGGCTGATTTTCCTTCCTAGGCTTAAGGTTTGAGTTACGCCTAGGGTCAGTGTTCTTTGAACCAGAAAGCCCTGAGTTCCAAGAACACAGCAGCTGCCAAGGACTACCCAAGAAGTGCACAAAAGTACAACAACATGCCTGCCTCCACAGCTTTTTCCTTGGGGACATCCCTAATTCCTGGCTGATTTGCCTTTCTCGTCTTCGGGTTGGGGTTAGGTAGGCCTAGTGCAAGGATTTTTAAAATCAGGAAGCCCAGACCTCCAGGCACACTGGAGCTGTGAAAGGCATGCAAAAGGGAGTGCAAAAGTGCCACAACATGGCTGCTTTCACAGCTTTTTCTTTGGCACCATCCCTATACCTAGGCTGATTTATCTGCCTAGGGTTAGGGTTAGGGTTCAGCCTAGGGCTAGGATTTTTTTAACCAGGATGCCCTGAGTTCCAGGCTTACGGCAGCTGCCAAAGGCATCCAAAAAGAGTGCAAAAGTGCCACAACCTGGCAGCTTTCACAACTTTTTCCTTAGGAAGAACCCTCATACCCGGCTGATTTACCTTCCTAGGGTTACTGTTAGGCTTAGGCCTAGGATTTTGAAAACCAGGAAGCCCTGTGCTCCAGGCACACTGCAGCTGTCAAAGGCATCCCAAGGGGAGCGCAAAAGTGACACAACTTGGCTGCCTCCACTGCTATTTCCATGAGACCATCCCCAACCATAGGCTGATTTTCCTTCCTAGGCTTAAGGTTTGAGTTACGCCTAGGGTTAGTGTTCTTTGAACCAGAAAGCCCTGAGTTCCAAGAACACAGCAGCGGCCAAGGACTACCCAAGAAGAGCGCAAAAGCACCACAACATGCCTGCCTCCACAGCTTTTTCCTTGGGGACATCCCTAATTCCGGGCTGATTTGCCTTTCTCGTCTTAGGGTTGGGGTTAGGTAGGCCTAGGGCTAGGATTTTTAAAATCAGGAAGCCCAGAGCTCCAGACACACTAGACCTGTGAAAGGCATCCAAAAAGGAGTGCAAAAGTGCCACAACATGGCTGCTTTCACAGCTTTTTCCTTTGCAAGAAGCCGAACACTAGGCTGATTTACCTTCCCAGGTTTAGTGCCAGGCTTAAGCCTAGGGCTAGGATTTTTAAAACTAGGAAGCCCTGTGCTCCAGGCACACTGCAGCTGTCAAAAGCATCCCAAGGGGAGCGCAAAAGTGACACAACTTGGCTGACTCCACTGCTATTTCCATGAGACCATCTCGATCCATAGGCTGATTTTCCTTCCTAGGCTTAAGGTTTGAGTTACGCCTAGGGTTAGTGTTCTTTGTACCAGAAAGCCCTGAGTTCCAAGAACACAGCAGCTGCCAAGGACTACCCAAGAAGAGCGCAAAAGCACCACAACATGCCTGCCTCCACAGCTTTTTCCTTGGGGACATCCCTAATTCCGGGCTGATTTGCCTTTGTCCTCTTAGGGTTGGGGTTTGACCTAGGGCTAGGATTTTTAAAATCAGGAAGCCCAGACCTCCAGGCACAACTGACCTGTGAAAGGCATGCAAAACGGAGTGCAAAAGTGCCACAACATGGCAGCTTTCACAGCTTTTTCCTTAGGAAGAACCCTCATACCCGGCTGATTTACCTTCCTAGGCTTACTGTTAGGCTTAGGCCCAGGACTTTGAAAACCAGGAAGCCCTGTGCTCCAGGCACACTGCAGCTGTCAAAGGCATCCCAAGGGGAGCGCAAAAGTGACACAACTTGGCGGCCTCCACTGCTATTTCCATGAGACCATCCCCAACCATAGGCTGATTTTCCTTCCTAGGCTTAAGGTTTGAGTTACGCCTGGGGTTAGTGTTCTTTGAACCAGAAAGCCCTGAGTTCCAAGAACACAGCAGCTGCCAAGGACTACCGAAGAAGTGCGCAAAAGCACCACAACATGCCTGCCTCCACAGCTATTTCCTTGGGGACATCCCTAATTCCGGGCTGATTTGCCTTTCTCCTCTTAGGGTTGGGGTTAGGCCTAGGGCTAGGATTTTTAAAATCAGGAAGCCCAGACCTCCAGGCACACTGGAGCTGTGAAAGTCATCCAAAAGGGAGTGCAAAATGCCACAACATGGCAGCTTTCACAGCGTTTTCCTGAGGAAGAACCCTCATACCCGGCTGATTTACCTTCCTAGGCTTACTTTTAGGCATAGGCCGAGGACTTTGAAAACCAGGAAGCCCTGTGCTCCAGGCACACTGCAGCTGTCAAAGGCATCCCAAGGGGAGCGCAAAAGTGACACAACTTGGCTGCCTCCACTGCTATTTCCATGAGACCATCCCCAACCATAGGCTGATTTTCCTTCCTAGGCTTAAGGTTTGAGTTACGCCTAGGGTCAGTGTTCTTTGAACCAGAAAGCCCTGAGTTCCAAGAACACAGCAGCTGCCAAGGACTACCCAAGAAGTGCACAAAAGTACAACAACATGCCTGCCTCCACAGCTTTTTCCTTGGGGACATCCCTAATTCCTGGCTGATTTGCCTTTCTCGTCTTAGGGTTGGGGTTAGGTAGGCCTAGTGCAAGGATTTTTAAAATCAGGAAGCCCAGACCTCCAGGCACACTGGACCTGTGAAAGGCATGCAAAAGGGAGTGCAAAAGTGCCACAACATGGCTGCTTTCACAGCTTTTTCTTTGGCACCATCCCTATACCTAGGCTGATTTATCTGCCTAGGGTTAGGGTTAGGGTTCAGCCTAGGGCTAGGATTTTTTTAACCAGGAAGCCCTGAGTTCCAGGCTTACGGCAGCTGCCAAAGGCATCCAAAAGGGAGTGCAAAAGTCCCACCACATGGCTGCTTTCACAGCTTTTTCCTTAGGAAGAACCCTCATACCCGGCTGATTTACCTTCCTAGGCTTACTGTTAGGCTTAGGCCTAGGACTTTGAAAACCAGGAAGCCCTGTGCTCCAGGCACACTGCAGCTGTCAAAGGCATCCCAAGGGGAGCGCAAAAGTGGCACAACTTGGCTGCCTCCACTGCTATTTCCATGAGACCATCCCCAACCATAGGCTGATTTTCCTTCCTAGGCTTAAGGTTTGAGTAAGGCCTAGGGTTAGTGTTCTTTGAACCAGAAAGCCCTGAGTTCCAAGAACACAGCAGCTGCCAAGGACTACCCAAGAAGAGCGCAAAAGCACCACAACATGCCTGCCTCCACAGCTATTTCCTTGGGGACATCCCTAATTCCTGGCTGATTTGCCTTTCTCCTCTTAGGGTTGGGGTTAGGCCTAGGGCTAGGATTTTTAAAATCAGGAAGCCCAGACCTCCAGGCACACTGGACCTGTGAAAGGCATGCAAAAGGGAGTGCAAAAGTGCCACAACATGGCAGCTTTCACAGCTTTTTCTTTGGCACCATCCCTATACCTAGGCTGATTTATCTGCCTAGGGTTAGGGTTAGGGTTCAGCCTAGGGCTAGGATTTTTTTAACCAGGAAGCCCTGAGTTCCAGGCTTACGGCAGCTGTCAAAGGCATCCCAAGGGGAGCGCAAAAGTGACACAACTTGGCTGCCTCCACTGCTATTTCCATGAGACCATCCCCAAACTTAGGCTGATTTTCCTTCCTAGGCTTAAGGTTTGAGTTATGCCTAGGGTTAGTGTTCTTTGAACCAGAAAGCCCTGAGTTCCAAGAACACAGCAGCGGCCAAGGACTACCCAAGAAGAGCGCAAAAGCACCACAACATGCCTGCCTCCACAGCTTTTTCCTTGGAGACATCCCTAATTCCGGGCTGATTTGCCTTTCTCCTCTTAGGGTTGGGGTTAGGCCTAGGGCTAGGATTTTTAAAATCAGGAAGCCCAGACCTCCAGGCACACTGGACCTGTGAAAGGCATCCAAAAAGGAGTGCAAAAGTGCCACAACATGGCAGCTTTCACAGCGTTTTCCTTAGGAAGAACCCTCATACCCAGCTGATTTACCTTCCTAGGCTTAGTGTTAGGCATAGGCCGAGGACTTTGAAAACCAGGAAGCCCTGTGCTCCAGGCACACTGCAGCTGTCAAGGCATCCCAAGGGGAGCGCAAAAGTGACACAACTTGGCTGCCTCCACTGCTCTTTCCATGAGACCATCTCGATCCATAGGCTGATTTTCTTTCCTAGGCTTAGAGTTTGAGTAAGGCCTTGGGTTAGTGTTCTTTGAACCAGAAAGCCCTGAGTTCCAAGAACACAGCAGCTGCGAACGACTACCCAAGAAGTGCACAAAAGTACCACAACATGCCTGCCTCCACAGCTATTTCCTTGGGGACATCCCTAAATCCTGGCTGATTTGCCTTTCTCCTCTTAGGGCTGGGGTTATGTAGGACTACGGCTAGGATTTTTAAAATCAGGAAGCCCAGACTTCCAGGCACACTGGACCTGTGAAAGGCATCCAAAAAGGAGTGCAAAAGTGCCACAACATGGCTGCTTTCCTAGCTTTTTCTTTGGCACCATCCCTATACCTAGGCTGATTTATCTGCCTAGGGTTAGTGTTAGGGTTCAGCCTAGGGCTAGGATTTTTTTAACCAGGAAGCCCTGAGTTCCAGGCTTACGGCAGCTGCCAAAGGCATCCAAAAGGGAGTGCAAAAGTCCCACCACATGGCTGCTTTCACAGCTTTTTCCTTAGGAAGAACCCTCATACCCGGCTGATTTACCTTCCTAGGCTTACTGTTAGGCTTAGGCCTAGGACTTTGAAAACCAGGAAGCCCTGTGCTCCAGGCACACTGCAGCTGTCAAAGGCATCCCAAGGGGAGCGCAAAAGTGACACAACTTGGCTGACTCCACTGCTATTTCCATGAGACCATCTCGATCCATAGGCTGATTTTCCTTCCTAGGCTTAAGGTTTGAGTTACGCCTAGGGTTAGTGTTCTTTGTACCAGAAAGCCCTGAGTTCCAAGAACACAGCAGCTGCCAAGGACTACCCAAGAAGAGCGCAAAAGCACCATAACATGCCTGCCTCCACTGCTTTTTCCTTGGGGACATCCCTAATTCCGGGCTGATTTGCCTTTCTCCTCTTAGGGTTGGGGTTAGGCCTAGGGCTAGGATTTTTTTAACCAGGAAGCCCAGACCTCCAGGCACAACTGACCTGTGAAAGGCATGCAAAACGGAGTGCAAAAGTGCCACAACATGGCAGCTTTCACAGCTTTTTCCTTAGGAAGAACCCTCATACCCGGCTGATTTACCTTCCTAGGCTTACTGTTAGGCTTAGGCCTAGGACTTTGAAAACCAGGAAGCCCTGTGCTCCAGGCACACTGCAGCTGCCAAAGGCATCCCAAGGGGAGCGCAAAAGTGACACAACTTGGCTGCCTCCACTGCTATTTCCATGAGACCATCCCCAACCATAGGCTGATTTTCCTTCCTAGGCTTAAGGTTTGAGTTAGGCCTAGGGTTAGTGTTCTTTGAACCAGAAAGCCCTGAGTTCCAAGAACACAGCAGCGGCCAAGGACTACCCAAGAAGAGCGCAAAAGCACCACAACATGCCTGCCTCCACAGCTATTTCCTTGGGGACATCCCTTATTCCGGGCTGATTTGCCTTTCTCCTCTTAGGGTTGGGGTTAGGCCTACGGCTAGGATTTTGAAAATCAGGAAGCCCAGACCTCCAGGCACAACTGACCTGTGAAAGGCATGCAAAACGGAGTGCAAAAGTGCCACATCATGGCAGCTTTCACAGCTTTTTCCTTAGGAAGAACCCTCATACCCAGCTGATTTACCTTCCTAGGGTTACTGTTAGGCTTAGGCCTAGGACTTTGAAAACCAGGAAGCCCTGTGCTCCAGGCACACTGCAGCTGTCAAAGGCATCCCAAGGGGAGCGCAAAAGTGACACAACTTGGCTGCCTCCACTGCTATTTCCATGAGACCATCCCCAACCATAGGCTGATTTTCCTTCCTAGGCTTAAGGTTTGAGTTACGCCTAGGGTTAGTGTTCTTTGAACCAGAAAGCCCTGAGTTCCAAGAACACAGCAGCTGCCAAGGACTACCCAAGAAGAAGGCAAAAGTACCACAACATGCCCGCCTCCACAGCTTTTTCCTTGGGGACATCCCTAATTCCGGGCTGATTTGCCTTTCTCCTCTTAGGGTTGGGGTTAGGCCTCGGGCTAGGATTTTTAAAATCAGGAAGCCCAGACCTCCAGGCACACTGGACCTGTGAAAGGCATCCAAAAAGGAGTGCAAAAGTGCCACAACATGGCAGCTTTCACAGCGTTTTCCTTAGGAAGAACCCTCATACCCAGCTGATTTACCTTCCTAGGGTTACTGTTAGGCTTAGGCCTAGGACTTTGAAAACTAGGAAGCCCTGTGCTCCAGGCACACTGCAGCTGTCAAAGGCATCCCAAGGGGAGAGCAAAAGTGACACAACCTGGCTGCCTCCACTGCTGTTTCCATGAGACCATCTCGATCCATAGGCTGATTTTCCTTCCTAGGCTTAAGGTTTGAGTTACGCCTAGGGTTAGTGTTCTTTGAACCAGAAAGCCCTGAGTTCCAAGAACACAGCAGCTGCGAACGACTACCCAAGAAGTGCACAAAAGTACCACAACATGCCTGCCTCCACAGCTATTTCCTTGGGGACATCCCTAATTCCTGGCTGATTTGCCTTTCTCCTCTTAGGGCTGGGGTTATGTAGGCCTACGGCTAGGATTTTTAAAATCAGGAAGCCCAGACCTCCAGGCACACTGGACCTGTGAAAGGCATCCAAAAAGGAGTGCAAAAGTGCCACAACATGGCTGCTTTCCCAGCTTTTTCTTTGGCACCATCCCTATACCTAGGCTGATTTATCTGCCTAGGGTTAGGGTTAGGGTTCAACCTAGGGCTAGGATTTTTTTAACCAGGAAGCCCTGAGTTCCAGGCTTAAGGCAGCTGCCAAAGGCATCCAAAAGGGAGTGCAAAAGTCCCACCACATGGCTGCTTTCACAGCTTTTTCCTTAGGATGAACCCTCATACCCGGCTGATTTACCTTCCTAGGCTTACTGTTAGGCTTAGGCCTAGGACTTTGAAAACCAGGAAGCCCTGTGCTCCAGGCACACTGCAGCTGTCAAAGGCATCCCAAGGGGAGCGCAAAAGTGACACAACTTGGCTGCCTCCACTGCTATTTCCATGAGACCATCCCCAACCATAGGCTGATTTTCCTTCCTAGGCTTAAGGTTTGAGTAAGGCCTAGGGTTAGTGTTCTTTGAACCAGAAAGCCCTGAGTTCCAAGAACACAGCAGCTGCCAAGGACTACCCAAGAAGAGCGCAAAAGCACCACAACATGCCTGCCTCCACAGCTATTTCCTTGGGGACATCCCTAATTCCTGGCTGATTTGCCTTTCTCCTCTTAGGGTTGGGGTTAAGCCTAGGGCTAGGATTTTTAAAATCAGGAAGCCCAGACCTCCAGGCACAACTGACCTGTGAAAGGCATGCAAAAGGGAGTGCAAAAGTGCCACAACATGGCAGCTTTCACAGCTTTTTCCTTAGGAAGAACCCTCATACCTGGCTGATTTACCTTCCTAGGCTTACTGTTAGGCTTAGGCCTAGGACTTTGAAAACCAGGAAGCCCTGTGCTCCAGGCACACTGCAGCTGTCAAAGGCATCCCAAGGGGAGCGCAAAAGTGACACAACTTGGCTGCCTCCACTGCTATTTCCATGAGACCATCCCCAACCATAGGCTGATTTTCCTTCCTAGGCTTAAGGTTTGAGTTACGCCTAGGGTTAGTGTTCTTTGAACCAGAAAGCCCTGAGTTCCAAGAACACAGCAGCGGCCAAGGACTACCCAAGAAGAGCGCAAAAGCACCACAACATGCCTGCCTCCACAGCTTTTTCCTTGGGGACATCCCTAATTCCGGGCTGATTTGCCTTTCTCCTCTTAGGGTTGGGGTTAGGCCTCGGGCTAGGATTTTTAAAATCAGGAAGCCCAGACCTCCAGGCACACTGGACCTGTGAAAGGCATCCAAAAAGGAGTGCAAAAGTGCCACAACATGGCAGCTTTCACAGCGTTTTCCTTAGGAAGAACCCTCATACCCAGCTGATTTACCTTCCTAGGGTTACTGTTAGGCTTAGGCCTAGGACTTTGAAAACTAGGAAGCCCTGTGCTACAGGCACACTGCAGCTGTCAAAAGCATCCCAAGGGGAGAGCAAAAGTGACACAACTTGGCTGCCTCCACTGATATTTCCATGAGACCATCTCGATCCATAGGCTGATTTTCCTTCCTAGGCTTAGAGTTTGAGTAAGGCCTTGGGTTAGTGTTCTTTGAACCAGAAAGCCCTGAGTTCCAAGAACACAGCAGCTGCCAACGACTACCCAAGAAGTGCACAAAAGTACCACAACATGCCTGCCTCCACAGCTACTTCCTTGGGGACATCCCTAATTCCTGGCTGATTTGCCTTTCTCATCTTAGGGCTGGGGTTATGTAGGCCTAGGGCTAGGATTTTTAAAATCAGGAAGCCCAGACCTCCAGGCACACTGGACCTGTGAAAAGCATCCAAAAAGGAGTGCAGAAGTGCCACAACATGGCTGCTTTCCCAGCTTTTTCTTTGGCACCATCCCTATACCTAGGCTGATTTATCTGCCTAGGGTTAGGGTTAGGGTTCAGCCTAGGGCTAGGATTTTTTTAACCAGGAAGCCCTGAGTTCCAGTCTTACGGCAGCTGTCAAAGGCATCCCAAGGGGAGCGCAAAAGTGACACAACTTGGCTGCCTCCACTGCTATTTCCATGAGACCATCCCCAAACACAGGCTGATTTTTCTTCCTAGGCTTAAGGTTTGAGTTATGCCTAGGGTTAGTGTTCTTTGAACCAGAAAGCCCTGAGTTCCAAGAACACAGCAGCGGCCAAGGACTACCCAAGAAGAACGCAAAAGTACCACAACATGCCAGCCTCCACAGCTTTTTCCTTGGGGACATCCCTAATTCCGGGCTGATTTGCCTTTCTCCTCTTAGGGTTGGGGTTAGGCCTAGGGCTAGGATTTTTAAAATCAGGAAGCCCAGACCTCCAGGCACACTGGACCTGTGAAAGGCATCCAAAAAGGAGTGCAAAAGTGCCACAACATGGCTGCTTTCACAGCTTTTTCTTTGGCACCATCCCTATACCGAGGCTGACTTATCTGCCTAGGGTTAGGGTTAGGGTTCAGCCTAGGGCTAGGATTTTTTTAACCAGGAAGCCCTGAGTTCCAGGCTTACGGCAGCTGTCAAAGGCATCCCAAGGGGAGCGCAAAAGTGACACAACTTGGCTGCCTCCACTGCTATTTCCATGAGACCATCCCCAACCATAGGCTGATTTTCCTTCCTAGGCTTAAGGTTTGAGTTATGCCTAGGGTTAGTGTTCTTTGAACCAGAAAGCCCTGAGTTCCAAGAACAGAGCAGCGGCCAAGGACTACCCAAGAAGAGCGCAAAAGCACCACAACATGCCTGCCTCCACAGCTTCTTCCTTGGAGACATCCCTAATTCCGGGCTGATTTGCCTTTCTCCTCTTAGGGTTGGGGTTAGGCCTAGGGCAAGGATTTTTAAAATCAGGAAGCCCAGACCTCCAGGCACACTGGACCTGTGAAAGGCATCCAAAAGGGAGTGCAAAAGTCCCACCACATGGCAGCTTTCACAGCTTTGTCCTTACGAAGAACCCTCATACCCGGCTGATTTACCTTCCTAGGGTTTCTGTTAGGCTTAGGCCTAGGACTTTGAAAACCAGGAAGCCCTGTGCTCCAGGCACACTGCAGCTGTCAAAGGCATCCCAAGGGGAGCGCAAAAGTGACACAACTTGGCTGCCTCCACTGCTATTTCCATGAGACCATCCCCAAACATAGGCTGATTTTCCTTCCTAGGCTTAAGGTTTGAGTTACGCCTAGGGTTAGTGTTCTTTGAACCAGAAAGCCCTGAGTTCCAAGAACACAGCAGCTGCCAAGGACTACCCAAGAAGAGCGCAAAAGCACCACAACATGCCTGCCTCCACAGCTTTTTCCTTGGGGACATCCCTAATTCCTGGCTGATTTGCCTTTCTCGTTTTAGGTTTGGGGTTAGGTAGGCCTTGTGCTAGGATATTTAAAATCAGGAAGCCCAGACCTCCAGGCACACTGCAGCTGTGACAGGAATGCAAAAGGGAGTGCAAAAGTGCCACAACATGGCTGCTTTCACAGCTTTTTCTTTGGCACCATCCCTATACCAAGGCTGATTTATCTGCCTAGGGTTAGGGTTAGGGTCCAGCCTAGGGCTAGGATTTTTTAACCAGGAAGCCCTGAGTTCCAGGCTTACGGCAGCTGCCAAAAGCATCCTAAAAGGAGTGCAGAAGTGCCGCAACCTGACAGCTTTCACAGCTTTTTCGTTAGGAAGAACCCTCATACCTGGCTGATTTACCTTCCTAGGGTTACTGTTAGGCTTAGGCCTAGGACTTTGAAAACCAGGAAGCCCTGTGCTCCAGGCACACTGCAGCTGTCAAAGGCATCCCAAGGGGAGCGCAAAAGTGACACAACTTGGCTGCCTCCACTGCTATTTCCATGAGACCATCCCCAACCATAGGCTGATTTTCCTTCCTAGGCTTAAGGTTTGAGTTACGCCTAGGGTCAGTGTTCTTTGAACCAGAAAGCCCTGAGTTCCAAGAACACAGCAGCTGCCAAGGACTACCCAAGAAGAGCGCAAAAGCACCACAACATGCCTGCCTCAACAGCTTTTTCCTTGGAGACATCCCTAATTCCGGGCTGATTTGCCTTTCTCCTCTTAGGGTTGGGGTTAGGCCTAGGGCTAGGATTTTGAAAATCAGGAAGCCCAGACCTCCAGGCACACTGGACCTGTGAAAGGCATCCAAAAAGGAGTGCAAAAGTGCCACAACATGGCAGCTTTCACAGCTTTTTCCTTAGGAAGAACCCTCATACCCGGCTGATTTACCTTTCTAGGCTTACTGTTAGGCTTAGGCCTAGGACTTTGAAAACCAGGAAGCCCTGTGCTCCAGGCACACTGCAGCTGTCAAAGGCATCCCAAGGGGAGCGCAAAAGTGACACAACTTGGCTGCTTTCACAGCTTTTTCTTTGGCACCATCCCTATACCTAGGCTGATTTATCTGCCTAGGGTTAGGGTTAGGGTTCAGCCTAGGGCTAGGATTTTTTTAACCAGGAAGCCCTGAGTTCCAGGCTTACGGCAGCTGTCAAAGGCATCCCAAGGGGAGCGCAAAAGTGACACAACTTGGCTGCCTCCACTGCTATTTCCATGAGACCATCCCCAAACATAGGCTGATTTTCCTTCCTAGGCTTAAGGTTTGAGTTATGCCTTGGGTTAGTGTTCTTTGAACCAGAAAGCCCTGAGTTCCAAGAACACAGCAGCGGCCAAGGACTACCCAAGAAGAACGCAAAAGTACCACAACATGCCAGCCTCCACAGCTTTTTCCTTGGGGACATCCCTAATTCCGGGTTGATTTGCCTTTCTCCTCTTAGGGTTGGGGTTAGGCCTAGGGCTAGGATTTTTAAAATCAGGAAGCCCAGACCTCCAGGCACACTGGACCTGTGAAAGGCATCCAAAAAGGAGTGCAAAAGTGCCACAACATGGCTGCTTTCACAGCTTTTTCTTTGGCACCATCCCTATACCTAGGCTGACTTATCTTCCTAGGGTTAGGGTTAGGGTTCAGCCTAGGGCTAGGATTTTTTTAACCAGGAAGCCCTGAGTTCCAGGCTTACGGCAGCTGTCAAAGGCATCCCAAGGGGAGCGCAAAAGTGACACAACTTGGCTGCCTCCACTGCTATTTCCATGAGACCATCCCCAAACATAGGCTGATTTTCCTTCCTAGGCTTAAGGTTTGAGTTATGCCTACGGTTAGTGTTCATTGAACCAGAAAGCCCTGAGTTCCAAGAACAGAGCAGCGGCCAAGGACTACCCAAGAAGAGCGCAAAAGCACCACAACATGCCTGCCTCCACAGCTTTTTCCTTGGAGACATCCCTAATTCCGGGCTGATTTGCCTTTCTCCTCTTAGGGTTGGGGTTAGGCCTAGGGCAAGGATTTTTAAAATCAGGAAGCCCAGACCTCCAGGCACACTGGACCTGTGAAAGGCATCCAAAAAGGAGTGCAAAAGTGCCACAACATGGCAGCTTTCACAGCGTTTTCCTTAGGAAGAACCCTCATACCCAGCTGATTTACCTTCCTAGGGTTACTGTTAGGCTTAGGCCTAGGACTTTGAAAACCAGGAAGCCCTGTGCTCCAGGCACACTGCAGCTGTCAAAGGAATCCCAAGGGGAGAGCAAAAGTGACACAACTTGGCTGCCTCCACTGCTGTTTCCATGAGACCATCTCGATCCATAGGCTGATTTTCCTTCCTAGGCTTAGAGTTTGAGTAAGGCCTTGGGTTAGTGTTCTTTGAACCAGAAAGCCCTGAGTTCCAAGAACACAGCAGCTGCCAACGACTACCTAAGAAGTTCACAAAAGTACCACAACATGCCTGCCTCCACAGCTATTTCCTTGGGGACATCCCTAATTCCTGGCTGATTTGCCTTTCTCCTCTTATGGTTGGGGTTATGTAGGCCTAGGGCTAGGATTTTTAAAATCAGGAAGCCCAGACCTCCAGGCACACTGGACCTGTGAAAGGCATCCAAAAAGGAGTGCAAAAGTGCCACAACATGGCTGCATTCCCAGCTTTTTCTTTGGCACCATCCCTATACCTAGGCTGATTTATCTGCCTAGGGTTGGGGTTTGGGTTCAGCCTAGGGCAAGGATTTTTTTAACCAGGAAGCCCTGAGTTCCAGGCTTACGGCAGCTGCCAAAGGCATCCAAAAGGGAGTGCAAAAGTCCCACCACATGGCAGCTTTCACAGCTTTTTCCTTACGAAGAACCCTCATACCCGGCTGATTTACCTTCCTAGGGTTTCTGTTAGGCTTAGGCCTAGGACTTTGAAAACCAGGAAGCCCTGTGCTCCAGGCACACTGCAGCTGTCAAAGGCATCCCAAGGGGAGCGCAAAAGTGACACAACTTGGCTGCCTCCACTGCTATTTCCATGAGACCATCCCCAACCATAGGCTGATTTTCCTTCCTAGGCTTAAGGTTTGAGTTACACCTAGGGTTAGTGTTCTTTGAACCAGAAAGCCCTGAGTTCCAAGAACACAGCAGCTGCCAAGGACTACCCAAGAAGAGCGCAAAAGCACCACAACATGCCTGCCTCCACAGCTTTTTCCTTGGGGACATCCCTAATTCCTGGCTGATTTGCCTTTCTCGTTTTAGGGTTGGGGTTAGGTAGGCCTTGTGCTAGGATATTTAAAATCAGGAAGCCCAGACCTCCAGGCACACTGCAGCTGTGACAGGAATGCAAAAGGGAGTGCAAAAGTGCCACAACATGGCTGCTTTCACAGCTTTTTCTTTGGCACAATCCCTATACCAAGGCTGATTTATCTGCCTAGGGTTAGGGTTAGGGTTCAGCCTAGGGCTAGGATTTTTTTAACCAGGAAGCCCTGAGTTCCAGGCTTACGGCAGCTGCCAAAAGCATCCTAAAAGGAGTGCAAAAGTGCCACAACCTGACAGCTTTCACAGCTTTTTTGTTAGGAAGAACCCTCATACCTGGCTGATTTACCTTCCTAGGGTTACTGTTAGGCTTAGGCCTAGGACTTTGAAAACCAGGAAGCCCTGTGCTCCAGGCACACTGCAGCTGTCAAAGGCATCCCAAGGGGAGCGCAAAAGTGACACAACTTGGCTGCCTCCACTGCTATTTCCATGAGACCATCCCCAACCATAGGCTGATTTTCCTTCCTAGGCTTAAGGTTTGAGTTACGCCTAGGGTTAGTGTTCTTTGAACCAGAAAGCCCTGAGTTCCAAGAACACAGCAGCTGCCAAGGACTACCCAAGAAGAGCGCAAAAGCACCACAACATGCCTGCCTCAACAGCTTTTTCCTTGGAGACATCCCTAATTCCTGGCTGATTTGCCTTTCTCCTCTTAGGGTTGGGGTTAGGCCTAGGGCTAGGATTTTTAAAATCAGGAAGCCCAGACCTCCAGGCACACTGGACCTGTGAAAGGCATCCAAAAAGGAGTGCAAAAGTGCCACAACATGGCAGCTTTCACAGCTTTTTCCTTAGGAAGAACCCTCATACCCGGCTGATTTACCTTCCTAGGCTTACTGTTAGGCTTAGGCCTAGGACTTTGAAAACCAGGAAGCCCTGTGCTCCAGGCACACTGCAGCTGTCAAAGGCATCCCAAGGGGAGCGCAAAAGTGACACAACATGGCTGCTTTCACAGCTTTTTCTTTGGCACCATCCCTATACCTAGGCTGATTTATCTGCCTAGGGTTAGGATTAGGGTTCAGCCTAGGGCTAGGATTTTTTTAACCAGGAAGCCCTGAGTTCCAGGCTTACGGCAGCTGTCAAAGGCATCCCAAGGGGAGCGCAAAAGTGACACAACTTGGCTGCCTCCACTGCTATTTCCATGAGACCATCCCCAAACATAGGCTGATTTTCCTTCCTAGGCTTAAGGTTTGAGTTATGCCTAGGGTTAGTGTTCTTTGAACCAGAAAGCCCTGAGTTCCAAGAACACAGCAGCGGCCAAGGACTACCCAAGAAGAACGCAAAAGTACCACAACATGCCAGCCTCCACAGCTTTTTCCTTGGGGACATCCCTAATTCCGGGCTGATTTGCCTTTCTCCTCTTACGGTTGGGGTTAGGCCTAGGGCTAGGATTTTTAAAATCAGGAAGCCCAGACCTCCAGGCACACTGGACCTGTGAAAGGCATCCAAAAAGGAGTGCAAAAGTGCCACAACATGGCTGCTTTCACAGCTTTTTCTTTGGCACCATCCCTATACCTAGGCTGACTTATCTGCCTAGGGTTAGGGTTAGGGTTCAGCCTAGGGCTAGGATTTTTTTAACCAGGAAGCCCTGAGTTCCAGGCTTACGGCAGCTGTCAAAGGCATCCCAAGGGGAGCGCAAAAGTGACACAACTTGGCTGCCTCCACTGCTATTTCCATGAGACCATCCCCAACCATAGGCTGATTTTCCTTCCTAGGCTTAAGGTTTGAGTTATGCCTAGGGTTAGTGTTCTTTGAACCAGAAAGCCCTGAGTTCCAAGAACAGAGCAGCGGCCAAGGACTACCCAAGAAGAGCGCAAAAGCACCACAACATGCCTGCCTCCACAGCTTTTTCCTTGGAGACATCCCTAATTCCGGGCTGATTTGCCTTTCTCCTCTTAGGGTTGGGGTTAGGCCTAGGGCAAGGATTTTTAAAATCAGGAAGCCCAGACCTCCAGGCACACTGGACCTGTGAAAGGCATCCAAAAAGGAGTGCAAAAGTGCCACAACATGGCAGCTTTCACAGCGTTTTCCTTAGAAAGAACCCTCATACCCAGCTGAATTACCTTCCTAGGGTTACTGTTAGGCTTAGGCCTAGGACTTTGAAAACCAGGAAGCCCTGTGCTCCAGGCACACTGCAGCTGTCAAAGGCATCCCAAGGGGAGAGCAAAAGTGACACAACTTGGCTGCCTCCACTGCTGTTTCCATGAGACCATTTCGATCCATAGGCTGATTTTCCTTCCTAGGCTTAGAGTTTGAGTAAGGCCTTGGGTTAGTGTACTTTGAACCAGAAAGCCCTGAGTTCCAAGAACACAGCAGCTGCCAACGACTACCCAAGAAGTGCAAAAAAGTACAACAACATGCCTCCCTCCACAGCTATTTCCTTGGGGACATCCCTAATTCCTGGCTGATTTGCCTTTCTCCTCTTAGGGTTGGGGTTATGTAGGCCTAGGGCTAGGATTTTTAAAATCAGGAAGCCCAGACCTCCAGGCACACTGGACCTGTGAAAGGCATCCAAAAAGGAGTGCAAAAGTGCCACAACATGGCTGCATTCCCAGCTTTTTCTTTGGCACCATCCCTATACCTAGGCTGATTTATCTGCCTAGGGTTAGTGTTAGGGTTCAGCGTAGGGCTAGGATTTTTTTAACCAGGAGGCCCTGAGTTCCAGGCTTACGGCAGCTGCCAAAGGCATCCAAAAGGGAGTGCAAAAGTCCCACCACATGGCTGCTTTCACAGCTTTTTCCTTAGGATGAACCCTCATACCCAGCTGATTTACCTTCCTAGGCTTACTATTAGGCTTAGGCCTAGGACTTTGAAAACCAGGAAGCCCTGTGCTCCAGGCACACTGCAGATGTCAAAGGCATCCCAAGGGGAGAGCAAAAGTGACACAACTTGGCTGCCTCCACTGCTGTTTCCATGAGACCATCTCGATCCATAGGCTGATTTTCCTTCCTAGGTTTAGAGTTTGAAGAAGGCCTTGGGTTAGTGTTCTTTGAACCAGAAAGCCCTGAGTTCCAAGAACACAGCAGCTGCCAAGGACTACCCAAGAAGTGCACAAAAGTACCACAACATGCCTGCCTCCACAGCTATTTCCTTGGGGACATCCCTAATTCCGGGCTGATTTGCCTTTCTCCTCTTAGGGCTGGGGTTATGTAGGCCTAGGGCTAGGATTTTTAAAATCAGGAAGCCCAGACCACCAGGCACACCGGAGGTGCCAAAGGCATCCAAAAAGGAGTGCAAAAGTGCCACAACCTGGCAGCTTTCACAGCTTTTTCCTTAGGAAGAACCCTCATACCCGGCTGATTTACCTTCCTAGGGTTACTGTTAGGCTTAGGCCTAGGACTTTGAAAACCAGGAAGCCCTGTGCTCCAGGCACACTGCAGCTGTCAAAGGCATCCCAAGGGGAGCGCAAAAGTGACACAACTTGGCTGCCTCCACTGCTATTTCCATGAGACCATCCCCAACCATAGGCTGATTTTCCTTCCTAGGCTTAAGTTTTGAGTAAGGCCTAGGGTTAGTGTTCTTTGAACCAGAAAGCCCTGAGTTCCAAGAACACAGCAGCTGCCAAGGACTACCCAAGAAGAGCGCAAAAGTACCACAACATGCCAGCCTCCACAGCTTTGTCCTTGGGGACATCCCTAATTCCGGGCTGATTTGCCTTTCTCCTCTTAGGGCTGGGGTTATGTAGGCCTAGGGCTAGGATTTTTAAAATCAGGAAGCCCAGACCTCCAGGCACACTGGAGCTGTGAAAGGCATCCAAAAGGGAGTGCAAAAGTGCCACAACCTGGCAGCTTTCACAACTTTTTACTTAGGAAGAACCCTCATACCCGGGTGATTTACCTTCCTAGGCTTACTGTTAGGTTTAGGCCTAGGACTTTGAAAACCAGGAAGCCCTGTGCTCCAGGCACACTGCAGCTGTCAAAGGCATCCCAAGGGGAGCGCAAAAGTGACACAACTTGGCTGACTCCACTGCTATTTCCATGAGACCATCCCCAACCATAGGCTGATTTTCCTTCCAAGGCTTAAGGTTTGAGTTACGCCTAGGGTTAGTGTTCTTTGAACCAGAAAGCCCTGAGTTCGAAGAACACAGCAGCGGCCAAGGACTACCCAAGAAGAGCGCAAAAGCACCACAACATGCCTGCCTCCACAGCTTTTTCCTGAGGGACATCCCTAATTCCGGGCTGATTTGCCTTTCTCCTCTTAGGGTTGGTGTTATGTAGGCCTAGGGCTAGGATTTTTAAAATCAGGAAGCCCAGACATCCAGGCACACTGGACCTGTGAAAGGCATCCAAAAAGGAGTGCAAAAGTGCCACAACATGGCAGCTTTCACAGCTTTTTCCTTACGAAGAACCCTCATACCCGGCTGATTTACCTTCCTAGGGTTTCTGTTAGGCTTAGGCCTAGGACTTTGAAAACCAGGAAGCCCTGTGCTCCAGGCACACTGCAGCTGTCAAAGGCATCCCAAGGGGAGCGCAAAAGTGACACAACTTGGCTGCCTCCACTGCTATTTCCATGAGACCATCCCCAACCATAGGCTGATTTTCCTTCCTAGGCTTAAGGTTTGAGTTACGCCTAGGGTTAGTGTTCTTTGAACCAGAAAGCCCTGAGTTCCAAGAACACAGCAGCTGCCAAGGACTACCCAAGAAGAGCGCAAAAGCACCACAACATGCCTGCCTCCACAGCTTTTTCCTTGGGGACATCCCTAATTCCTGGCTGATTTGCCTTTCTCGTTTTAGGGTTGGGGTTAGGTAGGCCTTGTGTTGGATATTTAAAATCAGGAAGCCCAGACCTCCAGGCACACTGCAGCTGTGACAGGAATGCAAAAGGGAGTGCAAAAGTGCCACAACATGGCTGCTTTCACAGCTTTTTCTTTGGCACCATCCCTATACCTAGGCTGATTTATCTGCCTAGGGTTAGGATTAGGGTTCAGCCTAGGGCTAGGATTTTTTTAACCAGGAAGCCCTGAGTTCCAGGCTTACGGCAGCTGCCAAAAGCATCCTAAAAGGAGTGCAAAAGTGCCACAACCTGACAGCTTTCACAGCTTTTTCGTTAGGAAGAACCCTCATACCTGGCTGATTTACCTTCCTAGCGTTACTGTTAGGCTTAGGCCTAGGACTTTGAAAACCAGGAAGCCCTGTGCTCCAGGCACACTGCAGCTGTCAAAGGCATCCCAAGGGGAGCGCAAAAGTGACACAACTTGGCTGCCTCCACTGCTATTTCCATGAGACCATCCCCAACCATAGGCTGATTTTCCTTCCTAGGCTTAAGGTTTGAGTTACGCCTAGGGTCAGTGTTCTTTGAACCAGAAAGCCCTGAGTTCCAAGAACACAGCAGCTGCCAAGGACTACCCAAGAAGAGCGCAAAAGCACCACAACATGCCTGCCTCCACAGCTTTTTCCTTGGGGACATCCCTAATTCCGGGCTGATTTGCCTTTCTCCTCTTAGGGTTGGGGTTAGGCCTAGGGCTAGGATTTTTAAAATCAGGAAGCCCAGACCTCCAGGCACACTGGACCTGTGAAAGGCATCCAAAAAGGAGTGCAAAAGTGCCACAACATGGCAGCTTTCACAGCTTTTTCCTTAGGAAGAACCCTCATACCCGGCTGATTTACCTTTCTAGGCTTACTGTTAGGCTTAGGCCTAGGACTTTGAAAACCAGGAAGCCCTGTGCTCCAGGCACACTGCAGCTGTCAAAGGCATCCCAAGGGGAGCGCAAAAGTGACACAACTTGGCTGCCTCCACTGCTATTTCCATGAGACCATCCCCAACCATAGGCTGATTTTCCTTCCTAGGCTTAAGTTTTGAGTTACGCCTAGGGTTAGTGTTCTTTGAACCAGAAAGCCCTGAGTTCCAAGAACACAGCAGCTGCCAACGACTACCCAAGAAGAGCGCAAAAGCACCACAACATGCCTGCCTCCACAGCTTTTTCCTTGGGGACATCCCTAATTCCGGGCTGATTTGCCTTTCTCCTCTTAGGGTTGGTGTTAGGCCTAGGGCTAGGATTTTTAAAATCAGGAAGCCCAGACATCCAGGCACACTGGACCTGTGAAAGGCATCCAAAAAGGAGTGCAAAAGTGCCACAACATGGCAGCTTTCACAGCTTTTTCCTTAGGAAGAACCCTCATACCCGGCTGATTTACCTTCCTAGGCTTACTGTTAGGCTTAGGCCTAGGACTTTGAAAACCAGGAAGCCCTGTGCTCCAGGCACACTGCAGCTGTCAAAGGCATCCCAAGGGGAGCGCAAAAGTGACACAACTTGGCTGCCTCCACTGCTATTTCCATGAGACCATCCCCAACCATAGGCTGATTTTCCTTCCTAGGCTTAAGGTTTGAGTTACGCCTAGGGTTAGTGTCTTTTGAACCAGAAAGCCCTGAGGTCCAAGAACACAGCAGCTGCCAAGGACTACCCAAGAAGAGCGCAAAAGCACCACAACATGCCTGCCTCCACAGCTTTTTCCTTGGGGACATCCCTAATTCCGGGCTGATTTGCCTTTCTCCTCTTAGGGTTGGGGTTAGGCCTAGGGCTAGGATTTTTAAAATCAGGAAGCCCAGACCTCCAGGCACACTGGACCTGTGAAAGGCATCCAAAAAGGAGTGCAAAAGTGCCACAACATGGCTGCTTTCACAGCTTTTTCTTTGGCACCATCCCTATACCTAGGCTGACTTATCTGCCTAGGGTTAGGGTTAGGGTTCAGACTAGGGCTAGGATTTTTTTAACCAGGAAGCCCTGAGTTCCAGGCTTACGGCAGCTGTCAAAGGCATCCCAAGGGGAGCGCAAAAGTGACACAACTTGGCTGCCTCCACTGCTATTTCCATGAGACCATCCCCCACCATAGGCTGATTTTCCTTCCTAGGCTTAAGGTTTGAGTTACGCCTAGGGTTAGTGTCTTTTGAACCAGAAAGCCCTGAGGTCCAAGAACACAGCAGCTGCCAAGGACTACCCAAGAAGAGCGCAAAAGCACCACAACATGCCAGCCTCCACAGCTTTTTCCTTGGGGACATCCCTAATTCCGGGCTGATTTGCCTTTCTCCTCTTAGGGCTGGGGTTATGTAGGCCTAGGGCTAGGATTTTTAAAATCAGGAAGCCCAGACCTCCAGGCACACTGGAGCTGTGAAAGGCATCCAAAAGGGAGTGCAAAAGTGCCACAACCTGGCAGCTTTCACAACTTTTTACTTAGGAAGAACCCTCATACCCGGGTGATTTACCTTCCTAGGCTTACTGTTAGGTTTAGGCCTAGGACTTTGAAAACCAGGAAGCCCTGTGCTCCAGGCACACTGCAGCTGTCAAAGGCATCCCAAGGGGAGCGCAAAAGTGACACAACTTGGCTGCCTCCACTGCTATTTCCATGAGACCATCCCCAACCATAGGCTGATTTTCCTTCCTAGGCTTAAGGTTTGAGTTACGCCTAGGGTTAGTGTTCTTTGAACCAGAAAGCCCTGAGGTCCAAGAACACAGCAGCTGCCAAGGACTACCCAAGAAGAGCGCAAAAGCACCACAACATGCCTGCCTCCACAGCTTTTTCCTTGGGGACATCCCTAATTCCTGGCTGATTTGCCTTTCTCGTTTTAGGGTTGGGGTTAGGTAGGCCTTGTGCTAGGATATTTAAAATCAGGAAGCCCAGACATCCAGGCCCACTGGAGCAGTGAAAGGCATGCAAAAGGGAGTGCAAAAGTGCCACAACATGGCTGCTTTCACAGCTTTTTCTTTGGCACCATCCCTATACCTAGGCTGATTTATCTGCCTAGGGTTAGGGTTAGGGTTCAGCCTAGGGCTAGGATTTTTTTAACCAGGAAGCCCTGAGTTCCAGGCTTATGGCAGCGGCCAAAAGCATCCAAAAAGGAGTGGAAAAGTGCCACAACCTGACAGCTTTCACAGCTTTTTCCTTAGGAAGAACCCTCATATCTGGCTGAATTACCTTCCTAGGGTTACTGTTAGGCTTAGGCCTAGGACTTTGAAAACCAGGAAGCCCTGTGCTCCAGGCACACTGCAGCTGTCAAAGGCATCCTAAGGGGAGCGCAAAAGTGACACAACTTGGCTGCCTCCACTGCTATTTCCATGAGACCATCCCCAAACATAGGCTGATTTTCCTTCCTAGGCTTAAGAATTTAGTTACGCCTAGGGTTAGTGTTCTTTGAACCAGAAAGCCCTGAGTTCCAAGAACACAGCAGCTGCCAAGGACTACCCAAGAAGAACGCAAAAGCACCACAACATGCCTGCCTCCACAGCTTTTTCCTTGGGGACATCCCTAATTCCGGGCTGATTTGCCTTTCTCCTCTTAGGGTTGGGGTTAGGCCTAGGGCTAGGATTTTTAAAATCAGGAAGCCCAGACCTCCAGGCACACTGGAGCTGTGAAAGGCATCCAAAAAGGAGTGCAAAAGTGCCACAACATGGCAGCTTTCACAGCTTTTTCCTTAGGAAGAACCCTCATACCCGGCTGATTTACCTTCCTAGGCTTACTGTTAGGCTTAGGCCTAGGACTTTGAAAACCAGGAAGCCCTGTGCTCCAGGCACACTGCAGCTGTCAAAGGCATCCCAAGGGGAGCGCAAAAGTGACACAACTTGGCTGCCTCCACTGCTATTTCCATGAGACCATCCCCAACCATAGGCTGATTTTCCTTCCTAGGCTTAAGGTTTGAGTTACGCCTAGGGTTAGTATTCTTTGAACCAGAAAGCCCTGAGTTCCAAGAACACAGCAGCTGCCAACGACTACCCAAGAAGAGCGCAAAAGCACCACAACATGCCTGCCTCCACAGCTTTTTCCTTGGGGACATCCCTAATTCCTGGCTTATTTGCCTTTCTCGTTTTAGGGTTGGGGTTAGTTAGGCCTTGTGCTAGGATATTTAAAATCAGGAAGCCCAGATATCCAGGCACACTGGAGCTGTGAAAGGCATGCAAAAGGGAGTGCAAAAGTGCCACAACATGGCTGCTTTCCCAGCGTTGTCTTTGGCACCATCCCTATACCTAGGCTGATTTATCTGCCTAGGGTTAGGATTAGGGTTCAGCCTAGGGCTAGGATTTTTTTAACCAGGAAGCCCTGAGATCCAGGCTTATGGCAGCTGCCAAAAGCATCCAAAAAGGAGTGGAAAAGTGCCACAACCTGACAGCTTTCACAGCTTTTTCCTTAGGAAGAACCCTCATATCTGGCTGATTTACCTTCCTAGGGTTACTGTTAGGCTTAGGCCTAGGACTTTGAAAACCAGGAAGCCCTGTGCTCCAGGCACACTGCAGCTGTCAAAGGCATCCTAAGGGGAGCGCAAAAGTGACACAACTTGGCTGCCTCCACAGCTTTTTCCATGAGACCATCCCCAAACATAGGCTGATTTTCCTTCCTAGGCTTAAGAATTTAGTTACGCCTAGGGTTAGTGTTCTTTGAACCAGAAAGCCCTGAGTTCCAAGAACACAGCAGCTGCCAAGGACTACCCAAGAAGAGCGCAAAAGCACCACAACATGCCTGCCTCCACAGCTTTTTCCTTGGGGACATCCCTAATTCCGAGCTGATTTGCCTTTCTCCTCTTAGGGTTGGGGTTAGGCCTAGGGCTAGGATTTTTAAAATCAGGAAGCCCAGACCTCCAGGCACACTGGACCTGTGAAAGGCATCCAAAAAGGAGTGCAAAAGTGCCACAACATGGCAGCTTTCACAGCTTTTTCCTTAGGAAGAACCCTCATACCCGGCTGATTTACCTTCCTAGGCTTACTGTTAGGCTTAGGCCTAGGACTTTGAAAACCAGGAAGCCCTGTGCTCCAGGCACACTGCAGCTGTCAAAGGCATCCCAAGGGGAGCGCAAAAGTGACACAACTTGGCTGCCTCCACTGCTATTTCCATGAGACCATCCCCAACCATAGGCTGATTTTCCTTCCTAGGCTTAAGGTTTGAGTTACGCCTAGGGTTAGTGTTCTTTGAACCAGAAAGCCCTGAGTTCCAAGAACACAGCAGCTGCCAACGACTACCCAAGAAGAGCGCAAAAGCACCACAACATGCCTGCCTCCACAGCTTTTTCCTTGGGGACATCCCTAATTCCTGGCTGATTTGCCTTTCTCCTCTTAGGGTTGGGGTTAGGTAGGCCTTGTGCTAGGATATTTAAAATCAGGAAGCCCAGACATCCAGGCACACTGGAGCTGTGAAAGGCATGCAAAAGGGAGTGCAAAAGTGCCACAACATGGCTGCTTTCACAGCTTTTTCTTTGGCACCATCCCTATACCTAGGCTTATTTATCTGCCTAGGGTTAGGGTTAGGGTTAGGGTTAGTGTTAGGGTTCAGCCTAGGGCTAGGATTTTTTTAACCAGGAAGCCCTGAGTTCCAGGCTTACGGCAGCTGCCAAAAGTATCCAAAAAGGAGTGCAAAAGTGCCACAACCTGACAGCTTTCACAGCTTTTTCCTTAGGAAGAACCCTCATACCTAGCTGATTTACCTTCCGAGGGTTACTGTTAGGCTTAGGCCTAGGACTTTGAAAACCAGGAAGCCCTGTGCTCCAGGCACACTGCAGCTGTCAAAGGCATCCCAAGGGGAGCGCAAAAGTGACACAACTTGGCTGCCTCCACGGCGATTTCCATGAGACCATCCCCAACCATAGGCTGATTTTCCTTCCTAGGCTTAAGGTATGAGTTAGGCCTAGGGTTAGTGTCCTTTGACCCAGAAAGCCCTGAGTTCCAAGAACACAGCAGCGGCCAAGGACTACCCAAGAAGAACGCAAAAGCACCACAACATGCCTGCCTCCACAGCTTTTTCCTTGGGGACATCCCTAATTCCGGGCTGATTTGCCTTTCTCCTCTTAGGGTTGGGGTTCAGCCTAGGGCTAGGATTTTTAAAATCAGGAAGACCAGACCTCCAGGCATACTGGACCTGTGAAAGGCATCCAAAAAGGAGTGCAAAAGTGCCACCACATGGCAGCTTTCACAGCTTTTTCGTTAGGAAGAACCCTCATACCTGGCTGATTTACCTTCCTAGGCTTACTGTTAGGCTTAGGCCTAGGACTTTGAAAACCAGGAAGCCCTGTGCTCCAGGCACACTGCAGCTGTCAAAGGCATCCCAAGGGGAGCGCAAAAGTGACACAACTTGGCTGCCTCCACTGCTATTTCCATGAGACCATCCCCAACCATAGGCTGATTTTCCTTCCTAGGCTTAAGGTTTGAGTTACGCCTAGGGTTAGTGTTCTTTGAACCAGAAAGCCCTGAGTTCCAAGAACACAGCAGCTGCCAAGGACTACCCAAGAAGAGCGCAAAAGCACCACAACATGCCTGCCTCCACAGCTTTTTCCTTGGGGACATCCCTAATTCCGGGCTGATTTGCCTTTCTCCTCTTAGGGTTGGGGTTAGGCCTAGGGCTAGGATTTTTAAAATCAGGAAGCCCAGACCTCCAGGCACACTGGACCTGTGAAAGGCATCCAAAAAGGAGTGCAAAAGTGCCACAACATGGCAGCTTTCACAGCTTTTTCCTTAGGAAGAACCCTCATACCCGGCTGATTTACCTTCCTAGGCTTACTGTTAGGCTTAGGCCTACGACTTTGAAAACCAGGAAGCCCTGTGCTCCAGGCACACTGCAGCTGTCAAAGGCATCCTAAGGGGAGCGCAAAAGTGACACAACTTGGCTGCCTCCACTGCTATTTCCATGAGACCATCCCCAACCATAGGCTGATTTTCCTTCCTAGGCTTAAGGTTTGAGTTACGCCTAGGGTTAGTGTTCTTTGAACCAGAAAGCCCTGAGTTCCAAGAACACAGCAGCTGCCAAGGACTACCCAAGAAGAGCGCAAAAGCACCACAACATGCCTGCCTCCACAGCTTTTTCCTTGGGGACATCCCTAATTCCTGGCTGATTTGCCTTTCTCGTTTTAGGGTTGGGGTTAGGTAGGCCTTGTGCTAGGATATTTAAAATCAGGAAGCCCAGACCTCCAGGCACACTGGAGCTGTGAAAAGCATGCAAAAGGGAGTGCAAAAGTGCCACAACATGGCTGCTTTCACAGCTTTTTCTTTGGCACCATCCCTATACCTAGGCTGATTTATCTGCCTAGGGTTAGGGTTAGGGTTCAGCCTAGGGCTAGGATTTTTTTAACCAGGAAGCCCTGAGTTCCAGGCTTATGGCAGCTGCCGAAAGCATCCAAAAAGGAGTGCAAAAGTGCCACAACCTGACAGCTTTCACAGCTTTTTCCTTAGGAAGAACCCTCATACCTAGCTGATTTACCTTCCTAGGGTTACTGTTAGGCTTAGGCCTAGGACTTTGAAAACCAGGAAGCCCTGTGCTCCAGGCACACTGCAGCTGTCAAAGGCATCCCAAGGGGAGCGCAAAAGTGACACAACTTGGCTGCCTCCACTGCTATTTCCATGAGACCATCCCGAACCATAGGCTGATTTTCCTTCCTAGGCTTAAGGTTTGAGTTAGGCCTAGGGTTAGTGTCCTTTGAACCAGAAAGCCCTGAGTTCCAAGAATACAGCAGCGGCCAAGGACTACCTAAGAAGAGCGCAAAAGCACCACAACATGCCTGCCTCCACAGCTTTTTCCTTGGGGACATCCATAATTCCGGGCTGATTTGCCTTTCTCCTCTTAGGGTTGGGGTTAGGCCTAGGGCTAGGATTTTTAAAATCAGGAAGCCCAGACCTCCAGGCACACTGGAGCTGTGAAAGGCATCCAAAAAGGAGTGCAAAAGTGCCACAACATGGCAGCTTTCACAGCTTTTTCCTTAGGAAGAACCCTCATACCCGGCTGATTTACCTTCCTAGGCTTACTGTTAGTCTTAGTCCTAGGACTTTGAAAACCAGGAAGCCCTTACCTCCAGGCACACTGCAGCTGTCAAAGGCATCCCAAGGGGAGCGCAAAAGTGACACAACTTCGCTGCCTCCACAGCTTTTTCCATGAGACCATCCCCAACCATAGGCTGATTTTCCTTCCTAGGCTTAAGGTTTGAGTTAAGCCTAGGGTTAGTGTTCTTTGAACGAGAAAGCCCTGAGTTCCAAGAATAGAGCAGCTGCCAAGGACTACCCAAGAAGAGCGCAAAAGCACCACAACATGCCTGCCTCCACAGCTTTTTCCTTGGGGACATCCCTAATTCCGGGCTGATTTGCCTTTCTCCTCTTAGGGTTGGGGTTAGGCCTTGTGCTAGGATTTTTAAAATCAGGAAGCCCAGACCTCCAGGCACACTGGACCTGTGAAAGTCATCCAAAAGGGAGTGCAAAAGTGCCACAACATGGCAGCTTTCAGAGCTTTTTCCTTAGGAAGAACCCTCATACCCGGCTGATTTACCTTCCTAGCGTTACTGTTAGGCTTAGGCCTAGGACTTTGAAAACCAGGAAGCCCTGTGCTCCAGGCACACTGCAGCTGTCAAAGGCATCCCAAGGGGAGCGCAAAAGTGACACAACTTGGCTGCCTCCACTGCTATTTCCATGAGACCATCCCCAAGCATAGGCTGATTTTCCTTCCTAGGCTTAAGGTTTGAGTTACGCCTAGGGTTAGTGTTCTTTGAACCAGAAAGCCCTGAGTTCCAAGAACACAGCAGCGGCCAAGGACTACCCAAGAAGAGCGCAAAAGCACCACAACATGCCTGCCTCCACAGCTTTTTCCTTGGGGACATCCCTAATTCCTGGCTGATTTGCCTTTCTCCTCTTAGGGTTGGGGTTAGGCCTAGGGCTAGGATTTTTAAAATCAGGAAGCCCAGACCTCCAGGCACACTGGACCTGTGAAAGGCATCCAAAAAGGAGTGCAAAAGTGCCACAACATGGCAGATTTCACAGCTTTTTCCTTAGGAAGAACCCTCATACCCGGCTGATTTACCTTCCTAGGCTTACTGTTAGGCTTAGGCCTAGGACTTTGAAAACCAGGAAGCCCTGTGCTCCAGGCACACTGCAGCTGTCAAAGGCATCCCAAGGGGAGCGCAAAAGTGACACAACTTGGCTGCCTCCACTGCTATTTCCATGAGACCATCCCCAACCATAGGCTGATTTTCCTTCCTAGGCTTAAGGTTTGAGTTAGGCCTAGGGTCAGTGTTCTTTGAACCAGAAAGCCCTGAGTTCCAAGAACACAGCAGCTGCCAAGGACTACCCAAGAAGAGCGCAAAAGCACCACAACATGCCTGCCTCCACAGCTTTTTCCTTGGGGATATCCCTAATTCCTGGCTGATATGCCTTTCTCCTCTTAGGGTTGGGGTTAGGCCTAGGGCTAGGATTTTTAAAATCAGGAAGCCCAGACCTCCAGGCACACTGGACCTGTGAAAGGCATCCAAAAAGGAGTGCAAAAGTGCCACAACATGGCTGCTTTCACAGCTTTTTCCTTAGGAAGAACCCTCATACCCGGCTGATTTACCTTCCTAGGCTTACTGTTAGGCTTAGGCCTAGGACTTTGAAAACCAGGAAGCCCTGTGCTCCAGGCACACTGCAGCTGTCAAAGGCATCCCAAGGGGAGCGCAAAAGTGACACAACTTGGCTGCCTCCACTGCTATTTCCATGAGACCATCCCCAACCATAGGCTGATTTTCCTTCCTAGGCTTAAGGTTTGAGTTACGCCTAGGGTTAGTGTTCTTTGAACCAGAAAGCCCTGAGTTCCAAGAACACAGCAGCGGCCAAGGACTACCCAAGAAGAGCGCAAAAGCACCACGACATGCCTGCCTCCACAGCTTTTTCCTTGGGGACATCCCTAATTCCGGGCTGATTTGCCTTTCTCCTCTTAGGGTTGGGGTTAGGCCTAGGGCTAAGATTTTTAAAATCAGGAAGCCCAGACCTCCAGGCACACTGGAGCTGTGAAAGGCATGCAAAAGGGAGTGCAAAAGTGCCACAACATGGCAGCTTTCACAGCGTTTTCCTTAGGAAGAACCCTCATACCCGGCTGATTTACCTTCCTAGGCTTACTGTTAGGCTTAGGCCTAGGACTTTGAAAACCAGGAAGCCCTGTGCTCCAGGCACACTGCAGCTGTCAAAGGCATCCCAAGGGGAGCGCAAAAGTGACACAACTTGGCTGCGTCCACTGCGATTTGCATGAGACCATCCCCAACCATAGGCTGATTTTCCTTCCTAGGCTTAAGGTTTGAGTTACGCCTAGGGTTAGTGTTCTTTGAACCAGAAAGCCCTGAGTTCCAAGAACACAGCAGCTGCCAAGGACTACCCAAGAAGAGCGCAAAAGCACCACAACATGCCTGCCTCCACAGCTTTTTCCTTGGGGACATCCCTAATTCCGGGCTGAATTGCCTTTCTCTTCTTAGGGTTGGGGTTAGGCCTAGGGCTAGGATTTTTAAAATCAGGAAGCCCAGACCTCCAGTCACACTGGAGCTGTTAAAGGCATGCAAAAGGGAGTGCAAAAGTGCCAAAACATGGCAGCTTTCACAGCTTTTTCCTTAGGAAGAACCCTCATACCCGGCTGATTTACCTTCCTAGGCTTACTGTTAGGCTTAGGCCTAGGTCTTTGAAAACCAGGAAGCCCTGTGCTCCAGGCACACTGCAGCTGTCAAAGGCATCCCAAGGGGAGCGCAAAAGTGACACAACTTGGCTGCCTCCACTGCTATTTCCATGAGACCATCCGCAACCATAGGCTGATTTTCCTTCCTAGGCTTAAGGTTTGAGTTAAGCCTAGGGTTAGTGTTCTTTGAACGAGAAAGCCCTGAGTTCCAAGAATACAGCAGCTGCCAAGGACTACCCAAGAAGAGCGCAAAAGCACCACAACATGCCTGCCTCCACAGCTTTTTCCTTGGGGACATCCCTAATTCCGGGCTGATTTGCCTTTCTCCTCTTAGGGTTGGGGTTAGGCCTAGGGCTAGGATTTTTAAAATCAGGAAGCCCAGACCTCCAGGCACAGTGGACCTGTGAAAGGCATCCAAAAGGGAGTGCAAAAGTGCCACAACATGGCAGCTTTCAGAGCTTTTTCCTTAGGAAGAACCCTCATACCCGGCTGATTTACCTTCCTAGGGTTACTGTTAGCCTTTGGCCTAGGACTTTGAAAACCAGGAAGCCCTGTGCTCCAGGCACACTGCAGCTGTCAAAGGCATCCCAAGGGGAGCGCAAAAGTGACACAACTTGGCTGCCTCCACTGCTATTTCCATGAGACCATCCCCAAGCATAGGCTGATTTTCCTTCCTAGGCTTAAGGTTTGAGTTACGCCTAGGGTTAGTGTTCTTTGAACCAGAAAGCCCTGAGTTCCAAGAACACAGCAGCGGCCAAGGACTACCCAAGAAGAGCGCAAAAGCACCACAACATGCCTGCCTCCACAGCTTTTTCCTTGGGGACATCCCTAATTCCGGGCTGATTTGCCTTTCTCCTCTTAGGGTTGGGGTTAGGTAGGCCTTGTGCTCGGATATTTAAAATCAGGAAGCCCAGACATCCAGGCACACTGGAGCTGTGAAAGGCATCCAAAAAGGAGTGCAAAAGTGCCACAACATGGCTGCTTTCACAGCTTTTTCATTAGGAAGAACCCTCATACCCGGCTGATTTACCTTCCTAGGGTTACTGTTAGGCTTAGGCCAAGGACTTTGAAAACCAGGAAGCCCTGTGCTCCAGGCACACTGCAGCTGTCAAAGGCATCCCAAGGGGAGCGCAAAAGTGACACAACTTGGCTGCCTCCACTGCTATTTCCATGAGACCATCCCCAACCATAGGCTGATTTTCCTTCCTAGGCTTAAGGTTTGATTTAGGCCTAGGGTCAGTGTTCTTTGAACCAGAAAGCCCTGAGTTCCAAGAACACAGCAGCGGCCAAGGACTACCCAAGAAGAGCGCAAAAGCACCACAACATGCCTGCCTCCACAGCTTTTTCCTTGGGGACATCCCTAATTCCGGGCTGATTTGCCTTTCTCCTCTTAGGGTTGGGGTTAGGCCTACGGCTAGGATTTCAAAATCAGGAAGCCCAGACCTCCAGGCACACTGGAGCTGTGAAAGGCATGCAAAAGGGAGTGCAAAAGTGCCACAACATGGCAGCTTTCACAGCGTTTTCCTTAGGAAGAACCCTCATACCCGGCTGATTTACCTTCCTAGGGTTACTGTTAGGCTTAGGCCTAGGACTTTGAAAACCAGGAAGCCCTGTGCTCCAGGCACACTGCAGCTGTCAAAGGCATCCCAAGGGGAGCGCAAAAGTGACACAACTTGGCTGCGTCCACTGCGATTTGCATGAGACCATCCCCAACCATAGGCTGATTTTCCTTCCTAGGCTTAAGGTTTCAGTTACGCCTAGGGTTCGTGTTCTTTGAACCAGAAAGCCCTGAGTTCCAAGAACACAGCAGCTGCCAAGGACTACCCAAGAAGAACGCAAAAGCACCACAACATGCCTGCCTCCACAGCTTTTTCCTTGGGGACATCCCTAATTCCGGGCTGATTTGCCTTTCTCCTCTTAGGGTTGGGGTTAGGCCTAGGGCTAGGATTTTTAAAATCAGGAAGCCCAGACCTCCAGGCACACTGGAGCTGTGAAAGGCATGCAAAAGGGAGTGCAAAAAGTGCCACAACATGGCAGCTTTCATAGCTTTTTACTTAGGAAGAACCCTCATACCCAGCTGATTTACCTTCCTAGGGTTACTGTTTGGCTTAGGCCTAGGACTTTGAAAACCAGGAAGCCCTGTGCTCCAGGCACACTGCAGCTGTCAAAGGCATCCCAAGGGGAGCGCAAAAGTGACACAACTTGGCTGCCTCCACTGCTATTTCCATGAGACCATCCCCAACCATAGGCTGATTTTCCTTCCTAGGCTTAAGGTTTGATTTAGGCCTAGGGTCAGTGTCCTTTGAACCAGAAAGCCCTGAGTTCCAAGAACACAGCAGCTGCCAAGGACTACCCAAGAAGAACGCAAAAGCACCACAACATGCCTGCCTCCACAGCTTTTTCCTTGGGGATATCCCTAATTCCGGGCTGATTTGCCTTTCTCCTCTTAGGGTTGGGGTTAGGCCTAGGGCTAGGATTTTTAAAATCAGGAAGCCCAGACCTCCAGGCACACTGGACCTGTGAAAGGCATCCAAAAAGGAGTGCAAAAGTGCCACAACATGGCAGCTTTCACAGCTTTTTCCTTAGGAAGAACCGTCATACCCGGCTGATTTACCTTCCTAGGCTTACTGTTAGGCTTAGGCCTAGGACTTTGAAAACCAGGAAGCCCTGTGCTCCAGGCACACTGCAGCTGTCAAAGGCATCCCAAGGGGAGCGCAAAAGTGACACAACTTGGCTGCCTCCACTGCTATTTCCATGAGACCATCCGCAACCATAGGCTGATTTTCCTTCCTAGGCTTAAGGTTTGAGTTACGCCTAGGGTTAGTGTTCTTTGAACCAGAAAGCCCTGAGTTCCAAGAACACAGCAGCTGCCAAGGACTACCCAAGAAGAGCGCAAAAGCACCACAACATGCCTGCCTCCACAGCTTTTTCCTTGGGGACATCCCTAATTCCGGGCTGATTTGCCTTTCTCCTCTTAGGGTTGGGGTTAGGCCTAGGGCTAGGATTTTTAAAATCAGGAAGCCCAGACCTCCAGGCACACTGGAGCTGTGAAAGGCATGCAAAAGGGAGTGCAAAAGTGCCACAACATGGCATCTTTCACAGCTTTTTCCTTAGGAAGAACCCTCATACCCAGCTGAATTACCTTCCTAGGCTTAATGTTAGGCTTAGGCCTAGGACTTTGAAAACCAGGAAGCCCTGTGCTCCAGGCACACTGCAGCTGTCAAAGGCATCCCAAGGGGAGCGCAAAAGTGACACAACTTGGCTGCCTCCACTGCTATTTCCATGAGACCATCCCCAACCATAGGCTGATTTTCCTTCCTAGGCTTAAGGTTTGAGTTACGCCTAGGGTCAGTGTTCTTTGAACCAGAAAGCCCTGAGTTCCAAGAACACAGCAGCTGCCAACGATTACCCAAGAAGAGCGCAAAAGCACCACAACATGCCTGCCTCCACAGCTTTTTCCTTGGGGACATCCCTAATTCCGGGCTGATTTGCCTTTCTCCTCTTAGGGTTGGGGTTAGGCCTACGGCTAGGATTTCAAAATCAGGAAGCCCAGACCTCCAGGCACACTGGAGCTGTGAAAGGCATCCAAAAAGGAGTGCAAAAGTGCCACAACATGGCAGCTTTCACAGCTTTTTCCTTAGGAAGAACCCTCATACCCGGCTGATTTACCTTCCTAGGGTTACTGTTAGGCTTAGGCCTAGGACTTTGAAAACCAGGAAGCCCTGTGCTCCAGGCACACTGCAGCTGTCAAAGGCATCCCAAGGGGAGCGCAAAAGTGACACAACTTGGCTGCCTCCACTGCTATTTCCATGAGACCATCCCCAACCATAGGCTGATTTTCCTTCCTAGGCTTAAGGTTTGAGTTACGCCTAGGGTTAGTGTTCTTTGAACCAGAAAGCCCTGAGTTCCAAGAACACAGCAGCTGCCAAGGACTACCCAAGAAGAGCGCAAAAGCACCACAACATGCCTGCCTCCACAGCTTTTTCCTTGGGGACATCCCTAATTCCGGGCTGATTTGCCTTTCTCCTCTTAGGGTTGGGGTTAGGCCTAGGGCTAGGATATTTAAAATCAGGAAGCCCAGACCTCCAGGCACACTGGAGCTGTGAAAGGCATGCAAAAGGGAGTGCAAAAGTGCCACAACATGGCAGCTTTCACAGCTTTTTACTTAGGAAGAACCCTCATACCCAGCTGATTTACCTTCCTAGGGTTACTGTTAGGCTTAGGCCTAGGACTTTGAAAACCAGGAAGCCCTGTGCTCCAGGCACACTGCAGCTGTCAAAGGCATCCCAAGGGGAGCGCAAAAGTGACACAACTTGGCTGCCTCCACTGCTATTTCCATGAGACCATCCCCAACCATAGGCTGATTTTCCTTCCTAGGCTTAAGGTTTGAGTTACGCCTAGGGTTAGTGTTCTTTGAACCAGAAAGCCCTGAGTTCCAAGAACACAGCAGCGGCCAAGGACTACCCAAGAAGAGCGCAAAAGCACCACAACATGCCTGCCTCCACAGCTTTTTCCTTGGGGACATCCCTAATTCCGGGCTGATTTGCCTTTCTCCTCTTAGGGTTGGGGTTAGGCCTACGGCTAGGATTTCAAAATCAGGAAGCCCAGACCTCCAGGCACACTGGAGCTGTGAAAGGCATGCAAAAGGGAGTGCAAAAGTGCCACAACATGGCAGCTTTCACAGCGTTTTCCTTAGGAAGAACCCTCATACCCGGCTGATATACCTTCCTAGGCTTACTGTTAGGCTTAGGCCTAGGACTTTGAAAACCAGGAAGCCCTGTGCTCCAGGCACACTGCAGCTGTCAAAGGCATCCCAAGGGGAGCGCAAAAGTGACACAACTTGGCTGCCTCCACTGCTATTTCCATGAGACCATCCCCAACCATAGGCTGATTTTCCTTCCTAGGCTTAAGGTTTGAGTTAGGCCTAGGGTTAGTGTTCTTTGAACCAGAAAGCCCTGAGTTCCAAGAACACAGCAGCTGCCAAGGACTACCCAAGAAGAACGCAAAAGCACCACAACATGCCTGCCTCCACAGCTTTTTCCTTGGGGATATCCCTAATTCCGGGCTGATTTGCCTTTCTCCTCTTAGGGTTGGGGTTAGGCCTAGGGCTAGGATTTTTAAAATCAGGAAGCCCAGACCTCCAGGCACACTGGAGCTGTGAAAGGCATCCAAAAAGGAGTGCAAAAGTGCCACAACATGGCAGCTTTCACAGCTTTTTCCTTAGGAAGAACCCTCATACCCGGCTGATTTACCTTCCTAGGCTTACTGTTAGGCTTAGGCCTAGGTCTTTGAAAACCAGGAAGCCCTGTGCTCCAGGCACACTGCAGCTGTCAAAGGCATCCCAAGGGGAGCGCAAAAGTGACACAACTTGGCTGCCTCCACTGCTATTTCCATGAGACCATCCCCAACCATAGGCTGATTTTCCTTCCTAGGCTTAAGGTTTGAGTTACGCCTAGGGTTAGTGTTCTTTGAACCAGAAAGCCCTGAGTTCCAAGAACACAGCAGCGGCCAAGGACTACCCAAGAAGAGCGCAAAAGCACCACAACATGCCTGCCTCCACAGCTTTTTCCTTGGGGACATCCCTAATTCCGGGCTGATTTGCCTTTCTCCTCTTAGGGTTGGGGTTGGGCCTATGGCTAGGATTTTTAAAATCAGGAAGCCCAGACCTCCAGGCACACTGGAGCTGTGAAAGGCATGCAAAAGTGAGTGCAAAAGTGCCACAACATGGCAGCTTTCACAGCTTTTTCCTTAGGAAGAACCCTCATACCCGGCTGATTTACCTTCCTAGCGTTACTGTTAGGCTTAGGCCTAGGACTTTGAAAACCAGGAAGCCCTGTGCTCCAGGCACACTGCAGCTGTCAAAGGCATCCCAAGGGGAGCGCAAAAGTGACACAACTTGGCTGCCTCCACTGCTATTTCCATGAGACCATCCCCAAGCATAGGCTGATTTTCCTTCCTAGGCTTAAGGTTTGAGTTACGCCTAGGGTTAGTGTTCTTTGAACCAGAAAGCCCTGAGTTCCAAGAACACAGCAGCTGCCAAGGACTACCCAAGAAGAGCGCAAAAGCGCCACAACATGCCTGCCTCCACAGCTTTTTCCTTGGGGACATCCCTAATTCCGGGCTGATTTGCCTTTCTCCTCTTAGGGTTGGGGTTAGGCCTACGGCTAGGATTTCAAAATCAGGAAGCCCAGACCTCCAGGCACACTGGAGCTGTGAAAGGCATCCAAAAGGGAGTGCAAAAGTGCCACAACATGGCAGCTTTCACAGCGTTTTCCTTAGGAAGAACCCTCATACCCGGCTGATTTACCTTACTAGGCTTACTGTTAGGCTTAGGCCTAGGACTTTGAAAACCAGGAAGCCCTGTGCTCCAGGCACACTGCAGCTGTCAAAGGCATCCCAAGGGGAGCGCAAAAGTGACACAACTTGGCTGCCTCCACTGCTATTTCCATGAGACCATCCCCAACCATAGGCTGATTTTCCTTCCTAGGCTTAAGGTTTGAGTTACGCCTAGGGTCAGTGTTCTTTGAACCAGAAAGCCCTGAGTTCCAAGAACACAGCAGCTGCCAACGATTACCCAAGAAGAGCGCAAAAGCACCACAACATGCCTGCCTCCACAGCTTTTTCCTTGGGGACATCCCTAATTCCGGGCTGATTTGCCTTTCTCCTCTTAGGGTTGGGGTTAGGCCTACGGCTAGGATTTCAAAATCAGGAAGCCCAGACCTCCAGGCACACTGGACCTGTGAAAGGCATCCAAAAAGGAGTGCAAAAGTGCCACAACATGGCAGCTTTCACAGCTTTTTCCTTAGGAAGAACCCTCATACCCGGCTGATTTACCTTCCTAGGGTTACTGTTAGGCTTAGGCCTAGGACTTTGAAAACCAGGAAGCCCTGTGCTCCAGGCACACTGCAGCTGTCAAAGGCATCCCAAGGGGAGCGCAAAAGTGACACAACTTGGCTGCCTCCACTGCTATTTCCATGAGACCATCCCCAACCATAGGCTGATTTTCCTTCCTAGGCTTAAGGTTTGAGTTACGCCTAGGGTTAGTGTTCTTTGAACCAGAAAGCCCTGAGTTCCAAGAATACAGCAGCTGCCAAGGACTACCCAAGAAGAGCGCAAAAGCACCACAACATGCCTGCCTCCACAGCTTTTTCCTTGGGGACATCCCTAATTCCTGGCTGATTTGCCTTTCTCCTCTTAGGGTTGGGGTTAGGCCTAGGGCTAGGATATTTAAAATCAGGAAGCCCAGACCTCCAGGCACACTGGAGCTGTGAAAGGCATGCAAAAGGGAGTGCAAAAGTGCCACAACATGGCAGCTTTCACAGCTTTTTACTTAGGAAGAACCCTCATACCCAGCTGATTTACCTTCCTAGGGTTACTGTTAGGCTTAGGCCTAGGACTTTGAAAACCAGGAAGCCCTGTGCTCCAGGCACACTGCAGCTGTCAAAGGCATCCCAAGGGGAGCGCAAAAGTGACACAACTTGGCTGCCTCCACTGCTATTTCCATGAGACCATCCGCAACCATAGGCTGATTTTCCTTCCTAGGCTTAAGGTTTGAGTTACGCCTAGGGTTAGTGTTCTTTGAACCAGAAAGCCCTGAGTTCCAAGAACACAGCAGCGGCCAAGGACTACCCAAGAAGAGCGCAAAAGCACCACAACATGCCTGCCTCCACAGCTTTTTCCTTGGGGACATCCCTAATTCCGGGCTGATTTGCCTTTCTCCTCTTAGGGTTGGGGTTAGGCCTACGGCTAGGATTTCAAAATCAGGAAGCCCAGACCTCCAGGCACACTGGAGCTGTGAAAGGCATGCAAAAGGGAGTGCAAAAGTGCCACAACATGGCAGCTTTCACAGCGTTTTCCTTAGGAAGAACCCTCATACCCGGCTGATATACCTTCCTAGGCTTACTGTTAGGCTTAGGCCTAGGACTTTGAAAACCAGGAAGCCCTGTGCTCCAGGCACACTGCAGCTGTCAAAGGCATCCCAAGGGGAGCGCAAAAGTGACACAACTTGGCTGCCTCCACTGCTATTTCCATGAGACCATCCCCAACCATAGGCTGATTTTCCTTCCTAGGCTTAAGGTTTGAGTTAGGCCTAGGGTTAGTGTTCTTTGAACCAGAAAGCCCTGAGTTCCAAGAACACAGCAGCTGCCAAGGACTACCCAAGAAGAACGCAAAAGCACCACAACATGCCTGCCTCCACAGCTTTTTCCTTGGGGATATCCCTAATTCCGGGCTGATTTGCCTTTCTCCTCTTAGGGTTGGGGTTAGGCCTAGGGCTAGGATTTTTAAAATCAGGAAGCCCAGACCTCCAGGCACACTGGAGCTGTGAAAGGCATCCAAAAAGGAGTGCAAAAGTGCCACAACATGGCAGCTTTCACAGCTTTTTCCTTAGGAAGAACCCTCATACCCGGCTGATTTACCTTCCTAGGCTTACTGTTAGGCTTAGGCCTAGGTCTTTGAAAACCAGGAAGCCCTGTGCTCCAGGCACACTGCAGCTGTCAAAGGCATCCCAAGGGGAGCGCAAAAGTGACACAACTTGGCTGCCTCCACTGCTATTTCCATGAGACCATCCCCAACCATAGGCTGATTTTCCTTCCTAGGCTTAAGGTTTGAGTTACGCCTAGGGTTAGTGTTCTTTGAACCAGAAAGCCCTGAGTTCCAAGAACACAGCAGCGGCCAAGGACTACCCAAGAAGAGCGCAAAAGCACCACAACATGCCTGCCTCCACAGCTTTTTCCTTGGGGACATCCCTAATTCCGGGCTGATTTGCCTTTCTCCTCTTAGGGTTGGGGTTGGGCCTATGGCTAGGATTTTTAAAATCAGGAAGCCCAGACCTCCAGGCACACTGGAGCTGTGAAAGGCATGCAAAAGTGAGTGCAAAAGTGCCACAACATGGCAGCTTTCACAGCTTTTTCCTTAGGAAGAACCCTCATACCCGGCTGATTTACCTTCCTAGCGTTACTGTTAGGCTTAGGCCTAGGACTTTGAAAACCAGGAAGCCCTGTGCTCCAGGCACACTGCAGCTGTCAAAGGCATCCCAAGGGGAGCGCAAAAGTGACACAACTTGGCTGCCTCCACTGCTATTTCCATGAGACCATCCCCAAGCATAGGCTGATTTTCCTTCCTAGGCTTAAGGTTTGAGTTACGCCTAGGGTTAGTGTTCTTTGAACCAGAAAGCCCTGAGTTCCAAGAACACAGCAGCTGCCAAGGACTACCCAAGAAGAGCGCAAAAGCGCCACAACATGCCTGCCTCCACAGCTTTTTCCTTGGGGACATCCCTAATTCCGGGCTGATTTGCCTTTCTCCTCTTAGGGTTGGGGTTAGGCCTACGGCTAGGATTTCAAAATCAGGAAGCCCAGACCTCCAGGCACACTGGAGCTGTGAAAGGCATCCAAAAGGGAGTGCAAAAGTGCCACAACATGGCAGCTTTCACAGCGTTTTCCTTAGGAAGAACCCTCATACCCGGCTGATTTACCTTACTAGGCTTACTGTTAGGCTTAGGCCTAGGACTTTGAAAACCAGGAAGCCCTGTGCTCCAGGCACACTGCAGCTGTCAAAGGCATCCCAAGGGGAGCGCAAAAGTGACACAACTTGGCTGCCTCCACTGCTATTTCCATGAGACCATCCCCAACCATAGGCTGATTTTCCTTCCTAGGCTTAAGGTTTGAGTTACGCCTAGGGTCAGTGTTCTTTGAACCAGAAAGCCCTGAGTTCCAAGAACACAGCAGCTGCCAACGATTACCCAAGAAGAGCGCAAAAGCACCACAACATGCCTGCCTCCACAGCTTTTTCCTTGGGGACATCCCTAATTCCGGGCTGATTTGCCTTTCTCCTCTTAGGGTTGGGGTTAGGCCTACGGCTAGGATTTCAAAATCAGGAAGCCCAGACCTCCAGGCACACTGGACCTGTGAAAGGCATCCAAAAAGGAGTGCAAAAGTGCCACAACATGGCAGCTTTCACAGCTTTTTCCTTAGGAAGAACCCTCATACCCGGCTGATTTACCTTCCTAGGGTTACTGTTAGGCTTAGGCCTAGGACTTTGAAAACCAGGAAGCCCTGTGCTCCAGGCACACTGCAGCTGTCAAAGGCATCCCAAGGGGAGCGCAAAAGTGACACAACTTGGCTGCCTCCACTGCTATTTCCATGAGACCATCCCCAACCATAGGCTGATTTTCCTTCCTAGGCTTAAGGTTTGAGTTACGCCTAGGGTTAGTGTTCTTTGAACCAGAAAGCCCTGAGTTCCAAGAATACAGCAGCTGCCAAGGACTACCCAAGAAGAGCGCAAAAGCACCACAACATGCCTGCCTCCACAGCTTTTTCCTTGGGGACATCCCTAATTCCTGGCTGATTTGCCTTTCTCCTCTTAGGGTTGGGGTTAGGCCTAGGGCTAGGATATTTAAAATCAGGAAGCCCAGACCTCCAGGCACACTGGAGCTGTGAAAGGCATGCAAAAGGGAGTGCAAAAGTGCCACAACATGGCAGCTTTCACAGCTTTTTACTTAGGAAGAACCCTCATACCCAGCTGATTTACCTTCCTAGGGTTACTGTTAGGCTTAGGCCTAGGACTTTGAAAACCAGGAAGCCCTGTGCTCCAGGCACACTGCAGCTGTCAAAGGCATCCCAAGGGGAGCGCAAAAGTGACACAACTTGGCTGCCTCCACTGCTATTTCCATGAGACCATCCGCAACCATAGGCTGATTTTCCTTCCTAGGCTTAAGGTTTGAGTTACGCCTAGGGTTAGTGTTCTTTGAACCAGAAAGCCCTGAGTTCCAAGAACACAGCAGCGGCCAAGGACTACCCAAGAAGAGCGCAAAAGCACCACAACATGCCTGCCTCCACAGCTTTTTCCTTGGGGACATCCCTAATTCCGGGCTGATTTGCCTTTCTCCTCTTAGGGTTGGGGTTAGGCCTACGGCTAGGATTTCAAAATCAGGAAGCCCAGACCTCCAGGCACACTGGAGCTGTGAAAGGCATGCAAAAGGGAGTGCAAAAGTGCCACAACATGGCAGCTTTCACAGCGTTTTCCTTAGGAAGAACCCTCATACCCGGCTGATATACCTTCCTAGGCTTACTGTTAGGCTTAGGCCTAGGACTTTGAAAACCAGGAAGCCCTGTGCTCCAGGCACACTGCAGCTGTCAAAGGCATCCCAAGGGGAGCGCAAAAGTGACACAACTTGGCTGCCTCCACTGCTATTTCCATGAGACCATCCCCAACCATAGGCTGATTTTCCTTCCTAGGCTTAAGGTTTGAGTTAGGCCTAGGGTTAGTGTTCTTTGAACCAGAAAGCCCTGAGTTCCAAGAACACAGCAGCTGCCAAGGACTACCCAAGAAGAACGCAAAAGCACCACAACATGCCTGCCTCCACAGCTTTTTCCTTGGGGATATCCCTAATTCCGGGCTGATTTGCCTTTCTCCTCTTAGGGTTGGGGTTAGGCCTAGGGCTAGGATTTTTAAAATCAGGAAGCCCAGACCTCCAGGCACACTGGAGCTGTGAAAGGCATCCAAAAAGGAGTGCAAAAGTGCCACAACATGGCAGCTTTCACAGCTTTTTCATTAGGAAGAACCCTCATACCCGGCTGATTTACCTTCCTAGGCTTACTGTTAGGCTTAGGCCTAGGACTTTGAAAACCAGGAAGCCCTGTGCTCCAGGCACACTGCAGCTGTCAAAGGCATCCCAAGGGGAGCGCAAAAGTGACACAACTTGGCTGCCTCCACTGCTATTTCCATGAGACCATCCCCAACCATAGGCTGATTTTCCTTCCTAGGCTTAAGGTTTGAGTTACGCCTAGGGTTAGTGTTCTTTGAACCAGAAAGCCCTGAGTTCCAAGAACACAGCAGCTGCCAAGGACTACCCAAGAAGAGCGCAAAAGCACCACAACATGCCTGCCTCCACAGCTTTTTCCTTGGGGACATCCCTAATTCCGGGCTGATTTGCCTTTCTCCTCTTAGGGTTGGGGTTAGGCCTAGGGCTTGGATTTTTAAAATCAGGAAGCCCAGACCTCCAGGCACACTGGAGCTGTGAAAGGCATGCAAAAGTGAGTGCAAAAGTGCCACAACATTGCAGCTTTCACAGCTTTTTCCTTAGGAAGAACCCTCATACCCGGCTGATTTACCTTCCTAGGCTTACTGTTAGGCTTAGGCCTAGGACTTTGAAAACCAGGAAGCCCTGTGCTCCAGGCACACTGCAGCTGTCAAAGGCATCCCAAGGGGAGCGCAAAAGTGACACAACTTGGCTGCCTCCACTGCTATTTCCATGAGACCATCCCCAACCATAGGCTGATTTTCCTTCCTAGGCTTAAGGTTTGAGTTACGCCTAGGGTTAGTGTTCTTTGAACCAGAAAGCCCTGAGTTCCAAGAACACAGCAGCTGCCAACGATTACGCAAGAAGAGCGCAAAAGCGCCACAACATGCCTGCCTCCACATCTTTTTCCTTGGGGACATCCCTAATTCCGGGCTGATTTGCCTTTCTCCTCTTAGGGTTGGGGTTAGGCCTACGGCTAGGATTTCAAAATCAGGAAGCCCAGACCTCCAGGCACACTGGAGCTGTGAAAGGCATCCAAAAGGGAGTGCAAAAGTGCCACAACATGGCAGCTTTCACAGCGTTTTCCTTAGGAAGAACCCTCATACCCGGCTGATTTACCTTACTAGGGTTACTGTTAGGCTTAGGCCTAGGACTTTGAAAACCAGGAAGCCCTGTGCTCCAGGCACACTGCAGCTGTCAAAGGCATCCCAAGGGGAGCGCAAAAGTGACACAACTTGGCTGCCTCCACTGCTATTTCCATGAGACCATCCGCAACCATAGGCTGATTTTCCTTCCTAGGCTTAAGGTTTGAGTTACGCCTAGGGTTAGTGTTCTTTGAACCAGAAAGCCCTGAGTTCCAAGAACACAGCAGCTGCCAAGGACTACCCAAGAAGAACGCAAAAGCACCACAACATGCCTGCCTCCACAGCTTTTTCCTTGGGGATATCCCTAATTCCGGGCTGATTTGCCTTTCTCCTCTTAGGGTTGGGGTTAGGCCTAGGGCTAGGATTTTTAAAATCAGGAAGCCCAGACCTCCAGGCACACTGGAGCTGTGAAAGGCATCCAAAAAGGAGTGCAAAAGTGCCACAACATGGCAGCTTTCACAGCTTTTTCCTTAGGAAGAACCCTCATACCCGGCTGATTTACCTTCCTAGGGTTACTGTTAGGCTTAGGCCTAGGACTTTGAAAACCAGGAAGCCCTGTGCTCCAGGCACACTGCAGCTGTCAAAGGCATCCCAAGGGGAGCGCAAAAGTGACACAACTTGGCTGCCTCCACTGCTATTTCCATGAGACCATCCCCAACCATAGGCTGATTTTCCTTCCTAGGCTTAAGGTTTGAGTTACGCCTAGGGTTAGTGTTCTTTGAACCAGAAAGCCCTGAGTTCCAAGAACACAGCAGCTGCCAAGGACTACCCAAGAAGAGTGCAAAAGCACCACAACATGCCTGCCTCCACAGCTTTTTCCTTGGGGACATCCCTAATTCCGGGCTGATTTGCCTTTCTCCTCTTAGGGTTGGGGTTAGGCCTAGGGCTAGGATTTTTAAAATCAGGAAGCCCAGACCTCCAGGCACACTGGAGCTGTGAAAGGCATCCAAAAGGGAGTGCAAAAGTGCCACAACCTGGCAGCTTTCACAGCTTTTTCCTTAGGAAGAACCCTCATACCCGGCTGATTTACCTTCCTAGCGTTACTGTTAGGCTTAGGCCTAGGACTTTGAAAACCAGGAAGCCCTGTGCTCCAGGCACACTGCAGCTGTCAAAGGCATCCCAAGGGGAGCGCAAAAGTGACACAACTTGGCTGCCTCCACTGCTATTTCCATGAGGCCATCCCCAACCATAGGCTGATTTTCCTTCCTAGGCTTAAGGTTTGAGTTACGCCTAGGGTTAGTGTTCTTTGAACCAGAAAGCCCTGAGTTCCAAGAACACAGCAGCTGCCAAGGACTACCCAAGAAGAGTGCAAAAGCACCACAACATGCCTGCCTCCACAGCTTTTTCCTTGGGGACATCCCTAATTCCGGGCTGATTTGCCTTTCTCCTCTTAGGGTTGGGGTTAGGCCTAGGGGTAGGATTTTTAAAATCAGGAAGCCCAGACCTCCAGGCACACTGGAGCTGTGAAAGGCATGCAAAAGGGAGTGCAAAAGTGCCACAACATGGCAGCTTTCACAGCTTTTTCCTTAGGAAGAACCCTCATACCCGGCTGATTTACCTTCCTAGCGTTACTGTTAGGCTTAGGCCTAGGACTTTGAAAACCAGGAAGCCCTGTGCTCCAGGCACACTGCAGCTGTCAAAGGCATCCCAAGGGGAGCGCAAAAGTGACACAACTTGGCTGCCTCCACTGCTATTTCCATGAGACCATCCCCAACCATAGGCTGATTTTCCTTACTAGGCTTAAGGTTTGAGTTACGCCTAGGGTTAGTGTTCTTTGAACCAGAAAGCCCTGAGTTCCAAGAACACAGCAGCTGCCAACGATTACCCAAGAAGAGCGCAAAAGCACCACAACATGCCTGCCTCCACAGCTTTTTCCTTGGGGACATCCCTAATTCCGGGCTGATTTGCCTTTCTCCTCTTAGGGTTGGGGTTAGGCCTACGGCTAGGATTTCAAAATCAGGAAGCCCAGACCTCCAGGCACACTGGAGCTGTGAAAGGCATCCAAAAGGGAGTGCAAAAGTGCCACAACATGGCAGCTTTCACAGCGTTTTCCTTAGTTAGAACCCTCATACCCGGCTGATTTACCTTCCTAGGCTTACTGTTAGGCTTAGGCCTAGGACTTTGAAAACCAGGAAGCCCTGTGCTCCAGGCACACTGCAGCTGTCAAAGGCATCCCAAGGGGAGCGCAAAAGTGACACAACTTGGCTGCCTCCACTGCTATTTCCATGAGACCATCCCCAACCATAGGCTGATTTTCCTTCCTAGGCTTAAGGTTTGAGTTACGCCTAGGGTTAGTGTTCTTTGAACCAGAAAGCCCTGAGTTCCAAGAACACAGCAGCTGCCAAGGACTACCCAAGAAGAACGCAAAAGCACCACAACATGCCTGCCTCCACAGCTTTTTCCTTGGGGATATCCCTAATTCCGGGCTGATTTGCCTTTCTCCTCTTAGGGTTGGGGTTAGGCCTAGGGCTAGGATTTTTAAAATCAGGAAGCCCAGACCTCCAGGTACACTGGAGCTGTGAAAGGCATGCAAAAGGGAGTGCAAAAGTGCCACAACATGGCTGCTTTCACTGCATTTTACTTGGCACCATCCCTATACGTTGGCTGATTTATCTGCCTAGGGTTAGTGTTAGGGTTCAGCCTAGGGCTAGGATTTTTTTAACCAGGAAGCCCTGAGTTCCAGGCTTACGGCAGCTGCCAAAAGCATCCAAAAAGGAGTGCAAAAGTGCCACCACATGGCTACTTTCACAGCTTTTTCCTTAGGAAGAACCCTCATACCCGGCTGATTTACCTTCCTAGCGTTACTGTTAGACTTAGGCCTAGGACTTTGAAAACCAGGAAGCCCTGTGCTCCAGGCACACTGCAGCTGTCAAAGGCATCCCAAGGGGAGCGCAAAAGTGACACAACTTGGCTGCCTCCACTGCTATTTCCATGAGACCATCCCCAACCATAGGCTGATTTTCCTTCCTAGGCTTAAGGTTTGAGTTACGCCTAGGGTTAGTGTTCTTTGAACCAGAAAGCCCTGAGTTCCAAGAACACAGCAGCTGCCAAGGACTACCCAAGAAGAGCGCAAAAGCACCACAACATGCCTGCCTCCACAGCTTTTTCCTTGGGGACATCCCTAATTCCTGGCTGATTTGCCTTTCTCGTTTTAGGGTTGGGGTTAGGTAGGCCTTGTGCTAGGATTTTTAAAATCAGGAAGCCCAGACCTCCAGGCACACTGGAGAGGTGAAAGGCATGCAAAAGGGAGTGAAAAAGTGCCACAACATGGCAGCTTTCACAGCTATTTCCTTGGCACCATCCCTATGCCTTGGCTGATTTATCTGCCTGGGGTTAGTGTTAGGGTTCAGCCTAGGGCTAGGATTTTTTTAACCAGGAAGCCCTGAGTTCCAGGCTTACAGCAGCTGCCAAAAGCATCCAAAAAGGAGTGGAAAAGTGCCACCACATGGCAGCTTTCACATCTTTTTCCTTAGGAAGAACCCTCATACCCGGCTGATTTACCTTCCTAGGCTTACTGTTAGGCTTAGGCCTAGGACTTTGAAAACCAGGAAGCCCTGTGCTCCAGGCACACTGCAGCTGTCAAAGGCATCCCAAGGGGAGCGCAAAAGTGACACAACTTGGCTGCCTCCACTGCTATTTCCATGAGACCATCCCCAACCATAGGCTGATTTTCCTTCCTAGGCTTAAGGTTTGAGTTACGCCTAGGGTTAGTGTTCTTTGAACCAGAAAGCCCTGAGTTCCAAGAACACAGCAGCTGCCAAGGACTACCCAAGAAGAGCGCAAAAGCACCATAACATGCCTGCCTCCACAGCTTTTTCCTTGGGGACATCCCTAATTACGGGCTGATTTGCCTTTCTCCTCTTAGGGTTGGGGTTAAGCCTACGGCTAGGATTTTAAAATCAGGAAGACCAGACCTCCAGGCACACTGGAGCTGTGAAAGGCTTGCAAAAGGGAGTGGAAAAGTGCCACAACATGGCTGCTTTCACAGCATTTTACTTGGCACCATCCCTATACCTTGGCTGATTTATCTGCCTAGGGTTAGTGTTAGGGTTCAGCCTAGGGCTAGGATTTTTTTAACCAGGAAGCCCTGAGTTCCAGGCTTACAGCAGCTGCCAAAAGCATCCAAAAAGGAGTGCAAAAGTGCCACCACATGGCTGCTTTCACAGCTTTTTCCTTAGGAAGAACCCTCATACCCGGCTGATTTACCTTCCTAGGCTTACTGTTAGGCTTAGGCCTAGGACTTTGAAAACCAGGAAGCCCTGTGCTCCAGGCACACTGCAGCTGTCAAAGGCATCCCAAGGGGAGCGCAAAAGTGACACAACTTGGCTGCCTCCACTGCTATTTCCATGAGACCATCCCCAACCATAGGCTGATTTTCCTTCCTAGGCTTAAGGTTTGAGTTACGCCTAGGGTTAGTGTTCTTTTAACCAGAAAGACCTTAGTTCCAAGTACAAAGCAGCTGCCCAGGACTATCCAAGAAGAACGCAAAAGCACCACAACATGCCTGCCTCCACAGCTTTTTCCTTGGGGACATCCCTAATTCCGGGCTGATTTGCCTTTCTCCTCTTAGGGTTGGGGTTAGGTAGGTCTTGTGCTAGGATATTTAAAATCAGGAAGCCCAGACCTCCAGGCACACTGGAGCTGTGAAAGGCATCCAAAAGGGAGTGCAAAAGTGCCACAACATGGCAGCTTTCACAGCATTTTACTTGGCACCATCCCTATACCTTGGCTGACTTATCTGCCTAGGGTTAGTGCTAGGGTTCAGCCTAGGGCTAGGATTTTTTTAACCAGGAAGCCCTGAGTTCCAGGCTTACGGCAGCTGCCAAAAGCATCCAAAAAGGAGTGCAAAAGTGCCACCATATGGCGGCTTTCACAGCTTTTTCCTTAGGAAGAACCCTCATACCTGGCTGATTTACCTTCCTAGGGTTACTGTTAGGCTTAGGCCTAGGACTTTGAAAACCAGGAAGCCTTGAGTTCCAGGCTTACTGGAGCTGTCAAAGGCATCCCAAGGGGAGCGCAAAAGTGACACAACTTGGCTGCCTCCACTGCTATTTCCATGAGACCATCCGCAACCATAGGCTGATTTTCCTTCCTAGGCTTAAGGTTTGAGTTACGCCTAGGGTTAGTGTTCTTTGAACCAGAAAGCCCTGAGTTCCAAGAACACAGCAGCGGCCAAGGACTACCCAAGAAGAGCGCAAAAGCACCACAACATGCCTGCCTCCACAGCTTTTTCCTTGGGGACATCCCTAATTCCGGGCTGATTTGCCTTTCTCCTCTTAGGGTTGGGGTTAGGCCTAGGGCTAGGATTTTTAAAATCAGGCAGCCCAGACCTCCAGGCACACTGGAGCTGTGAAAGGCATGCAAAAGGGAGTGCAAAAGTGCCACAACATGGCTGCTTTCCCAGCTTTTTCTTTGGCACCATCCCTATACCTAGGCTGATATATCTGCCTAGGGTTAGTGTTAGGGTTCAGCCTAGGGCTAGGATTTTTTTAACCAGGAAGCCCTGAGTTCCAGGCTTACGGCAGCTGCCAAAGGCATCCAAAAGAGAGCGCAGAAGTGCCACAACCTGGCAGCTTTCACAGCTTTTTCCTTAGGAAGAACCCTCATACCCAGCTGAATTTCCTTCCTAGGCTTACTGTTAGGCTTAGGCCTAGGACTTTGAAAACCAGGAAGCCCTGTGCTCCAGGCACACTGCAGCTGTCAAAGGCATCCCAAGAGGAGCGCAAAAGTGACACAACTTGGCTGCCTCCACTGCTATTTCCATGAGACCATCCCCAACCATAGGCTGATTTTCCTTCCTAGGCTTAAGGTTTGAGTTACGCCTAGGGTTAGTGTTCTTTGAACCAGAAAGCCCTGAGTTCCAAGAACACAGCAGCTGCCAAGGACTACCCAAGAATAACGCAAAAGCACCACAACATGTCTGCCTCCACAGCTTTTTCCTTGGGGACATCCCTAATTCCGGGCTGATTTGCCTTTCTCCTCTTAGGGTTGGGGTTAGGCCTAGGGCTAGGATTTTTAAAATCAGGAAGCCCAGACCTCCAGGCACACTGGAGCTGTGAAAGGCATCCAAAAAGGAGTGCAAAATGCCACAACATGGCAGCTTTCACAGCGTTTTCCTTTGCAAGAACCCTCATACCCGGCTGATTTACCTTCCTAGGCTTACTGTTAGGCTTAGGCCTAGGACTTTGAAAACCAGGAAGCCCTGTGCTCCAGGCACACTGCAGCTGTCAAAGGCATCCCAAGGGGAGCGCAAAAGTGACACAACTTGGCTGCCTCCACTGCTATTTCCATGAGACCATCCCAACCATGGGCTGATTTTCCTTCCTAGGCTTAAGGTATGAGTTACGCCTAGGGTTAGTGTTCTTTGAACCAGAAAGCCCTGAGTTCCAAGAACACAGCAGCTGCCAAGAATTACCCAAGAAGAGCGCAAAAGCACCACAACATGCCTGCCTCCACAGCTTTTTCCTTGGGGACATCCCTAATTCCGGGCTGATTTGCCTTTCTCCTCTTAGGGTTGGGGTTAGGCCTAGGGCTAGGATTTTTAAAATCAGGCAGCCCAGACCTCCAGGCACACTGGAGCTGTGAAAGGCATCCAAAAAGGAGTGCAAAAGTGCCACAACATGGCAGCTTTCACAGCTTTTTCCTTAGGAAGAACCCTCACACCCGGCTGATTTACGTTCCTAGGCTTACTGTTAGGCTTAGGCCTAGGACTTTGAAAACCAGGAAGCCCTGTGCTCCAGGCACACTGCAGCTGTCAAAGGCATCCCTAGGGGAGCGCAAAAGTGACACAACTTGGCTGCCTCCACAGAATTTTCCTTGGGGACATCCCTAATTCCGGGCTGATTTGCCTTTCTCGTTTTAGGGTTGGGGTTAGGTAGGCCTTGTGCTAGGATTTTTAAAATCAGGAAGCCCAGACCTCCAGGCACACTGGAGCTGTGAAAGGCATGCAAAAGGGAGTGCAAAAGTGCCACAACATGGCTGCTTTCCCAGCGTTTTCTTTGGCACCATCCCTATACCTAGGCTGATTTATCTGCCTAGGGTTAGTGTTAGGGTTCAGCCTACGGCTAGGATTTTTTTAACCAGGAAGCCCTGAGTTCCAGGCTTACGGCAGCTGCCAAAGGCATCCAAAAGGGAGCGCAGAAGTGCCACAACCTGGCAGCTTTCACAGCTTTTTCCTTAGGAAGAACCCTCATACCCGGCTGATTTACCTTCCTAGGCTAACTGTTAGGCTTAGGCCTAGGACTTTGAAAACCAGGAAGCCCTGTGCTCCAGGCACACTGCAGCTGTCAAAGGCATCCCAAGGGGAGCGCAAAAGTGACACAACTTGGCTGCCTCCACTGCTATTTCCATGAGACCATCCCCAACCATAGGCTGATTTTCCTTCCTAGGCTTAAGGTTTGAGTTACGCCTAGGGTTAGTGTTCTTTGAACCAGAAAGCCCTGAGTTCCAAGAACACAGCAGCTGCCAACGACTACCCAAGAAGAGCGCAAAAGCACCACAACATGCCTGCCTCCACAGCTTTTTCCTTGGGGACATCCCTAATTCCTGGCTGATATGCCTTTCTCCTCTTAGGGTTGGGGTTAGGCCTACGGCTAGGATTTTTAAAATCAGGAAGCCCAGACCTCCAGGCACACTGGACCTGTGAAATGCATCCAAAAAGGAGTGCAAAAGTGCCACAACCTGGCAGCTTTCACAGCTTTTTACTTAGGAAGAACCCTAATACCCGGCTGATTTACCTTCCTAGGCTTACTGTTAGGCTTAGGCCTAGGACTTTGAAAACCAGGAAGCCCTGTGCTCCAGGCACACTGCAGCTGTCAAAGGCATCCCAAGGGGAGCGCAAAAGTGACACAACTTGGCTGCCTCCACTGCTATTTCCATGAGACCATCCCCAACCATAGGCTGATTTTCCTTCCTAGGCTTAAGGTTTGAGTTACGCCTAGGGTTAGTGTTCTTTGAACCAGAAAGCCCTGAGTTCCAAGAACACAGCAGCTGCGAACGACTACCCAAGAAGAGCGCAAAAGCACCACAACATGCCTGCCTCCACAGCTTTTTCCTTGGGGACATCCCTAATTCCGGGCTGATTTGCCTTTCTCCTCTTAGGGTTGGGGTTAGGCCTAGGGCTAGGATATTTAAAATCAGGAAGCCCAGACCTCCAGGCACACTGGAGCTGTGAAAGGCATGCAAAAAGGCGTGCAAAAGTGCTAGAACATGGCAGCTTTCACAGCTTTTTCCTTAGGAAGAACCCTCATACCCGGCTGTTTTACCTTCCTAGGCTTACTGTTAGGCTTAGGCCTAGGACTTTGAAAACCAGGAAGCCCTGTGCTCCAGGCACACTGCAGCTGTCAAAGGCATCCCAAGGGGAGCGCAAAAGTGACACAACTTGGCTGCCTCCACTGCTATTTCCATGAGACCATCCCCAACCATAGGCTGATTTTCCTTCCTAGGCTTAAGGTTTGAGTTACGCCTAGGGTTAGTGTTCTTTGAACCAGAAAGCCCTGAGTTCCAAGAACACAGCAGCTGCCAACGACTACCCAAGAAGAGCGCAAAAGCACCACAACATGCCTGCCTCCACAGCTTTTTCCTTGGGGACATCCCTAATTCCTGGCTGATATGCCTTTCTCCTCTTAGGGTTGGGGTTAGGCCTACGGCTAGGATTTTTAAAATCAGGAAGCCCAGACCTCCAGGCACACTGGACCTGTGAAATGCATCCAAAAAGGAGTGCAAAAGTGCCACAACCTGGCAGCTTTCACAGCTTTTTACTTAGGAAGAACCCTAATACCCGGCTGATTTACCTCCCTAGGGTTACTGTTAGGCTTAGGCCTAGGACTTTGAAAACCAGGAAGCCCTGTGCTCCAGGCACACTGCAGCTGTCAAAGGCATCCCAAGGGGAGCGCAAAAGTGACACAACTTGGCTGCCTCCACTGCTATTTCCATGAGACCATCCCCAACCATAGGCTGATTTTCCTTCCTAGGCTTAAGGTTTGAGTTACGCCTAGGGTTAGTGTTCTTTGAACCAGAAAGCCCTGAGTTCCAAGAACACAGCAGCTGCGAACGACTACCCAAGAAGAGCGCAAAAGCACCACAACATGCCTGCCTCCACAGCTTTTTCCTTGGGGACATCCCTAATTCCGGGCTGATTTGCCTTTCTCCTCTTAGGGTTGGGGTTAGGCCTAGGGCTAGGATATTTAAAATCAGGAAGCCCAGACCTCCAGGCACACTGGAGCTGTGAAAGGCATGCAAAAAGGCGTGCAAAAGTGCTAGAACATGGCAGCTTTCACAGCTTTTTCCTTAGGAAGAACCCTCATACCCGGCTGTTTTACCTTCCTAGGCTTACTGTTAGGCTTAGGCCTAGGACTTTGAAAACCAGGAAGCCCTGTGCTCCAGGCACACTGCAGCTGTCAAAGGCATCCCAAGGGGAGCGCAAAAGTGACACAACTTGGCTGCCTCCACTGCTATTTCCATGAGACCATCCCCAACCATAGGCTGATTTTCCTTCCTAGGCTTAAGGTTTGAGTTACGCCTAGGGTTAGTGTTCTTTGAACCAGAAAGCCCTGAGTTCCAAGAACACAGCAGCTGCCAACGACTACCCAAGAAGAGCGCAAAAGCACCACAACATGCCTGCCTCCACAGCTTTTTCCTTGGGGACATCCCTAATTCCGGGCTGATTTGCCTTTCTCCTCTTAGGGTTGGGGTTAGGCCTAGGGCTAGGATATTTAAAATCAGGAAGCCCAGACCTCCAGGCACACTGGAGCTGTGAAAGGCATGCAAAAGGGAGTGCAAAAGTGCCACAACATGGCAGCTTTCACAGCAATTTCCTTGGCACCATCCCTATGCCTTGGCTGATTTATCTGCCTAGGGTTAGTGTTAGGGTTCAGCCTAGGGCTAGGATTTTTTAACCAGGAAGCCCTGAGTTCCAGGCTTACGGCAGCTGCCAAAAGCATCCAAAAAGGAGTGCAAAAGTGCCACCACATGGCTGCTTTAACAGCTTTTTCCTTAGGAAGAACCCTCATACCCGGCTGATTTACCTTCCTAGGGTTTCTGTTAGGCTTAGGCCTAGGACTTTGAAAACCAGGAAGCCCTGTGCTCCAGGCACACTGCAGCTGTCAAAGGCATCCCAAGGGGAGCGCAAAAGTGACACAACTTGGCTGCCTCCACTGCTATTTCCATGAGACCATCCCCAACCATAGGCTGATTTTCCTTCCTAGGCTTAAGTTTTGAGTTACGCCTAGGGTTAGTGTTCTTTGAACCAGAAAGCCCTGAGTTCCAAGAACACAGCAGCTGCCAAGGACTACCCAAGAAGAGCGCAAAAGCACCGCAACATGCCTGCCTCCACAGCTTTTCCTTGGGGACATCCCTAATTCCGGGCTGATTTGCCTTTCTCCTCTTAGGGTTGGGGTTAGGCCTAGGGCTAAGATTTTTAAAATCAGGAAGCCCAGACCTCCAGGCACACTGGAGCTGTGAAAGGCATGCAAAAAGGAGTGCAAAAGTGCCACAACATGGCAGCTTTCACAGCTTTTTCCTTAGGAAGAACCCTCATACCCGGCTGATTTACCTTCCTAGGCTTACTGTTAGGCTTAGGCCTAGGACTTTGAAAACCAGGAAGCCCTGTGCTCCAGGCACACTGCAGCTGTCAAAGGCATCCCAAGGGGAGCGCAAAAGTGACACAACTTGGCTGCCTCCACTGCTATTTCCATGAGACCATCCCCAACCATAGGCTGATTTTCCTTCCTAGGCTTAAGGTTTGAGTTACGCCTAGGGTTAGTGTTCTTTGAACCAGAAAGCCCTGAGTTCCAAGAACACAGCAGCTGCCAACGACTACCCAAGAAGAGCGCAAAAGCACCACAACATGCCTGCCTCCACAGCTTTTTCCTTGGGGACATCCCTAATTCCGGGCTGATTTGCCTTTCTCCTCTTAGGGTTGGGGTTAGGCCTAGGGCTAGGATATTTAAAATCAGGAAGCCCAGACCTCCAGGCACACTGGAGCTGTGAAAGGCATGCAAAAGGGAGTGCAAAAGTGCCACAACATGGCAGCTTTCACAGCAATTTCCTTGGCACCATCCCTATGCCTTGGCTGATTTATCTGCCTAGGGTTAGTGTTAGGGTTCAGCCTAGGGCTAGGATTTTTTAACCAGGAAGCCCTGAGTTCCAGGCTTACGGCAGCTGCCAAAAGCATCCAAAAAGGAGTGCAAAAGTGCCACCACATGGCTGCTTTCACAGCTTTTTCCTTAGGAAGAACCCTCATACCCGGCTGATTTACCTTCCTAGGGTTTCTGTTAGGCTTAGGCCTAGGACTTTGAAAACCAGGAAGCCCTGTGCTCCAGGCACACTGCAGCTGTCAAAGGCATCCCAAGGGGAGCGCAAAAGTGACACAACTTGGCTGCGTCCACTGCGATTTGCATGAGACCATCCCCAACCATAGGCTGATTTTCCTTCCTAGGCTTAAGGTTTCAGTTACGCCTAGGGTTAGTGTTCTTTGAACCAGAAAGCCCTGAGTTCCAAGAACACAGCAGCGGCCAAGGACTACCCAAGAAGAGCGCAAAAGCACCACAACATGCCTGCCTCCACAGCTTTTTCCTTGGGGACATCCCTAATTCCGGGCTGATTTGCCTTTCTCCTCTTAGGGTTGGGGATAGGTAGGCCTTGTGCTCGGATATTTAAAATCAGGAAGCCCAGACATCCAGGCACACTGGAGCTGTGAAAGGCATCCAAAAAGGAGTGCAAAAGTGCCACAACATGGCTGCTTTCACAGCTTTTTCATTAGGAAGAACCCTCATACCCGGCTGATTTACCTTCCTAGGGTTACTGTTAGGCTTAGGCCAAGGACTTTGAAAACCAGGAAGCCCTGTGCTCCAGGCACACTGCAGCTGTCAAAGGCATCCCAAGGGGAGCGCAAAAGTGACACAACTTGGCTGCCTCCACTGCTATTTCCATGAGACCATCCCCAACCATAGGCTGATTTTCCTTCCTAGGCTTAAGGTTTGATTTAGGCCTAGGGTCAGTGTTCTTTGAACCAGAAAGCCCTGAGTTCCAAGAACACAGCAGCGGCCAAGGACTACCCAAGAAGAGCGCAAAAGCACCACAACATGCCTGCCTCCACAGCTTTTTCCTTGGGGACATCCCTAATTCCGGGCTGATTTGCCTTTCTCCTCTTAGGGTTGGGGTTAGGCCTACGGCTAGGATTTCAAAATCAGGAAGCCCAGACCTCCAGGCACACTGGAGCTGTGAAAGGCATGCAAAAGGGAGTGCAAAAGTGCCACAACATGGCAGCTTTCACAGCGTTTTCCTTAGGAAGAACCCTCATACCCGGCTGATTTACCTTCCTAGGGTTACTGTTAGGCTTAGGCCTAGGACTTTGAAAACCAGGAAGCCCTGTGCTCCAGGCACACTGCAGCTGTCAAAGGCATCCCAAGGGGAGCGCAAAAGTGACACAACTTGGCTGCCTCCACTGCTATTTCCATGAGACCATCCCCAACCATAGGCTGATTTTCCTTCCTAGGCTTAAGGTTTGAGTTACGCCTAGGGTCAGTGTTCTTTGAACCAGAAAGCCCTGAGTTCCAAGAACACAGCAGCTGCCAAGGACTACCCAAGAAGAGCGCAAAAGCACCACAACATGCCTGCCTCCACAGCTTTTTCCTTGGGGACATCCCTAATTCCGGGCTGATTTGCCTTTCTCCTCTTAGGGTTGGGGTTAGGCCTAGGGCTAGGATTTTTAAAATCAGGAAGCCCAGACCTCCAGGCACACTGGAGCTGTGAAAGGCATGCAAAAGGGAGTGCAAAAAGTGCCACAACATGGCAGCTTTCATAGCTTTTTACTTAGGAAGAACCCTCATACCCAGCTGATTTACCTTCCTAGGGTTACTGTTTGGCTTAGGCCTAGGACTTTGAAAACCAGGAAGCCCTGTGCTCCAGGCACACTGCAGCTGTCAAAGGCATCCCAAGGGGAGCGCAAAAGTGACACAACTTGGCTGCCTCCACTGCTATTTCCATGAGACCATCCCCAACCATAGGCTGATTTTCCTTCCTAGGCTTAAGGTTTGATTTAGGCCTAGGGTCAGTGTTCTTTGAACCAGAAAGCCCTGAGTTCCAAGAACACAGCAGCTGCCAAGGACTACCCAAGAAGAACGCAAAAGCACCACAACATGCCTGCCTCCACAGCTTTTTCCTTGGGGATATCCCTAATTCTGGGCTGATTTGCCTTTCTCCTCTTAGGGTTGGGGTTAGGCCTAGGGCTAGGATTTTTAAAATCAGGAAGCCCAGACCTCCAGGCACACTGGACCTGTGAAAGGCATCCAAAAAGGAGTGCAAAAGTGCCACAACATGGCAGCTTTCACAGCTTTTTCCTTAGGAAGAACCGTCATACCCGGCTGATTTACCTTCCTAGGCTTACTGTTAGGCTTAGGCCTAGGACTTTGAAAACCAGGAAGCCCTGTGCTCCAGGCACACTGCAGCTGTCAAAGGCATCCCAAGGGGAGCGCAAAAGTGACACAACTTGGCTGCCTCCACTGCTATTTCCATGAGACCATCCGCAACCATAAGCTGATTTTCCTTCCTAGGCTTAAGGTTTGAGTTACGCCTAGGGTTAGTGTTCTTTGAACCAGAAAGCCCTGAGTTCCAAGAACACAGCAGCTGCCAAGGACTACCCAAGAAGAGCGCAAAAGCACCACAACATGCCTGCCTCCACAGCTTTTTCCTTGGGGACATCCCTAATTCCGGGCTGATTTGCCTTTCTCCTCTTAGGGTTGGGGTTAGGCCTAGGGCTAGGATTTTTAAAATCAGGAAGCCCAGACCTCCAGGCACACTGGAGCTGTGAAAGGCATGCAAAAGGGAGTGCAAAAGTGCCACAACATGGCAGCTTTCACAGCTTTTTCCTTAGGAAGAACCCTCATACCCAGCTGAATTACCTTCCTAGGCTTACTGTTAGGCTTAGGCCTAGGACTTTGAAAACCAGGAAGCCCTGTGCTCCAGGCACACTGCAGCTGTCAAAGGCATCCCAAGGGGAGCGCAAAAGTGACACAACTTGGCTGCCTCCACTGCTATTTCCATGAGACCATCCCCAACCATAGGCTGATTTTCCTTCCTAGGCTTAAGGTTTGATTTAGGCCTAGGGTCAGTGTTCTTTGAACCAGAAAGCCCTGAGTTCCAAGAACACAGCAGCTGCCAAGGACTACCCAAGAAGAACGCAAAAGCACCACAACATGCCTGCCTCCACAGCTTTTTCCTTGGGGATATCCCTAATTCTGGGCTGATTTGCCTTTCTCCTCTTAGGGTTGGGGTTAGGCCTAGGGCTAGGATTTTTAAAATCAGGAAGCCCAGACCTCCAGGCACACTGGACCTGTGAAAGGCATCCAAAAAGGAGTGCAAAAGTGCCACAACATGGCAGCTTTCACAGCTTTTTCCTTAGGAAGAACCGTCATACCCGGCTGATTTACCTTCCTAGGCTTACTGTTAGGCTTAGGCCTAGGACTTTGAAAACCAGGAAGCCCTGTGCTCCAGGCACACTGCAGCTGTCAAAGGCATCCCAAGGGGAGCGCAAAAGTGACACAACTTGGCTGCCTCCACTGCTATTTCCATGAGACCATCCCCAACCATAGGCTGATTTTCCTTCCTAGGCTTAAGGTTTGAGTTACGCCTAGGGTTAGTGTTCTTTGAACCAGAAAGCCCTGAGTTCCAAGAACACAGCAGCTGCCAAGGACTACCCAAGAAGAGCGCAAAAGCACCACAACATGCCTGCCTCCACAGCTTTTTCCTTGGGGACATCCCTAATTCCGGGCTGATTTGCCTTTCTCCTCTTAGGGTTGGGGTTAGGCCTAGGGCTAGGATTTTTAAAATCAGGAAGCCCAGACCTCCAGGCACACTGGAGCTGTGAAAGGCATGCAAAAGGGAGTGCAAAAGTGCCACAACATGGCAGCTTTCACAGCTTTTTCCTTAGGAAGAACCCTCATACCCAGCTGAATTACCTTCCTAGGCTTACTGTTAGGCTTAGGCCTAGGACTTTGAAAACCAGGAAGCCCTGTGCTCCAGGCACACTGCAGCTGTCAAAGGCATCCCAAGGGGAGCGCAAAAGTGACACAACTTGGCTGCCTCCACTGCTATTTCCATGAGACCATCCCCAACCATAGGCTGATTTTCCTTCCTAGGCTTAAGGTTTGAGTTACGCCTAGGGTCAGTGTTCTTTGAACCAGAAAGCCCTGAGTTCCAAGAACACAGCAGCTGCCAACGATTACCCAAGAAGAGCGCAAAAGCACCACAACATGCCTGCCTCCACAGCTTTTTCCTTGGGGACATCCCTAATTCCGGGCTGATTTGCCTTTCTCCTCTTAGGCTTGGGGTTAGGCCTACGGCTAGGATTTCAAAATCAGGAAGCCCAGACCTCCAGGCACACTGGAGCTGTGAAAGGCATCCAAAAAGGAGTGCAAAAGTGCCACAACATGGCAGCTTTCACAGCTTTTTCCTTAGGAAGAACCCTCATACCCGGCTGATTTACCTTCCTAGGGTTACTGTTAGGCTTAGGCCTAGGACTTTGAAAACCAGGAAGCCCTGTGCTCCAGGCACACTGCAGCTGTCAAAGGCATCCCAAGGGGAGCGCAAAAGTGACACAACTTGGCTGCCTCCACTGCTATTTCCATGAGACCATCCCCAACCATAGGCTGATTTTCCTTCCTAGGCTTAAGGTTTGAGTTACGCCTAGGGTTAGTGTTCTTTGAACCAGAAAGCCCTGAGTTCCAAGAACACAGCAGCTGCCAAGGACTACCCAAGAAGAGCGCAAAAGCACCACAACATGCCTGCCTCCACAGCTTTTTCCTTGGGGACATCCCTAATTCCGGGCTGATTTGCCTTTCTCCTCTTAGGGTTGGGGTTAGGCCTAGGGCTAGGATATTTAAAATCAGGAAGCCCAGACCTCCAGGCACACTGGAGCTGTGAAAGGCATGCAAAAGGGAGTGCAAAAGTGCCACAACATGGCAGCTTTCACAGCTTTTTACTTAGGAAGAACCCTCATACCCGGCTGATTTACCTTCCTAGGGTTACTGTTAGGCTTAGGCCTAGGACTTTGAAAACCAGGAAGCCCTGTGCTCCAGGCACACTGCAGCTGTCAAAGGCATCCCAAGGGGAGCGCAAAAGTGACACAACTTGGCTGCCTCCACTGCTATTTCCATGAGACCATCCCCAAACATAGGCTGATTTTCCTTCCTAGGCTTAAGGTTTGAGTTACGCCTAGGGTTAGTGTTCTTTGAACCAGAAAGCCCTGAGTTCCAAGAACACAGCAGCGGCCAAGGACTACCCAAGAAGAGCGCAAAAGCACCACAACATGCCTGCCTCCACAGCTTTTTCCTTGGGGACATCCCTAATTCCGGGCTGATTTGCCTTTCTCCTCTTAGGGTTGGGGTTAGGCCTACGGCTAGGATTTCAAAATCAGGAAGCCCAGACCTCCAGGCACACTGGAGCTGTGAAAGGCATGCAAAAGGGAGTGCAAAAGTGCCACAACATGGCAGCTTTCACAGCGTTTTCCTTAGGAAGAACCCTCATACCCGGCTGATATACCTTCCTAGGCTTACTGTTAGGCTTAGGCCTAGGACTTTGAAAACCAGGAAGCCCTGTGCTCCAGGCACACTGCAGCTGTCAAAGGCATCCCAAGGGGAGCGCAAAAGTGACACAACTTGGCTGCCTCCACTGCTATTTCCATGAGACCATCCCCAACCATAGGCTGATTTTCCTTCCTAGGCTTAAGGTTTGAGTTAGGCCTAGGGTTAGTGTTCTTTGAACCAGAAAGCCCTGAGTTCCAAGAACACAGCAGCTGCCAAGGACTACCCAAGAAGAACGCAAAAGCACCACAACATGCCTGCCTCCACAGCTTTTTCCTTGGGGATATCCCTAATTCCGGGCTGATTTGCCTTTCTCCTCTTAGGGTTGGGGTTAGGCCTAGGGCTAGGATTTTTAAAATCAGGAAGCCCAGACCTCCAGGCACACTGGAGCTGTGAAAGGCATCCAAAAAGGAGTGCAAAAGTGCCACAACATGGCAGCTTTCACAGCTTTTTCCTTAGGAAGAACCCTCATACCCGGCTGATTTACCTTCCTAGGCTTACTGTTAGGCTTAGGCCTAGGACTTTGAAAACCAGGAAGCCCTGTGCTCCAGGCACACTGCAGCTGTCAAAGGCATCCCAAGGGGAGCGCAAAAGTGACACAACTTGGCTGCCTCCACTGCTATTTCCATGAGACCATCCCCAAGCATAGGCTGATTTTCCTTCCTAGGCTTAAGGTTTGAGTTACGCCTAGGGTTAGTGTTCTTTGAACCAGAAAGCCCTGAGTTCCAAGAACACAGCAGCTGCCAACGATTACGCAAGAAGAGCGCAAAAGCGCCACAACATGCCTGCCTCCACAGCTTTTTCCTTGGGGACATCCCTAATTCCGGGCTGATTTGCCTTTCTCCTCTTAGGGTTGGGGTTAGGCCTACGGCTAGGATTTCAAAATCAGGAAGCCCAGACCTCCAGGCACACTGGAGCTGTGAAAGGCATCCAAAAGGGAGTGCAAAAGTGCCACAACATGGCAGCTTTCACAGCGTTTTCCTTAGGAAGAACCCTCATACCCGGCTGATTTACCTTACTAGGGTTACTGTTAGGCTTAGGCCTAGGACTTTGAAAACCAGGAAGCCCTGTGCTCCAGGCACACTGCAGCTGTCAAAGGCATCCCAAGGGGAGCGCAAAAGTGACACAACTTGGCTGCCTCCACTGCTATTTCCATGAGACCATCCCCAACCATAGGCTGATTTTCCTTCCTAGGCTTAAGGTTTGAGTTAGGCCTAGGGTTAGTGTTCTTTGAACCAGAAAGCCCTGAGTTCCAAGAACACAGCAGCGGCCAAGGACTACCCAAGAAGAGCGCAAAAGTACCACAACATGCCTGCCTCCACAGCTTTTTCCTTGGGGACATCCCTAATTCCGGGCTGATTTGCCTTTCCCCTCTTAGGGTTGGGGTTAGGCTTAGGACCAGGATTTTTAAAATCAGGAAGCCCAGACCTCCAGGCACACTGGAGCTGTGAAAGGCATGCAAAAGGGAGTGCAAAAGTGCCACAACATGGCAGCTTTCACAGCTTTTTCCTTAGGAAGAACCCTCATACCCAGCTGATTTACCTTCCTAGGGTTACTGTTAGGCTTAGGCCTAGGACTTTGAAAACCAGGAAGCCCTGTGCTCCAGGCACACTGCAGCTGTCAAAGGCATCCCAAGGGGAGCGCAAAAGTGACACAACTTGGCTGCCTCCACTGCTATTTCCATGAGACCATCCCCAACCATAGGCTGATTTTCCTTCCTAGGCTTAAGGTTTGAGTTACGCCTAGGGTCAGTGTTCTTTGAACCAGAAAGCCCTGAGTTCCAAGAACACAGCAGCTGCCAACGATTACCCAAGAAGAGCGCAAAAGCACCACAACATGCCTGCCTCCACAGCTTTTTCCTTGGGGACATCCCTAATTCCGGGCTGATTTGCCTTTCTCCTCTTAGGGTTGGGGTTAGGCCTACGGCTAGGATTTCAAAATCAGGAAGCCCAGACCTCCAGGCACACTGGAGCTGTGAAAGGCATCCAAAAAGGAGTGCAAAAGTGCCACAACATGGCAGCTTTCACAGCTTTTTCCTTAGGAAGAACCCTCATACTGGCTGATTTACCTTCCTAGGGTTACTGTTAGGCTTAGGCCTAGGACTTTGAAACCAGGAAGCCCTGTGCTCCAGGCACACTGCAGCTGTCAAAGGCATCCCAAGGGGAGCGCAAAAGTGACACAACTTGGCTGCCTCCACTGCTATTTCCATGAGACCATCCCCAACCATAGGCTGATTTTCCTTCCTAGGCTTAAGGTTTGAGTTACGCCTAGGGTTAGTGTTCTTTGAACCAGAAAGCCCTGAGTTTCCAAGAATACAGCAGCTGCCAAGGACTACCCAAGAAGAGCGCAAAAGCACCACAACATGCCTGCCTCCACAGCTTTTTCCTTGGGGACATCCCTAATTCCTGGCTGATTTGCCTTTCTCCTCTTAGGGTTGGGGTTAGGCTACGGCTAGGATATTTAAAATCAGGAAGCCCAGACCTCCAGGCACACTGGAGCTGTGAAAGGCATGCAAAAGGGAGTGCAAAAGTGCCACAACATGGCAGCTTTCACAGCTTTTTACTTAGGAAGAACCCTCATACCCAGCTGATTTACCTTCCTAGGGTTACTGTTAGGCTTAGGCCTAGGACTTTGAAAACCAGGAAGCCCTGTGCTCCAGCACACTGCAGCTGTCAAAGGCATCCCAAGGGAGCGCAAAAGTGACACAACTTGGCTGCCTCCACTGCTATTTCCATGAGACCATCCCCAACCATAGGCTGATTTTCCTTCCTAGGCTTAAGGTTTGAGTTACGCCTAGGGTTAGTGTTCTTTGAACCAGAAAGCCCTGAGTTCCAAGAACACAGCAGCGGCCAAGGACTACCCAAGAAGAGCGCAAAAGCACCACAACATGCCTGCCTCCACAGCTTTTTCCTTGGGGACATCCCTAATTCCGGCTGATTTGCCTTTCTCCTCTTAGGGTTGGGGTTAGGCCTACGGCTAGGATTTCAAAATCAGGAAGCCCAGACCTCCAGGCACACTGGAGCTGTGAAAGGCATGCAAAAGGGAGTGCAAAAGTGCCACAACATGGCAGCTTTCACAGCGTTTTCCTTAGGAAGAACCCTCATACCCGCTGATATACCTTCCTAGGCTTACTGTTAGGCTTAGGCCTAGGACTTTGAAAACCAGGAAGCCCTGTGCTCCAGGCACACTGCAGCTGTCAAAGGCATCCAAGGGGAGCGCAAAAGTGACACAACTTGGCTGCCTCCACTGCTATTTCCATGAGACCATCCCCAACCATAGGCTGATTTTCCTTCCTAGGCTTAAGGTTTGAGTTAGGCCTAGGGTTAGTGTTCTTTGAACCAGAAAGCCCTGAGTTCCAAGAACACAGCAGCTGCCAAGGACTACCCAAGAAGAACGCAAAAGCACCACAACATGCCTGCCTCCACAGCTTTTTCCTTGGGGATATCCCTAATTCCGGGCTGATTTGCCTTTCTCCTCTTAGGGTTGGGGTTAGGCCCTAGGGCTAGGATTTTTAAAATCAGGAAGCCCAGACCTCCAGGCACACTGGAGCTGTGAAAGGCATCCAAAAAGGAGTGCAAAAGTGCCACAACATGGCAGCTTTCACAGGCTTTTTTCATTAGGAAGAACCCTCATACCCGGCTGATTTACCTTCCTAGGCTTACTGTTAGGCTTAGGCCTAGGACTTTGAAAACCCAGGAAGCCCTGTGCTCCAGGCACACTGCAGCTGTCAAAGGCATCCCAAGGGGGAGCGCAAAAGTGACACAACTTGGCTGCCTCCACTGCTATTTTCCATGAGACCATCCCCAACCATAGGCTGATTTTCCTTCCTAGGCTTAAGGTTTGAGTTACGCCTAGGGTTAGTGTTCTTTGAACCAGAAAGCCCCTGAGTTCCAAGAACACAGCAGCTGCCAAGGACTACCCAAGAAAGAGCGCAAAAGCACCACAACATGCCTGCCTCCACAGCTTTTTCCTTGGGGACATCCCTAATTCCGGGCTGATTTGCCTTTCTCCTCTTAGGGTTGGGTTTAGGCCTAGGGCTTGGATTTTTAAAATCAGGAAGCCCAGACCTCCAGGCACACTGGAGCTGTGAAAGGCATGCAAAAGTGAGTGCAAAAGTGCCACAACATGGCAGCTTTCACAGCTTTTTCCTTAGGAAGAACCCTCATACCCGGCTGATTTACCTTCCTAGGCTTACTGTTAGGCTTAGGCCTAGGACTTTGAAAACCAGGAAGCCTGTGCTCCAGGCACACTGCAGCTGTCAAAGGCATCCCAAGGGGAGCGCAAAAGTGACACATACTTGGCTGCCTCCACTGCTATTTCCAATGAGACCATCCCCAACCATAGGCTGATTTTCCTTCCTAGGCTTAAGGTTTGAGTTACGCCTAGGGTTAGTGTTCTTTGAACCAGAAAGCCCTGAGTTCCAAGAACACAGCAGCGGCCAAGGACTACCCAAGAAGAGCGCAAAAGTACCACAACATGCCTGCCTCCACAGCTTTTTCCTTGGGGACATCCCTAATTCCGGGCTGATTTGCCTTTCCCCTCTTAGGGTTGGGGTTAGGGCTTAGGATTAGGATTTTTAAAATCAGGAAGCCCAGACCTCCAGGCACACTGGAGCTGTGAAAGGCATGCAAAAGGGAGTGCAAAAGTGCCACAACATGGCAGCTTTCACAGCTTTTTACTTAGAAGAACCCTCATACCCAGCTGATTTACCTTCTATAGGGTTACTGTTAGGCTTAGGCCTAGGACTTTGAAAACCAGGAAGCCCTGTGCTCCAGGCACACTGCAGCTGTCAAAGCATCCCAAGGGAGCGCAAAAGTGACACAACTTGGCTGCCTCCACTGCTATTTCCATGAGACCATCCCCAACCATAGGCTGATTTTCCTTCTAGGCTTAAGGTTTGAGTTACGCCTAGGGTTAGTGTTCTTTGAACCAGAAAAGCCCTGAGTTCCAAGAACACAGCAGCGGCCAAGGACTACCCAAGAAGAGCGCAAAAGTACCACAACATGCCTGCCTCCACAGCTTTTTCCTTGGGGACATCCCTAATTCCGGGCTGATTTGCCTTTCCCCTCTTAGGGTTGGGGTTAGGCTTAGGATTAGGATTTTAAAATCAGGAAGCCCAGACCTCCAGGCACACTGGAGCTGTGAAAGGCATGCAAAAGGGAGTGCAAAAGTGCCACAACATGGCAGCTTTCACAGCTTTTTACTTAGGAAGAACCCTCATACCCAGCTGATTTACCTTCCTAGGGTTACTGTTAGGCTTAGGCCTAGGACTTTGAAAACCAGGAAGCCCTGTGCTCCAGGCACACTGCAGCTGTCAAAGGCATCCCAAGGGGAGCGCAAAAGTGACACAACTTGCTGCCTCCACTGCTATTTCCATGAGACCATCCCCAACCATAGGCTGATTTTCCTTCCTAGGCTTAAGGTTTGAGTTACGCCTAGGGTTAGTGTTCTTTGAACCAGAAAGCCCTGAGTTCCAAGAACACAGCAGCGGCCAAGGACTACCCAAGAAGAGCGCAAAAGCACCCACAACATGCCTGCCTCCACAGCTTTTTCCTTGGGGACATCCCTAATTCCGGGCTGATTTGCCTTTCTCCTCTTAGGGTTGGGTTAGGCCTACGGCTAGGATTTCAAAATCAGGAAGCCCAGACCTCCAGGCACACTGGAGCTGTGAAAGGCATGCAAAAGGGAGTGCAAAAGTGCCACAACATGGCAGCTTTCACAGCGTTTTCCTTAGGAAGAACCCTCATACCCGGCTGATTTACCTTCCTAGGGCTTACTGTTAGGCTTAGGCCTAGGACTTTGAAAACCAGGAAGCCCTGTGCTCCAGGCACACTGCAGCTGTCAAAGGCATCCCAAGGGGAGCGCAAAAGTGACACAACTTGGCTGCCTCCACTGCTATTTCCATGAGACCATCCCCAACCATAGGCTGATTTTCTTCCTAGGCTTAAGGTTTGAGTTACGCCTAGGGTTAGTGTTCTTTGAACCAGAAAGCCCTGAGTTCCAAGAACACAGCAGCTGCCAAGGACTACCCAAGAAGAACGCAAAAGCACCACAACATGCCTGCCTCCACAGCTTTTTCCTTGGGGATATCCCTAATTCCGGGCTGATTTGCCTTTCTCCTCTTAGGGTTGGGGTTAGGCCTTGGGCTAGGATTTTAAAATCAGGAAGCCCAGACCTCCAGGCACACTGGACCTGTGAAAGGCATCCAAAAAGGAGTGCAAAAGTGCCACAACATGGCAGCTTTCACAGCTTTTTCCTTAGGAAGAACCCTCATACCCGGCTGATTTACCTTCCAAGGGTACTGTTAGGCTTAGGCCTAGGACTTTGAAAACCAGGAAGCCCTGTGCTCCAGGCACTAGGCATCCCAAGGGGAGCGCAAAAGTGACACAACTTGGCTGCCTCCACTGCTATTTCCATGAGACCATCCCCAACCATAGGCTGATTTTCCTTCCTAGGCTTAAGGTTTGAGTTACGCCTAGGGTTAGTGTTCTTTGAACCAGAAAGCCCTGAGTTCCAAGAACACAGCAGCTGCCAAGGACTACCCAAGAAGAACGCAAAAGCACCACAACATGCCTGCCTCCACAGCTTTTTCCTTGGGGATATCCCTAATTCCGGGCTGATTTGCCTTTCTCCTCTTAGGGTTGGGGTTAGGCCTAGGGCTAGGATTTTTAAAATCAGGAAGCCCAGACCTCCAGGCACACTGGAGCTGTGAAAGGCATCCAAAAAGGAGTGCAAAAGTGCCACAACATGGCAGCTTTCACAGCTTTTTCCTTAGGAAGAACCCTCATACCCGGCTGATTTACCTTCCTAGGCTTACTGTTAGGCTTAGGCCTAGGACTTTGAAAACCAGGAAGCCCTGTGCCCCAGGCACACTGCAGCTGTCAAAGGCATCCCAAGGGGAGCGCAAAAGTGACACAACTTGGCTGCCTCCACTGCTATTTCCATGAGACCATCCCCAACCATAGGCTGATTTTCCTTCCTAGGCTTAAGGTTTGAGTTACGCCTAGGGTTAGTGTTCTTTGAACCAGAAAGCCCTGAGTTCCAAGAACACAGCAGCTGCCAAGGACTACCCAAGAAGAGTGCAAAAGCACCACAACATGCCTGCCTCCACAGCTTTTTCCTTGGGGACATCCCTAATTCCGGGCTGATTTGCCTTTCTCCTCTTAGGGTTGGGGTTAGGCCTAGGGCTAGGATTTTTAAAATCAGGAAGCCCAGACCTCCAGGCACACTGGAGCTGTGAAAGGCATGCAAAAGGGAGTGCAAAAGTGCCACAACATGGCAGCTTTCACAGCTTTTTCCTTAGGAAGAACCCTCATACCCGGCTGATTTACCTTCCTAGCGTTACTGTTAGGCTTAGGCCTAGGACTTTGAAAACAAGGAAGCCCTGTGCTCCAGGCACACTGCAGCTGTCAAAGGCATCCCAAGGGGAGCGCAAAAGTGACACAACTTGGCTGCCTCCACTGCTATTTCCATGAGGCCATCCCCAACCATAGGCTGATTTTCCTTCCTAGGCTTAAGGTTTGAGTTACGCCTAGGGTTAGTGTTCTTTGAACCAGAAAGCCCTGAGTTCCAAGAACACAGCAGCTGCCAAGGACTACCCAAGAAGAGCGCAAAAGCACCACAACATGCCTGCCTCCACAGCTTTTTCCTTGGGGACATCCCTAATTCCGGGCTGATTTGCCTTTCTCCTCTTAGGGTTGGGGTTAGGCCTAGGGGTAGGATTTTTAAAATCAGGAAGCCCAGACCTCCAGGCACACTGGAGCTGTGAAAGGCATGCAAAAGGGAGTGCAAAAGTGCCACAACATGGCAGCTTTCACAGCTTTTTCCTTAGGAAGAACCCTCATACCCGGCTGATTTACCTTCCTAGCGTTACTGTTAGGCTTAGGCCTAGGACTTTGAAAACCAGGAAGCCCTGTGCTCCAGGCACACTGCAGCTGTCAAAGGCATCCCAAGGGGAGCGCAAAAGTGACACAACTTGGCTGCCTCCACTGCTATTTCCATGAGACCATCCCCAACCATAGGCTGATTTTCCTTACTAGGCTTAAGGTTTGAGTTACGCCTAGGGTTAGTGTTCTTTGAACCAGAAAGCCCTGAGTTCCAAGAACACAGCAGCTGCCAACGATTACCCAAGAAGAGCGCAAAAGCACCACAACATGCCTGCCTCCACAGCTTTTTCCTTGGGGACATCCCTAATTCCGGGCTGATTTGCCTTTCTCCTCTTAGGGTTGGGGTTAGGCCTACGGCTAGGATTTCAAAATCAGGAAGCCCAGACCTCCAGGCACACTGGAGCTGTGAAAGGCATCCAAAAGGGAGTGCAAAAGTGCCACAACATGGCAGCTTTCACAGCGTTTTCCTTAGGAAGAACCCTCATACCCGGCTGATTTACCTTACTAGGGTTACTGTTAGGCTTAGGCCTAGGACTTTGAAAACCAGGAAGCCCTGTGCTCCAGGCACACTGCAGCTGTCAAAGGCATCCCAAGGGGAGCGCAAAAGTGACACAACTTGGCTGCCTCCACTGCTATTTCCATGAGACCATCCCCAACCATAGGCTGATTTTCCTTCCTAGGCTTAAGGTTTGAGTTAGGCCTAGGGTTAGTGTTCTTTGAACCAGAAAGCCCTGAGTTCCAAGAACACAGCAGCGGCCAAGGACTACCCAAGAAGAGCGCAAAAGTACCACAACATGCCTGCCTCCACAGCTTTTTCCTTGGGGACATCCCTAATTCCGGGCTGATTTGCCTTTCTCCTCTTAGGGTTGGGGTTAGGTAGGCCTTGTGCTAGGATTTTTAAAATCAGGAAGCCCAGACCTCCAGGCACACTGGAGCTGTGAAAGGCATGCAAAAGGGAGTGCAAAAGTGCCACAACATGGCAGCTTTCACAGCTTTTTACTTAGGAAGAACCCTCATACCCAGCTGATTTACCTTCCTAGGGTTACTGTTAGGCTTAGGCCTAGGACTTTGAAAACCAGGAAGCCCTGTGCTCCAGGCACACTGCAGCTGTCAAAGGCATCCCAAGGGGAGCGCAAAAGTGACACAACTTGGCTGCCTCCACTGCTATTTCCATGAGACCATCCCCAACCATAGGCTGATTTTCCTTCCTAGGCTTAAGGTTTGAGTTACGCCTAGGGTTAGTGTTCTTTGAACCAGAAAGCCCTGAGTTCCAAGAACACAGCAGCGGCCAAGGACTACCCAAGAAGAGCGCAAAAGCACCACAACATGCCTGCCTCCACAGCTTTTTCCTTGGGGACATCCCTAATTCCGGGCTGATTTGCCTTTCTCCTCTTAGGGTTGGGGTTAGGCCTAGGGCTAGGATTTTTAAAATCAGGAAGCCCAGACCTCCAGGCACACTGGAGCTGTGAAAGGCATCCAAAAAGGAGTGCAAAAGTGCCACAACATGGCAGCTTTCACAGCGTTTTCCTTAGTTAGAACCCTCATACCCGGCTGATTTACCTTCCTAGGCTTACTGTTAGGCTTAGGCCTAGGACTTTGAAAACCAGGAAGCCCTGTGCTCCAGGCACACTGCAGCTGTCAAAGGCATCCCAAGGGGAGCGCAAAGTGACACAACTTGGCTGCCTCCACTGCTATTTCCATGAGACCATCCCCAACCATAGGCTGATTTTCCTTCCTAGGCTTAAGGTTTGAGTTACGCCTAGGGTTAGTGTTCTTTGAACCAGAAAGCCCTGAGTTCCAAGAACACAGCAGCTGCCAAGGACTACCCAAGAAGAACGCAAAAGCACCACAACATGCCTGCCTCCACAGCTTTTTCCTTGGGGATATCCCTAATTCCGGGCTGATTTGCCTTTCTCCTCTTAGGGTTGGGGTTAGGCCTAGGGCTAGGATTTTTAAAATCAGGAAGCCCAGACCTCCAGGCACACTGGAGCTGTGAAAGGCATCCAAAAAGGAGTGCAAAAGTGCCACAACATGGCAGCTTTCACAGCTTTTTCCTTAGGAAGAACCCTCATACCCGGCTGATTTACCTTCCTAGGCTTACTGTTAGGCTTAGGCCTAGGACTTTGAAAACCAGGAAGCCCTGTGCTCCAGGCACACTGCAGCTGTCAAAGGCATCCCAAGGGGAGCGCAAAAGTGACACAACTTGGCTGCCTCCACTGCTATTTCCATGAGACCATCCCCAACCATAGGCTGATTTTCCTTCCTAGGCTTAAGGTTTGAGTTACGCCTAGGGTTAGTGTTCTTTGAACCAGAAAGCCCTGAGTTCCAAGAACACAGCAGCTGCCAAGGACTACCCAAGAAGAGCGCAAAAGCACCACAACATGCCTGCCTCCACAGCTTTTTCCTTGGGGACATCCCTAATTCCGGGCTGATTTGCCTTTCTCCTCTTAGGGTTGGGGTTAGGCTTAGGACTAGGATTTTTAAAATCAGGAAGCCCAGACCTCCAGGTACACTGGAGCTGTGAAAGGCATGCAAAAGGGAGTGCAAAAGTGCCACAACATGGCTGCTTTCACTGCATTTTACTTGGCACCATCCCTATACGTTGGCTGATTTATCTGCCTAGGGTTAGTGTTAGGGTTCAGCCTAGGGCTAGGATTTTTTTAACCAGGAAGCCCTGAGTTCCAGGCTTACGGCAGCTGCCAAAAGCATCCAAAAAGGAGTGCAAAAGTGCCACCACATGGCTACTTTCACAGCTTTTTCCTTAGGAAGAACCCTCATAATCGGCTGATTTACCTTCCTAGCGTTACTGTTAGACTTAGGCCTAGGACTTTGAAAACCAGGAAGCCCTGTGCTCCAGGCACACTGCAGCTGTCAAAGGCATCCCAAGGGGAGCGCAAAAGTGACACAACTTGGCTGCCTCCACTGCTATTTCCATGAGACCATCCCCAACCATAGGCTGATTTTCCTTCCTAGGCTTAAGGTTTGAGTTACGCCTAGGGTTAGTGTTCTTTGAACCAGAAAGCCCTGAGTTCCAAGAACACAGCAGCTGCCAAGGACTACCCAAGAAGAGCGCAAAAGCACCACAACATGCCTGCCTCCACAGCTTTTTCCTTGGGGACATCCCTAATTCCGGGCTGATTTGCCTTTCTCCTCTTAGGGTTGGGGTTAGGCCTAGGGCTAGGATTTTTAAAATCAGGCAGCCCAGACCTCCAGGCACACTGGAGCTGTGAAAGGCATCCAAAAAGGAGTGCAAAAGTGCCACAACATGGCAGCTTTCACAGCGTTTTCCTTAGGAAGAACCCTCATACCCGGCTGATTTACCTTCCTAGGGTTAGTGTTAGGCTTAGGCCTAGGACTTTGAAAACCAGGAAGCCCTGTGCTCCAGGCACACGGCAGCTGTCAAAGGCATACCAAGGGGAGCGCAAAAGTGACACAACTTGGCTGCCTCCACTGCTATTTCCTTGGGGACATCCCTAATTTCTGGCTGATTTGCCTTTCTCGTTTTAGGGTTGGGGTTCGGTAGGCCTTGTGATAGGATTTTTAAAATCAGGAAGCCCAGACCTCCAGGCACACTGGAGAGGTGAAAGGCATGCAAAAGGGAGTGAAAAAGTGCCACAACATGGCAGCTTTCACAGCTATTTCCTTGGCACCATCCCTATGCCTTGGCTGATTTATCTGCCTGGGGTTAGTGTTAGGGTTCAGCCTAGGGCTAGGATTTTTTTAACCAGGAAGCCCTGAGTTCCAGGCTTACAGCAGCTGCCAAAAGCATCCAAAAAGAGTGGAAAAGTGCCACCACATGGCAGCTTTCACATCTTTTTCCTTAGGAAGAACCCTCATACCCGGCTGATTTACCTTCCTAGGCTTACTGTTAGGCTTAGGCCTAGGACTTTGAAAACCAGGAAGCCCTGTGCTCCAGGCACACTGCAGCTGTCAAAGGCATCCCAAGGGGAGCGCAAAAGTGACACAACTTGGCTGCCTCCACTGCTATTTCCATGAGACCATCCCCAACCATAGGCTGATTTTCCTTCCTAGGCTTAAGGTTTGAGTTACGCCTAGGGTTAGTGTTCTTTGAACCAGAAAGCCCTGAGTTCCAAGAACACAGCAGCTGCCAAGGACTACCCAAGAAGAGCGCAAAAGCACCATAACATGCCTGCCTCCACAGCTTTTTCCTTGGGGACATCCCTAATTCCGGGCTGATTTGCCTTTCTCCTCTTAGGGTTGGGGTAAAGCCTACGGCTAGGATTTTAAAATCAGGAAGACCAGACCTCCAGGCACACTGGAGCTGTGAAAGGCTTGCAAAAGGGAGTGGAAAAGTGCCACAACATGGCTGCTTTCACAGCATTTTACTTGGCACCATCCCTATACCTTGGCTGATTTATCTGCCTAGGGTAAGGGTCAGGGTTCAGCCTAGGGCTAGGATTTTTTAACCAGGAAGCCCTGAGTTCCAGGCTTACAGCAGCTGCCAAAAGCATCCAAAAAGGAGTGCAAAAGTGCCACCACATGGCTGCTTTCACAGCTTTTTCCTTAGGAAGAACCCTCATACCCGGCTGATTTACCTTCCTAGGCTTACTGTTAGGCTTAGGCCTAGGACTTTGAAAACCAGGAAGCCCTGTGCTCCAGGCACACTGCAGCTGTCAAAGGCATCCCAAGGGGAGCGCAAAAGTGACACAACTTGGCTGCCTCCACTGCTATTTCCATGAGACCATCCCCAACCATAGGCTGATTTTCCTTCCTTGGCTTAAGGTTTGAGTTACGCCTAGGGTTAGTGTTCTTTTAACCAGAAAGACCTTAGTTCCAAGTACAAAGCAGCTGCCAAGGACTATCCAAGAAGAACGCAAAAGCACCACAACATGCCTGCCTCCACAGCTTTTTCCTTGGGGACATCCCTAATTCCGGGCTGATTTGCCTTTCTCCTCTTAGGGTTGGGGTTAGGTAGGTCTTGTGCTAGGATATTTAAAATCAGGAAGCCCAGACCTCCAGGCACACTGGAGCTGTGAAAGGCATCCAAAAGGGAGTGCAAAAGTGCCACAACATGGCAGCTTTCACAGCATTTTACTTGGCACCATCCCTATACCTTGGCTGACTTATCTGCCTAGGGTTAGTGCTAGGGTTCAGCCTAGGGCTAGGATTTTTTTAACCAGGAAGCCCTGAGTTCCAGGCTTACGGCAGCTGCCAAAAGCATCCAAAAAGGAGTGCAAAAGTGCCACCATATGGCGGCTTTCACAGCTTTTTCCTTAGGAAGAACCCTCATACCCGGCTGATTTACCTTCCTAGGCTTACTGTTAGGCTTAGGCCTAGGACTTTGAAAACCAGGAAGCCTTGAGTTCCAGGCTTACTGGAGCTGTCAAAGGCATCCCAAGGGGAGCGCAAAAGTGACACAACTTGGCTGCCTCCACTGCTATTTCCATGAGACCATCCGCAACCATAGGCTGATTTTCCTTCCTAGGCTTAAGGTTTGAGTTACGCCTAGGGTTAGTGTTCTTTGAACCAGAAAGCCCTGAGTTCCAAGAACACAGCAGCGGCCAAGGACTACCCAAGAAGAGCGCAAAAGCACCACAACATGCCTGCCTCCACAGCTTTTTCCTTGGGGACATCCCTAATTCCGGGCTGATTTGCCTTTCTCCTCTTAGGGTTGGGGTTAGGCCTAGGGCTAGGATTTTTAAAATCAGGCAGCCCAGACCTCCAGGCACACTGGAGCTGTGAAAGGCATGCAAAAGGGAGTGCAAAAGTGCCACAACATGGCTGCTTTCCCAGCTTTTTCTTTGGCACCATCCCTATACCTAGGCTGATATATCTGCCTAGGGTTAGTGTTAGGGTTCAGCCTAGGGCTAGGATTTTTTTAACCAGGAAGCCCTGAGTTCCAGGCTTACGGCAGCTGCCAAAGGCATCCAAAAGAGAGCGCAGAAGTGCCACAACCTGGCAGCTTTCACAGCTTTTTCCTTAGGAAGAACCCTCATACCCAGCTGATTTTCCTTCCTAGGCTTACTGTTAGGCTTAGGCCTAGGACTTTGAAAACCAGGAAGCCCTGTGCTCCAGGCACACTGCAGCTGTCAAAGGCATCCCAAGAGGAGCGCAAAAGTGACACAACTTGGCTGCCTCCACTGCTATTTCCATGAGACCATCCCCAACCATAGGCTGATTTTCCTTCCTAGGCTTAAGGTTTGAGTTACGCCTAGGGTTAGTGTTCCTTTAACCAGAAAGCCCTGAGTTCCAAGAACACAGCAGCTGCCAAGGACTACCCAAGAAGAACGCAAAAGCACCACAACATGTCTGCCTCCACAGCTTTTTCCTTGGGGACATCCCTAATTCCGGGCTGATTTGCCTTTCTCCTCTTAGGGTTGGGGTTAGGCCTAGGGCTAGGATTTTTAAAATCAGGAAGCCCAGACCTCCAGGCACACTGGAGCTGTGAAAGGCATCCAAAAAGGAGTGCAAAATGCCACAACATGGCAGCTTTCACAGCGTTTTCCTTTGCAAGAACCCTCATACCCGGCTGATTTACCTTCCTAGGCTTACTGTTAGGCTTAGGCCTAGGACTTTGAAAACCAGGAAGCCCTGTGCTCCAGGCACACTGCAGCTGTCAAAGGCATCCCAAGGGGAGCGCAAAAGTGACACAACTTGGCTGCCTCCACTGCTATTTCCATGAGACCATCCCAACCATGGGCTGATTTTCCTTCCTAGGCTTAAGGTATGAGTTACGCCTAGGGTTAGTGTTCTTTGAACCAGAAAGCCCTGAGTTCCAAGAACACAGCAGCTGCCAAGAATTACCCAAGAAGAGCGCAAAAGCACCACAACATGCCTGCCTCCACAGCTTTTTCCTTGGGGACATCCCTAATTCCGGGCTGATTTGCCTTTCTCCTCTTAGGGTTGGGGTTAGGCCTAGGGCTAGGATTTTTAAAATCAGGCAGCCCAGAACACCAGGCACACTGGAGCTGTGAAAGGCATCCAAAAAGGAGTGCAAAAGTGCCACAACATGGCAGCTTTCACAGCTTTTTCCTTAGGAAGAACCCTCACACCCGGCTGATTTACCTTCCTAGGGTTACTGTTAGGCTTAGGCCTAGGACTTTGAAAACCAGGAAGCCCTGTGCTCCAGGCACACTGCAGCTGTCAAAGGCATCCCAAGGGGAGCGCAAAAGTGACACAACTTGGCTGCCTCCACAGAATTTTCCTTGGGGACATCCCTAATTCCGGGCTGATTTGCCTTTCTCGTTTTAGGGTTGGGGTTAGGTAGGCCTTGTGCTAGGATTTTTAAAATCAGGAAGCCCAGACCTCCAGGCACACTGGAGCTGTGAAAGGCATGCAAAAGGGAGTGCAAAAGTGCCACAACATGGCTGCTTTCCCAGCGTTTTCTTTGGCACCATCCCTATACCTAGGCTGATTTATCTGCCTAGGGTTAGTGTTAGGGTTCAGCCTAGGGCTAGGATTTTTTTAACCAGGAAGCCCTGAGTTCCAGGCTTACGGCAGCTGCCAAAGGCATCCAAAAGGGAGCGCAGAAGTGCCACAACCTGGCAGCTTTCACAGCTTTTTCCTTAGGAAGAACCCTCATACCCGGCTGATTTACCTTCCTAGGCTTACTGTTAGGCTTAGGCCTAGGACTTTGAAAACCAGGAAGCCCTGTGCTCCAGGCACACTGCAGCTGTCAAAGGCATCCCAAGGGGAGCGCAAAAGTGACACAACTTGGCTGCCTCCACTGCTATTTCCATGAGACCATCCCCAACCATAGGCTGATTTTCCTTCCTAGGCTTAAGGTTTGAGTTACGCCTAGGGTTAGTGTTCTTTGAACCAGAAAGCCCTGAGTTCCAAGAACACAGCAGCTGCCAACGACTACCCAAGAAGAGCGCAAAAGCACCACAACATGCCTGCCTCCACAGCTTTTTCCTTGGGGACATCCCTAATTCCGGGCTGATTTGCCTTTCTCCTCTTAGGGTTGGGGTTAGGCCTAGGGCTAAGATATTTAAAATCAGGAAGCCCAGACCTCCAGGCACACTGGAGCTGTGAAAGGCATGCAAAAGGGAGTGCAAAAGTGCCACAACATGGCAGCTTTCACAGCAATTTCCTTGGCACCATCCCTATGCCTTGGCTGATTTATCTGCCTAGGGTTAGTGTTAGGGTTCAGCCTAGGGCTAGGATTTTTTAACCAGGAAGCCCTGAGTTCCAGGCTTACGGCAGCTGCCAAAAGCATCCAAAAAGGAGTGCAAAAGTGCCACCACATGGCTGCTTTCACAGCTTTTTCCTTAGGAAGAACCCTCATACCTGGCTGATTTACCTTCCTAGGGTTTCTGTTAGGCTTAGGCCTAGGACTTTGAAAACCAGGAAGCCCTGTGCTCCAGGCACACTGCAGCTGTCAAAGGCATCCCAAGGGGAGCGCAAAAGTGACACAACTTGGCTGCCTCCACTGCTATTTCCATGAGACCATCCGCAACCATAGGCTGATTTTCCTTCCTAGGCTTAAGGTTTGAGTTACGCCTAGGGTTAGTGTTCTTTGAACCAGAAAGCCCTGAGTTCCAAGAACACAGCAGCTGCCAAGGACTACCCAAGAAGAGCGCAAAAGCACCGCAACATGCCTGCCTCCACAGCTTTTCCTTGGGGACATCCCTAATTCCGGGCTGATTTGCCTTTCTCCTCTTAGGGTTGGGGTTAGGCCTAGGGCTAAGATTTTTAAAATCAGGAAGCCCAGACCTCCAGGCACACTGGAGCTGTGAAAGGCATGCAAAAAGGAGTGCAAAAGTGCCACAACATGGCAGCTTTCACAGCTTTTTCCTTAGGAAGAACCCTCATACCCGGCTGATTTACCTTCCTAGGCTTACTGTTAGGCTTAGGCCTAGGACTTTGAAAACCAGGAAGCCCTGTGCTCCAGGCACACTGCAGCTGTCAAAGGCATCCCAAGGGGAGCGCAAAAGTGACACAACTTGGCTGCCTCCACTGCTATTTCCATGAGACCATCCCCAACCATAGGCTGATTTTCCTTCCTAGGCTTAAGGTTTGAGTTACGCCTAGGGTTAGTGTTCTTTGAACCAGAAAGCCCTGAGTTCCAAGAACACAGCAGCTGCGAACGACTGCCCAAGAAGAGCGCAAAAGCACCACAACATGCCTGCCTCCACAGCTTTTTCCTTGGGGACATCCCTTATTCCGGGCTGATTTGCCTTTCTCCTCTTAGGGTTGGGGTTAGGCCTAGGGCTAGGATATTTAAAATCAGGAAGCCCAGACCTCCAGGCACACTGGAGCTGTGAAAGGCATGCAAAAAGGCGTGCAAAAGTGCTAGAACATGGCAGCTTTCACAGCTTTTTCCTTAGGAAGAACCCTCATACCCGGCTGATTTACCTTCCTAGGCTTACTGTTAGGCTTAGGCCTAGGACTTTGAAAACCAGGAAGCCCTGTGCTCCAGGCACACTGCAGCTGTCAAAGGCATCCCAAGGGGAGCGCAAAAGTGACACAACTTGGCTGCCTCCACTGCTATTTCCATGAGACCATCCGCAACCATAGGCTGATTTTCCTTCCTAGGCTTAAGGTTTGAGTTACGCCTAGGGTTAGTGTTCTTTGAACCAGAAAGCCCTGAGTTCCAAGAACACAGCAGCTGCCAACGACTACCCAAGAAGAGCGCAAAAGCACCACAACATGCCTGCCTCCACAGCTTTTTCCTTGGGGACATCCCTAATTCCGGGCTGATTTGCCTTTCTCCTCTTAGGGTTGGGGTTAGGCCTAGGGCTAAGATATTTAAAATCAGGAAGCCCAGACCTCCAGGCACACTGGAGCTGTGAAAGGCATGCAAAAGGGAGTGCAAAAGTGCCACAACATGGCAGCTTTCACAGCAATTTCCTTGGCACCATCCCTATGCCTTGGCTGATTTATCTGCCTAGGGTTAGTGTTAGGGTTCAGCCTAGGGCTAGGATTTTTTAACCAGGAAGCCCTGAGTTCCAGGCTTACGGCAGCTGCCAAAAGCATCCAAAAAGGAGTGCAAAAGTGCCACCACATGGCTGCTTTCACAGCTTTTTCCTTAGGAAGAACCCTCATACCCGGCTGATTTACCTTCCTAGGGTTTCTGTTAGGCTTAGGCCTAGGACTTTGAAAACCAGGAAGCCCTGTGCTCCAGGCACACTGCAGCTGTCAAAGGCATCCCAAGGGGAGCGCAAAAGTGACACAACTTGGCTGCCTCCACTGCTATTTCCATGAGACCATCCGCAACCATAGGCTGATTTTCCTTCCTAGGCTTAAGGTTTGAGTTACGCCTAGGGTTAGTGTTCTTTGAACCAGAAAGCCCTGAGTTCCAAGAACACAGCAGCTGCCAAGGACTACCCAAGAAGAGCGCAAAAGCACCGCAACATGCCTGCCTCCACAGCTTTTCCTTGGGGACATCCCTAATTCCGGGCTGATTTGCCTTTCTCCTCTTAGGGTTGGGGTTAGGCCTAGGGCTAAGATTTTTAAAATCAGGAAGCCCAGACCTCCAGGCACACTGGAGCTGTGAAAGGCATGCAAAAAGGAGTGCAAAAGTGCCACAACATGGCAGCTTTCACAGCTTTTTCCTTAGGAAGAACCCTCATACCCGGCTGATTTACCTTCCTAGGCTTACTGTTAGGCTTAGGCCTAGGACTTTGAAAACCAGGAAGCCCTGTGCTCCAGGCACACTGCAGCTGTCAAAGGCATCCCAAGGGGAGCGCAAAAGTGACACAACTTGGCTGCCTCCACTGCTATTTCCATGAGACCATCCCCAACCATAGGCTGATTTTCCTTCCTAGGCTTAAGGTTTGAGTTACGCCTAGGGTTAGTGTTCTTTGAACCAGAAAGCCCTGAGTTCCAAGAACACAGCAGCTGCGAACGACTGCCCAAGAAGAGCGCAAAAGCACCACAACATGCCTGCCTCCACAGCTTTTTCCTTGGGGACATCCCTAATTCCGGGCTGATTTGCCTTTCTCCTCTTAGGGTTGGGGTTAGGCCTAGGGCTAGGATATTTAAAATCAGGAAGCCCAGACCTCCAGGCACACTGGAGCTGTGAAAGGCATGCAAAAAGGCGTGCAAAAGTGCTAGAACATGGCAGCTTTCACAGCTTTTTCCTTAGGAAGAACCCTCATACCCGGCTGATTTACCTTCCTAGGCTTACTGTTAGGCTTAGGCCTAGGACTTTGAAAACCAGGAAGCCCTGTGCTCCAGGCACACTGCAGCTGTCAAAGGCATCCCAAGGGGAGCGCAAAAGTGACACAACTTGGCTGCCTCCACTGCTATTTCCATGAGACCATCCGCAACCATAGGCTGATTTTCCTTCCTAGGCTTAAGGTTTGAGTTACGCCTAGGGTTAGTGTTCTTTGAACCAGAAAGCCCTGAGTTCCAAGAACACAGCAGCTGCCAAGGACTACCCAAGAAGAGCGCAAAAGCACCACAACATGCCTGCCTCCACAGCTTTTTCCTTGGGGACATCCCTAATTCCGGGCTGATTTGCCTTTCTCCTCTTAGGGTTGGAGTTAGGCCTAGGGCTAGGATATTTAAAATCAGGAAGCCAAGACCTCCAGGCACACTGGAGCTGTGAAAGGCATGCAAAAGGGAGTGCAAAAGTGCCACAACATGGCAGCTTTCACAGCAATTTCCTTGGCACCATCCCTATGCCTGGGCTGATTTATCTGCCTAGGGTTAGTGTTAGGGTTCAGCCTAGGGCTAGGATTTTTTAACCAGGAAGCCCTGAGTTCCAGGCTTACGGCAGCTGCCAAAAGCATCCAAAAACGAGTGCAAAAGTGCCACCACATGGCTGCTTTCACAGCTTTTTCCTTAGGAAGAACCCTCATACCCGGCTGATTTACCTTCCTAGGGTTTCTGTTAGGCTTAGGCCTAGGACTTTGAAAACCAGGAAGCCCTGTGCTCCAGGCACACTGCAGCTGTCAAAGGCATCCCAAGGGGAGCGCAAAAGTGACACAACTTGGCTGCCTCCACTGCTATTTCCATGAGACCATCCGCAACCATAGGCTGATTTTCCTTCCTAGGCTTAAGGTTTGAGTTACGCCTAGGGTTAGTGTTCTTTGAACCAGAAAGCCCTGAGTTCCAAGAACACAGCAGCTGCCAAGGAATACCCAAGAAGAGCGCAAAAGCACCGCAACATGCCTGCCTCCACAGCTTTTCCTTGGGGACATCCCTAATTCCGGGCTGATTTGCCTTTCTCCTCTTAGGGTTGGGGTTAGGCCTAGGGCTAAGATTTTTAAAATCAGGAAGCCCAGACCTCCAGGCACACTGGAGCTGTGAAAGGCATGCAAAAGGGAGTGCAAAAGTGCCACAACATGGCAGCTTTCACAGCTTTTTCCTTAGGAAAAACCCTCATACCTGGCTGATTTACCTTCCTAGGCTTACTGTTAGGCTTAGGCCTAGGACTTTGAAAACCAGGAAGCCCTGTGCTCCAGGCACACTGCAGCTGTCAAAGGCATCCCAAGGGGAGCGCAAAAGTGACACAACTTGGCTGCCTCCACTGCTATTTCCATGAGACCATCCCCAACCATAGGCTGATTTTCCTTCCTAGGCTTAAGGTTTGAGTTACGCCTAGGGTTAGTGTTCTTTGAACCAGAAAGCCCTGAGTTCCAAGAACACAGCAGCGGCCAAGGACTACCCAAGAAGAGCGCAAAAGCACCACAACATGCCTGCCTCCACAGCTTTTTCCTTGGGGACATCCCTAATTCCGGGCTGATTTGCCTTTCTCCTCTTAGGGTTGGGGTTAGGCCTAGGGCTAGGATTTTTAAAATCAGGAAGCCCAGACCTCCAGGCACACTGGAGCTGTGAAAGGCATCCAAAAAGGAGTGCAAAAGTGCCACAACATGGCAGCTTTCACAGCTTTTTCCTTAGGAAGAACCCTCATACCCGGCTGATTTACCTTCCTAGGGTTACTGTTAGGCTTAGGCCTAGGACTTTGAAAACCAGGAAGCCCTGTGCTCCAGGCACACTGCAGCTGTCAAAGGCATCCCAAGGGGAGCGCAAAAGTGACACAACTTGGCTGCCTCCACTGCTATTTCCATGAGACCATCCCCAACCATAGGCTGATTTTCCTTCCTAGGCTTAAGGTTTGAGTTACGCCTAGGGTTAGTGTTCTTTGAACCAGAAAGCCCTGAGTTCCAAGAACACAGCAGCTGCGAACGACTACCCAAGAAGAGCGCAAAAGCACCACAACATGCCTGCCTCCACAGCTTTTTCCTTGGGGACATCCCTAATTCCGGGCTGATTTGCCTTTCTCCTCTTAGGGTTGGGGTTAGGCCTAGGGCTAGGATATTTAAAATCAGGAAGCCCAGACCTCCAGGCACACTGGAGCTGTGAAAGGCATGCAAAAAGGCGTGCAAAAGTGCTAGAACATGGCAGCTTTCACAGCTTTTTCCTTAGGAAGAACCCTCATACCCGGCTGATTTACCTTCCTAGACTTACTGTTAGGCTTAGGCCTAGGACTTTGAAAACCAGGAAGCCCTGTGCTCCAGGCACACTGCAGCTGTCAAAGGCATCCCAAGGGGAGCGCAAAAGTGACACAACTTGGCTGCCTCCACTGCTATTTCCATGAGACCATCCCCAACCATAGGCTGATTTTCCTTCCTAGGCTTAAGGTTTGAGTTACGCCTAGGGTTAGTGTTCTTTGAACCAGAAAGCCCTGAGTTCCAAGAACACAGCAGCTGCCAAGGACTACCCAAGAAGAGCGCAAAAGCACCACAACATGCCTGCCTCCACAGCTTTTTCCTTGGGGACATCCCTAATTCCGGGCTGATTTGCCTTTCTCCTCTTAGGGTTGGGGTTAGGCCTAGGGCTAGGATTTTTAAAATCAGGAAGCCCAGACCTCCAGGCACACTGGACCTGTGAAAGGCATCCAAAAAGGAGTGCAAAAGTGCCACAACCTGGCAGCTTTCACAGCTTTTTACTTAGGAAGAACCCTAATACCCGGCTGATTTACCTCCCTAGGGTTACTGTTAGGCTTAGGCCTAGGACTTTGAAAACCAGGAAGCTCTGTGCTCCAGGCACACTGCAGCTGTCAAAGGCATCCCAAGGGGAGCGCAAAAGTGACACAACTTGGCTGCCTCCACTGCTATTTCCATGAGACCATCCCCAACCATAGGCTGATTTTCCTTCCTAGGCTTAAGGTTTGAGTTACGCCTAGGGTTAGTGTTCTTTGAACCTGAAAGCCCTGAGTTCCAAGAACACAGCAGCTGCCAAGGACTACCCAAGAAGAGCGCAAAAGCACCACAACATGCCTGCCTCCACAGCTTTTTCCTTGGGGACATCCCTAATTCCGGGCTGATTTGCCTTTCTCCTCTTAGGGTTGGGGTTAGGCCTAGGGCTAGGATTTTTAAAATCAGGAATCCCAGACCTCCAGGCACACTGGAGCTGTGAAAGGCATCCAAAAAGGAGTGCAAAAGTGCCACAACATGGCAGCTTTCACAGCTTTTTCCTTAGGAAGAACCCTCATACCCGGCTGATTTACCTTCCTAGGCTTACTGTTAGGCTTAGGCCTAGGACTTTGAAAACCAGGAAGCCCTGTGCTCCAGGCACACTGCAGCTGTCAAAGGCATCCCAAGGGGAGCGCAAAAGTGACACAACTTGGCTGCCTCCACTGCTATTTCCATGAGACCATCCCCAACCATAGGCTGATTTTCCTTCCTAGGCTTAAGGTTTGAGTTACGCCTAGGGTTAATGTTCTTTTAACCAGTAAGCCCTGAGTTCCAAGAACACAGCAGCTGCCAACGACTACCCAAGAAGAGCGCAAAAGCACCACAACATGCTTGCCTCCACAGCTTTTTCCTTGGGGACATCCCTAATTCCGGGCTGATTTGCCTTTCTCGTTTTAGGGATGGGGTTAGGTAGGCCTTGTGCTAGGATATTTAAAATCAGGAAGCCCAGACCTCCAGGCACACTGGAGCTGTGGAAGGCATCCAAAAGGGAGTGCAAAAGTGCCACAATATTGCTGCTTTCACAGCTTTTTCCTTGGCACCATCCCTATACCTAGGCTGATTTATCTGCCTAGGGTTAGTGTTAGGGTTCAGCCTAGGGCTAGGATTTTTTTAACCAGGAAGCCCTGAGTTCCAGGCTTATGGCAGCTGCCAAAAGCATCCAAAAAGGAGCGCAGAAGTGCCACAACCTGGCAGCTTTCACAGCTTTTTCCTTAGGAAGAACCCTCATACCTGGCTGATTTACCTTCCTAGGGTTACTGTTAGGCTTAGGCCTAGGACTTTGAAAACCAGGAAGCCCTGTGCTCCAGGCACACTGCAGCTGTCAAAGGCATCCCAAGGGGAGCGCAAAAGTGACACAACTTGGCTGCCTCCACTGCTATTTCCATGAGACCATCCCCAACCATAGGCTGATTTTCCTTCCTAGGCTTAAGGTTTGAGTTACGCCTAGGGTTAGTGTTCTTTGAACCAGAAAGCCCTGAGTTCCAAGAACACAGCAGCTGCCAAGGACTACCCAAGAAGAGCGCAAAAGCACAGCAACATGCCTGCCTCCACAGCTTTTCCTTGGGGACATCCCTAATTCCGGGCTGATTTGCCTTTCTCCTCTTAGGGTTGGGGTTAGGCCTAGGGCTAGGATATTTAAAATCAGGAAGCCCAGACCTCCAGGCACACTGGAGCTGTGAAAGGCATCCAAAAAGGAGTGCAAAAGTGCCACAACATGGCAGCTTTCACAGCTTTTTCCTTAGGAAGAACCCTCATACCCGGCTGATTTACCTTCCTAGGCTTACTGTTAGGCTTAGGCCTAGGACTTTGAAAACCAGGAAGCCCTGTGCTCCAGGCACACTGCAGCTGTCAAAGGCATCCCAAGGGGTACGCAAAAGTGACACAACTTGGCTGCCTCCACTGCTATTTCCATGAGACCATCCCCAACCATAGGCTGATTTTCCTTCCTAGGCTTAAGGTTTGAGTTACGCCTAGGGTTAATGTTCTTTTAACCAGAAAGCCCTGAGTTCCAAGAACACAGCAGCTGCCAACGACTACCCAAGAAGAGCGCAAAAGCACCACAACATGCCTGCCTCCACAGCTTTTTCCTTGGGGACATCCCTAATTCCGGGCTGATTTGCCTTTCTCGTTTTAGGGTTGGGGTTAGGTAGACCTTGTGCTAGGATATTTAAAATCAGGAAGCCCAGACCTCCAGGCACACTGGAGCTGTGAAAGGCATCCAAAAGGGAGTGCAAAAGTGCCACAATATGGCTGCTTTCACAGCTTTTTCCTTGGCACCATCCCTATACCTAGGCTGATTTATCTGCCTAGGGTTAGTGTTAGGGTTCAGCCTAGGGCTAGGATTTTTTTAACCAGGAAGCCCTGAGTTCCAGGCTTACGGCAGCTGCCAAAAGCATCCAAAAGGGAGCGCAGAAGTGCCACAACCTGGCAGCTTTCACAGCTTTTTCCTTAGGAAGAACCCTCATACCCGGCTGATTTACCTTCCTAGGCTTACTGTTAGGCTTAGGCCTAGGACTTTGAAAACCAGGAAGCCCTGTGCTCCAGGCACACTGCAGCTGTCAAAGGCATCCCAAGGGGAGCGCAAAAGTGACACAACTTGGCTGCCTCCACTGCTATTTCCATGAGACCATCCCCAACCATAGGCTGATTTTCCTTCCTAGGCTTAAGGTTTGAGTTACGCCTAGGGTTAGTGTTCTTTGAACCAGAAAGCCCTGAGTTCCAAGAACACAGCAGCGGCCAAGGACTACCCACGAAGAGCGCAAAAGCACCACAACATGCCTGCCTCCACAGCTTTTTCCTTGGGGACATCCCCAATTCCGGGCTGATTTGCCTTTCTCCTCTTAGGGTTGGGGTTAGGCCTAGGGCTAGGATATTTAAAATCAGGAAGCCCAGACCTCCAGGCACACTGGACCTGTGAAAGGCATCCAAAAAGGAGTGCAAAAGTGCCACAACATGGCAGCTTTCACAGCTTTTTCCTTAGGAAGAACCCTCATACCCGGCTGATTTACCTTCCTAGGGTTACTGTTAGGCTTAGGCCTAGGACTTTGAAAACCAGGAAGCCCTGTGCTCCAGGCACACTGCAGCTGTCAAAGGCATCCCAAGGGGAGCGCAAAAGTGACACAACTTGGCTGCCTCCACTGCTATTTCCATGAGACCATCCCCAACCATAGGCTGATTTTCCTTCCTAGGCTTAAGGTTTGAGTTACGCCTAGGGTTAGTGTTCTTTGAACCAGAAAGCCCTGAGTTCCAAGAACACAGCAGCTGCCAAGGACTACCCAAGAAGAGCGCAAAAGCACCACAACATGCCTGCCTCCACAGCTTTTTCCTTGGGGACATCCCTAATTCCGGGCTGATTTGCCTTTCTCCTCTTAGGGTTGGGGTTAGGCCTAGGGCTAGGATATTTAAAATCAGGAAGCCCAGACCTCCAGGCACACTGGAGCTGTGAAAGGCATGCAAAAGGGAGTGCAAAAGTGCTAGAACATGGCAGCTTTCACAGCAATTTCCTTGGCACCATCCCTATGCCTTGGCTGATTTATCTGCCTAGGGTTAGTGTTAGGGTTCAGCCTAGGGCTAGGATTTTTTAACCAGGAAGCCCTGAGTTCCAGGCTTACGGCAGCTGCCAAAAGCATCCAAAAAGGAGTGCAAAAGTGCCACCACATGGCTGCTTTCACAGCTTTTTCCTTAGGAAGAACCCTCATACCCGGCTGATTTACCTTCCTAGGGTTTCTGTTAGGCTTAGGCCTAGGACTTTGAAAACCAGGAAGCCCTGTGCTCCAGGCACACTGCAGCTGTCAAAGGCATCCCAAGGGGAGCGCAAAAGTGACACAACTTGGCTGCCTCCACTGCTATTTCCATGAGACCATCCCCAACCATAGGCTGATTTTCCTTCCTAGGCTTAAGGTTTGAGTTACGCCTAGGGTTAGTGTTCTTTGAACCAGAAAGCCCTGAGTTCCAAGAACACAGCAGCTGCCAAGGACTACCCAAGAAGAGCGCAAAAGCACCGCAACATGCCTGCCTCCACAGCTTTTCCTTGGGGACATCCCTAATTCCGGGCTGATTTGCCTTTCTCCTCTTAGGGTTGGGGTTAGGCCTAGGGCTAAGATTTTTAAAATCAGGAAGCCCAGACCTCCAGGCACACTGGAGCTGTGAAAGGCATGCAAAAAGGAGTGCAAAAGTGCCACAACATGGCAGCTTTCACAGCTTTTTCCTTAGGAAGAACCCTCATACCCGGCTGATTTACCTTCCTAGGCTTACTGTTAGGCTTAGGCCTAGGACTTTGAAAACCAGGAAGCCCTGTGCTCCAGGCACACTGCAGCTGTCAAAGGCATCCCAAGGGGAGCGCAAAAGTGACACAACTTGGCTGCCTCCACTGCTATTTCCATGAGACCATCCCCAACCATAGGCTGATTTTCCTTCCTAGGCTTAAGGTTTGAGTTACGCCTAGGGTTAATGTTCTTTGAACCAGAAAGCCCTGAGTTCCAAGAACACAGCAGCTGCCAACGACTACCCAAGAAGAGCGCAAAAGCACCACAACATGCCTGCCTCCACAGCTTTTTCCTTGGGGACATCCCTAATTCCGGGCTGATTTGCCTTTCTCCTCTTAGGGTTGGGGTTAGGCCTAGGGCTAGGATTTTTAAAATCAGGAAGCCCAGACCTCCAGGCACACTGGAGCTGTGAAAGGCATCCAAAAAGGAGTGCAAAAGTGCCACAACATGGCAGCTTTCACAGCTTTTTCCTTAGGAAGAACCCTCATACCCGGCTGATTTACCTTCCTAGGCTTACTGTTAGGCTTAGGCCTAGGACTTTGAAAACCAGGAAGCCCTGTGCTCCAGGCACACTGCAGCTGTCAAAGGCATCCCAAGGGGAGCGCAAAAGTGACACAACTTGGCTGCCTCCACTGCTATTTCCATGAGACCATCCCCAACCATAGGCTGATTTTCCTTCCTAGGCTTAAGGTTTGAGTTACGCCTAGGGTTAATGTTCTTTTAACCAGAAAGCCCTGAGTTCCAAGAACACAGCAGCTGCCAAGGACTACCCAAGAAGAGCGCAAAAGCACCACAACATGCCTGCCTCCACAGCTTTTTCCTTGGGGACATCCCTAATTCCGGGCTGATTTGCCTTTCTCGTTTTAGGGTTGGGGTTTGGTAGGCCTTGTGCTAGGATATTTAAAATCAGGAAGCCCAGACCTCCAGGCACACTGGAGCTGTGAAAGGCATCCAAAAGGGAGTGCAAAAGTGCCACAATATGGCTGCTTTCACAGCTTTTTCCTTGGCACCATCCCTATACCTAGGCTGATTTATCTGCCTAGGGTTAGTGTTAGGGTTCAGCCTAGGGCTAGGATTTTTTTAACCAGGAAGCCCTGAGTTCCAGGCTTATGGCAGCTGCCAAAAGCATCCAAAAGGGAGCGCAGAAGTGCCACAACCTGGCAGCTTTCACAGCTTTTTCCTTAGGAAGAACCCTCATACCTGGCTGATTTACCTTCCTAGGGTTACTGTTAGGCTTAGGCCTAGGACTTTGAAAACCAGGAAGCCCTGTGCTCCAGGCACACTGCAGCTGTCAAAGGCATCCCAAGGGGAGCGCAAAAGTGACACAACTTGGCTGCCTCCACTGCTATTTCCATGAGACCATCCCCAACCATAGGCTGATTTTCCTTCCTAGGCTTAAGGTTTGAGTTACGCCTAGGGTTAGTGTTCTTTGAACCAGAAAGCCCTGAGTTCCAAGAACACAGCAGCTGCCAAGGACTACCCAAGAAGAGCGCAAAAGCACCGCAACATGCCTGCCTCCACAGCTTTTCCTTGGGGACATCCCTAATTCCGGGCTGATTTGCCTTTCTCCTCTTAGCGTTGGGGTTAGGCCTAGGGCTAGGATATTTAAAATCAGGAAGCCCAGACCTCCAGGCACACTGGAGCTGTGAAAGGCATCCAAAAAGGAGTGCAAAAGTGCCACAACATGGCAGCTTTCACAGCTTTTTCCTTAGGAAGAACCCTCATACCCGGCTGATTTACCTTCCTAGGCTTACTGTTAGGCTTAGGCCTAGGACTTTGAAAACCAGGAAGCCCTGTGCTCCAGGCACACTGCAGCTGTCAAAGGCATCCCAAGGGGTACGCAAAAGTGACACAACTTGGCTGCCTCCACTGCTATTTCCATGAGACCATCCCCAACCATAGGCTGATTTTCCTTCCTAGGCTTAAGGTTTGAGTTACGCCTAGGGTTAATGTTCTTTTAACCAGAAAGCCCTGAGTTCCAAGAACACAGCAGCTGCCAAGGACTACCCAAGAAGAGCGCAAAAGCACCACAACATGCCTGCCTCCACAGCTTTTTCCTTGGGGACATCCCTAATTCCGGGCTGATTTGCCTTTCTCGTTTTAGGGTTGGGGTTAGGTAGGCCTTGTGCTAGGATATTTAAAACCAGGAAGCCCAGACCTCCAGGCACACTGGAGCTGTGAAAGGCATCCAAAAGGGAGTGCAAAAGTGCCACAATATGGCTGCTTTCACAGCTTTTTCCTTGGCACCATCCCTATACCTAGGCTGATTTATCTGCCTAGGGTTAGTGTTAGGGTTCAGCCTAGGGCTAGGATTTTTTTAACCAGGAAGCCCTGAGTTCCAGGCTTATGGCAGCTGCCAAAAGCATCCAAAAGGGAGCGCAGAAGTGCCACAACCTGGCAGCTTTCACAGCTTTTTCCTTAGGAAGAACCCTCATACCTGGCTGATTTACCTTCCTAGGGTTACTGTTAGGCTTAGGCCTAGGACTTTGAAAACCAGGAAGCCCTGTGCTCCAGGCACACTGCAGCTGTCAAAGGCATCCCAAGGGGAGCGCAAAAGTGACACAACTTGGCTGCCTCCACTGCTATTTCCATGAGACCATCCCCAACCATAGGCTGATTTTCCTTCCTAGGCTTAAGGTTTGAGTTACGCCTAGGGTTAGTGTTCTTTGAACCAGAAAGCCCTGAGTTCCAAGAACACAGCAGCTGCCAAGGACTACCCAAGAAGAGCGCAAAAGCACCACAACATGCCTGCCTCCACAGCTTTTTCCTTGGGGACATCCCTAATTCCGGGCTGATTTGCCTTTCTCCTCTTAGGGTTGGGGTTAGGCCTAGGGCTAGGATTTTTAAAATCAGGAAGCCCAGACCTCCAGGCACACTGGACCTGTGAAAGGCATCCAAAAAGGAGTGCAAAAGTGCCACAACCTGGCAGCTTTCACAGCTTTTTACTTAGGAAGAACCCTAATACCCGGCTGATTTACCTCCCTAGGGTTACTGTTAGGCTTAGGCCTAGGACTTTGAAAACCAGGAAGCTCTGTGCTCCAGGCACACTGCAGCTGTCAAAGGCATCCCAAGGGGAGCGCAAAAGTGACACAACTTGGCTGCCTCCACTGCTATTTCCATGAGACCATCCCCAACCATAGGCTGATTTTCCTTCCTAGGCTTAAGGTTTGAGTTACGCCTAGGGTTAGTGTTCTTTGAACCTGAAAGCCCTGAGTTCCAAGAACACAGCAGCTGCCAAGGACTACCCAAGAAGAGCGCAAAAGCACCACAACATGCCTGCCTCCACAGCTTTTTCCTTGGGGACATCCCTAATTCCGGGCTGATTTGCCTTTCTCCTCTTAGGGTTGGGGTTAGGCCTAGGGCTAGGATTTTTAAAATCAGGAATCCCAGACCTCCAGGCACACTGGAGCTGTGAAAGGCATCCAAAAAGGAGTGCAAAAGTGCCACAACATGGCAGCTTTCACAGCTTTTTCCTTAGGAAGAACCCTCATACCCGGCTGATTTACCTTCCTAGGCTTACTGTTAGGCTTAGGCCTAGGACTTTGAAAACCAGGAAGCCCTGTGCTCCAGGCACACTGCAGCTGTCAAAGGCATCCCAAGGGGAGCGCAAAAGTGACACAACTTGGCTGCCTCCACTGCTATTTCCATGAGACCATCCCCAACCATAGGCTGATTTTCCTTCCTAGGCTTAAGGTTTGAGTTACGCCTAGGGTTAATGTTCTTTTAACCAGTAAGCCCTGAGTTCCAAGAACACAGCAGCTGCCAACGACTACCCAAGAAGAGCGCAAAAGCACCACAACATGCTTGCCTCCACAGCTTTTTCCTTGGGGACATCCCTAATTCCGGGCTGATTTGCCTTTCTCGTTTTAGGGATGGGGTTAGGTAGGCCTTGTGCTAGGATATTTAAAATCAGGAAGCCCAGACCTCCAGGCACACTGGAGCTGTGGAAGGCATCCAAAAGGGAGTGCAAAAGTGCCACAATATTGCTGCTTTCACAGCTTTTTCCTTGGCACCATCCCTATACCTAGGCTGATTTATCTGCCTAGGGTTAGTGTTAGGGTTCAGCCTAGGGCTAGGATTTTTTTAACCAGGAAGCCCTGAGTTCCAGGCTTATGGCAGCTGCCAAAAGCATCCAAAAAGGAGCGCAGAAGTGCCACAACCTGGCAGCTTTCACAGCTTTTTCCTTAGGAAGAACCCTCATACCCGGCTGATTTACCTTCCTAGGGTTACTGTTAGGCTTAGGCCTAGGACTTTGAAAACCAGGAAGCCCTGTGCTCCAGGCACACTGCAGCTGTCAAAGGCATCCCAAGGGGAGCGCAAAAGTGACACAACTTGGCTGCCTCCACTGCTATTTCCATGAGACCATCCCCAACCATAGGCTGATTTTCCTTCCTAGGCTTAAGGTTTGAGTTACGCCTAGGGTTAGTGTTCTTTGAACCAGAAAGCCCTGAGTTCCAAGAACACAGCAGCTGCCAAGGACTACCCAAGAAGAGCGCAAAAGCACAGCAACATGCCTGCCTCCACAGCTTTTCCTTGGGGACATCCCTAATTCCGGGCTGATTTGCCTTTCTCCTCTTAGGGTTGGGGTTAGGCCTAGGGCTAGGATATTTAAAATCAGGAAGCCCAGACCTCCAGGCACACTGGAGCTGTGAAAGGCATCCAAAAAGGAGTGCAAAAGTGCCACAACATGGCAGCTTTCACAGCTTTTTCCTTAGGAAGAACCCTCATACCCGGCTGATTTACCTTCCTAGGCTTACTGTTAGGCTTAGGCCTAGGACTTTGAAAACCAGGAAGCCCTGTGCTCCAGGCACACTGCAGCTGTCAAAGGCATCCCAAGGGGTACGCAAAAGTGACACAACTTGGCTGCCTCCACTGCTATTTCCATGAGACCATCCCCAACCATAGGCTGATTTTCCTTCCTAGGCTTAAGGTTTGAGTTACGCCTAGGGTTAATGTTCTTTTAACCAGAAAGCCCTGAGTTCCAAGAACACAGCAGCTGCCAACGACTACCCAAGAAGAGCGCAAAAGCACCACAACATGCCTGCCTCCACAGCTTTTTCCTTGGGGACATCCCTAATTCCGGGCTGATTTGCCTTTCTCGTTTTAGGGTTGGGGTTAGGTAGACCTTGTGCTAGGATATTTAAAATCAGGAAGCCCAGACCTCCAGGCACACTGGAGCTGTGAAAGGCATCCAAAAGGGAGTGCAAAAGTGCCACAATATGGCTGCTTTCACAGCTTTTTCCTTGGCACCATCCCTATACCTAGGCTGATTTATCTGCCTAGGGTTAGTGTTAGGGTTCAGCCTAGGGCTAGGATTTTTTTAACCAGGAAGCCCTGAGTTCCAGGCTTACGGCAGCTGCCAAAAGCATCCAAAAGGGAGCGCAGAAGTGCCACAACCTGGCAGCTTTCACAGCTTTTTCCTTAGGAAGAACCCTCATACCCGGCTGATTTACCTTCCTAGGCTTACTGTTAGGCTTAGGCCTAGGACTTTGAAAACCAGGAAGCCCTGTGCTCCAGGCACACTGCAGCTGTCAAAGGCATCCCAAGGGGAGCGCAAAAGTGACACAACTTGGCTGCCTCCACTGCTATTTCCATGAGACCATCCCCAACCATAGGCTGATTTTCCTTGCTAGGCTTAAGGTTTGAGTTAGGCCTAGGGTTAGTGTTCTTTGAACCAGAAAGCCCTGAGTTCCAAGAACACAGCAGCGGCCAAGGACTACCCACGAAGAGCGCAAAAGCACCACAACATGCCTGCCTCCACAGCTTTTTCCTTGGGGACATCCCCAATTCCGGGCTGATTTGCCTTTCTCCTCTTAGGGTTGGGGTTAGGCCTAGGGCTAGGATATTTAAAATCAGGAAGCCCAGACCTCCAGGCACACTGGACCTGTGAAAGGCATCCAAAAAGGAGTGCAAAAGTGCCACAACATGGCAGCTTTCACAGCTTTTTCCTTAGGAAGAACCCTCATACCCGGCTGATTTACCTTCCTAGGGTTACTGTTAGGCTTAGGCCTAGGACTTTGAAAACCAGGAAGCCCTGTGCTCCAGGCACACTGCAGCTGTCAAAGGCATCCCAAGGGGAGCGCAAAAGTGACACAACTTGGCTGCCTCCACTGCTATTTCCATGAGACCATCCCCAACCATAGGCTGATTTTCCTTCCTAGGCTTAAGGTTTGAGTTACGCCTAGGGTTAGTGTTCTTTGAACCAGAAAGCCCTGAGTTCCAAGAACACAGCAGCTGCCAAGGACTACCCAAGAAGAGCGCAAAAGCACCACAACATGCCTGCCTCCACAGCTTTTTCCTTGGGGACATCCCTAATTCCGGGCTGATTTGCCTTTCTCCTCTTAGGGTTGGGGTTAGGCCTAGGGCTAGGATATTTAAAATCAGGAAGCCCAGACCTCCAGGCACACTGGAGCTGTGAAAGGCATGCAAAAGGGAGTGCAAAAGTGCTAGAACATGGCAGCTTTCACAGCAATTTCCTTGGCACCATCCCTATGCCTTGGCTGATTTATCTGCCTAGGGTTAGTGTTAGGGTTCAGCCTAGGGCTAGGATTTTTTAACCAGGAAGCCCTGAGTTCCAGGCTTACGGCAGCTGCCAAAAGCATCCAAAAAGGAGTGCAAAAGTGCCACCACATGGCTGCTTTCACAGCTTTTTCCTTAGGAAGAACCCTCATACCCGGCTGATTTACCTTCCTAGGGTTTCTGTTAGGCTTAGGCCTAGGACTTTGAAAACCAGGAAGCCCTGTGCTCCAGGCACACTGCAGCTGTCAAAGGCATCCCAAGGGGAGCGCAAAAGTGACACAACTTGGCTGCCTCCACTGCTATTTCCATGAGACCATCCCCAACCATAGGCTGATTTTCCTTCCTAGGCTTAAGGTTTGAGTTACGCCTAGGGTTAGTGTTCTTTGAACCAGAAAGCCCTGAGTTCCAAGAACACAGCAGCTGCCAAGGACTACCCAAGAAGAGCGCAAAAGCACCGCAACATGCCTGCCTCCACAGCTTTTCCTTGGGGACATCCCTAATTCCGGGCTGATTTGCCTTTCTCCTCTTAGGGTTGGGGTTAGGCCTAGGGCTAAGATTTTTAAAATCAGGAAGCCCAGACCTCCAGGCACACTGGAGCTGTGAAAGGCATGCAAAAAGGAGTGCAAAAGTGCCACAACATGGCAGCTTTCACAGCTTTTTCCTTAGGAAGAACCCTCATACCCGGCTGATTTACCTTCCTAGGCTTACTGTTAGGCTTAGGCCTAGGACTTTGAAAACCAGGAAGCCCTGTGCTCCAGGCACACTGCAGCTGTCAAAGGCATCCCAAGGGGAGCGCAAAAGTGACACAACTTGGCTGCCTCCACTGCTATTTCCATGAGACCATCCCCAACCATAGGCTGATTTTCCTTCCTAGGCTTAAGGTTTGAGTTACGCCTAGGGTTAATGTTCTTTGAACCAGAAAGCCCTGAGTTCCAAGAACACAGCAGCTGCCAACGACTACCCAAGAAGAGCGCAAAAGCACCACAACATGCCTGCCTCCACAGCTTTTTCCTTGGGGACATCCCTAATTCCGGGCTGATTTGCCTTTCTCCTCTTAGGGTTGGGGTTAGGCCTAGGGCTAGGATTTTTAAAATCAGGAAGCCCAGACCTCCAGGCACACTGGAGCTGTGAAAGGCATCCAAAAAGGAGTGCAAAAGTGCCACAACATGGCAGCTTTCACAGCTTTTTCCTTAGGAAGAACCCTCATACCCGGCTGATTTACCTTCCTAGGCTTACTGTTAGGCTTAGGCCTAGGACTTTGAAAACCAGGAAGCCCTGTGCTCCAGGCACACTGCAGCTGTCAAAGGCATCCCAAGGGGAGCGCAAAAGTGACACAACTTGGCTGCCTCCACTGCTATTTCCATGAGACCATCCCCAACCATAGGCTGATTTTCCTTCCTAGGCTTAAGGTTTGAGTTACGCCTAGGGTTAATGTTCTTTTAACCAGAAAGCCCTGAGTTCCAAGAACACAGCAGCTGCCAAGGACTACCCAAGAAGAGCGCAAAAGCACCACAACATGCCTGCCTCCACAGCTTTTTCCTTGGGGACATCCCTAATTCCGGGCTGATTTGCCTTTCTCGTTTTAGGGTTGGGGTTTGGTAGGACTTGTGCTAGGATATTTAAAATCAGGAAGCCCAGACCTCCAGGCACACTGGAGCTGTGAAAGGCATCCAAAAGGGAGTGCAAAAGTGCCACAATATGGCTGCTTTCACAGCTTTTTCCTTGGCACCATCCCTATACCTAGGCTGATTTATCTGCCTAGGGTTAGTGTTAGGGTTCAGCCTAGGGCTAGGATTTTTTTAACCAGGAAGCCCTGAGTTCCAGGCTTATGGCAGCTGCCAAAAGCATCCAAAAGGGAGCGCAGAAGTGCCACAACCTGGCAGCTTTCACAGCTTTTTCCTTAGGAAGAACCCTCATACCTGGCTGATTTACCTTCCTAGGGTTACTGTTAGGCTTAGGCCTAGGACTTTGAAAACCAGGAAGCCCTGTGCTCCAGGCACACTGCAGCTGTCAAAGGCATCCCAAGGGGAGCGCAAAAGTGACACAACTTGGCTGCCTCCACTGCTATTTCCATGAGACCATCCCCAACCATAGGCTGATTTTCCTTCCTAGGCTTAAGGTTTGAGTTACGCCTAGGGTTAGTGTTCTTTGAACCAGAAAGCCCTGAGTTCCAAGAACACAGCAGCTGCCAAGGACTACCCAAGAAGAGCGCAAAAGCACCGCAACATGCCTGCCTCCACAGCTTTTCCTTGGGGACATCCCTAATTCCGGGCTGATTTGCCTTTCTCCTCTTAGCGTTGGGGTTAGGCCTAGGGCTAGGATATTTAAAATCAGGAAGCCCAGACCTCCAGGCACACTGGAGCTGTGAAAGGCATCCAAAAAGGAGTGCAAAAGTGCCACAACATGGCAGCTTTCACAGCTTTTTCCTTAGGAAGAACCCTCATACCCGGCTGATTTACCTTCCTAGGCTTACTGTTAGGCTTAGGCCTAGGACTTTGAAAACCAGGAAGCCCTGTGCTCCAGGCACACTGCAGCTGTCAAAGGCATCCCAAGGGGTACGCAAAAGTGACACAACTTGGCTGCCTCCACTGCTATTTCCATGAGACCATCCCCAACCATAGGCTGATTTTCCTTCCTAGGCTTAAGGTTTGAGTTACGCCTAGGGTTAATGTTCTTTTAACCAGAAAGCCCTGAGTTCCAAGAACACAGCAGCTGCCAACGACTACCCAAGAAGAGCGCAAAAGCACCACAACATGCCTGCCTCCACAGCTTTTTCCTTGGGGACATCCCTAATTCCGGGCTGATTTGCCTTTCTCGTTTTAGGGTTGGGGTTAGGTAGACCTTGTGCTAGGATATTTAAAATCAGGAAGCCCAGACCTCCAGGCACACTGGAGCTGTGAAAGGCATCCAAAAGGGAGTGCAAAAGTGCCACAATATGGCTGCTTTCACAGCTTTTTCCTTGGCACCATCCCTATACCTAGGCTGATTTATCTGCCTAGGGTTAGTGTTAGGGTTCAGCCTAGGGCTAGGATTTTTTTAACCAGGAAGCCCTGAGTTCCAGGCTTACGGCAGCTGCCAAAAGCATCCAAAAGGGAGCGCAGAAGTGCCACAACCTGGCAGCTTTCACAGCTTTTTCCTTAGGAAGAACCCTCATACCCGGCTGATTTACCTTCCTAGGCTTACTGTTAGGCTTAGGCCTAGGACTTTGAAAACCAGGAAGCCCTGTGCTCCAGGCACACTGCAGCTGTCAAAGGCATCCCAAGGGGAGCGCAAAAGTGACACAACTTGGCTGCCTCCACTGCTATTTCCATGAGACCATCCCCAACCATAGGCTGATTTTCCTTGCTAGGCTTAAGGTTTGAGTTAGGCCTAGGGTTAGTGTTCTTTGAACCAGAAAGCCCTGAGTTCCAAGAACACAGCAGCGGCCAAGGACTACCCACGAAGAGCGCAAAAGCACCACAACATGCCTGCCTCCACAGCTTTTTCCTTGGGGACATCCCCAATTCCGGGCTGATTTGCCTTTCTCCTCTTAGGGTTGGGGTTAGGCCTAGGGCTAGGATATTTAAAATCAGGAAGCCCAGACCTCCAGGCACACTGGACCTGTGAAAGGCATCCAAAAAGGAGTGCAAAAGTGCCACAACATGGCAGCTTTCACAGCTTTTTCCTTAGGAAGAACCCTCATACCCGGCTGATTTACCTTCCTAGGGTTACTGTTAGGCTTAGGCCTAGGACTTTGAAAACCAGGAAGCCCTGTGCTCCAGGCACACTGCAGCTGTCAAAGGCATCCCAAGGGGAGCGCAAAAGTGACACAACTTGGCTGCCTCCACTGCTATTTCCATGAGACCATCCCCAACCATAGGCTGATTTTCCTTCCTAGGCTTAAGGTTTGAGTTACGCCTAGGGTTAGTGTTCTTTGAACCAGAAAGCCCTGAGTTCCAAGAACACAGCAGCTGCCAAGGACTACCCAAGAAGAGCGCAAAAGCACCACAACATGCCTGCCTCCACAGCTTTTTCCTTGGGGACATCCCTAATTCCGGGCTGATTTGCCTTTCTCCTCTTAGGGTTGGGGTTAGGCCTAGGGCTAGGATATTTAAAATCAGGAAGCCCAGACCTCCAGGCACACTGGAGCTGTGAAAGGCATGCAAAAGGGAGTGCAAAAGTGCCACAACATGGCAGCTTTCACAGCAATTTCCTTGGCACCATCCCTATGCCTTGGCTGATTTATCTGCCTAGGGTTAGTGTTAGGGTTCAGCCTAGGGCTAGGATTTTTTAACCAGGAAGCCCTGAGTTCCAGGCTTACGGCAGCTGCCAAAAGCATCCAAAAAGGAGTGCAAAAGTGCCACCACATGGCTGCTTTCACAGCTTTTTCCTTAGGAAGAACCCTCATACCCGGCTGATTTACCTTCCTAGGGTTTCTGTTAGGCTTAGGCCTAGGACTTTGAAAACCAGGAAGCCCTGTGCTCCAGGCACACTGCAGCTGTCAAAGGCATCCCAAGGGGAGCGCAAAAGTGACACAACTTGGCTGCCTCCACTGCTATTTCCATGAGACCATCCCCAACCATAGGCTGATTTTCCTTCCGAGGCTTAAGGTTTGAGTTACGCCTAGGGTTAGTGTTCTTTGAACCAGAAAGCCCTGAGTTCCAAGAACACAGCAGCTGCCAAGGACTACCCAAGAAGAGCGCAAAAGCACCGCAACATGCCTGCCTCCACAGCTTTTCCTTGGGGACATCCCTAATTCCGGGCTGATTTGCCTTTCTCCTCTTAGGGTTGGGGTTAGGCCTAGGGCTAAGATTTTTAAAATCAGGAAGCCCAGACCTCCAGGCACACTGGAGCTGTGAAAGGCATGCAAAAAGGAGTGCAAAAGTGCCACAACATGGCAGCTTTCACAGCTTTTTCCTTAGGAAGAACCCTCATACCCGGCTGATTTACCTTCCTAGGCTTACTGTTAGGCTTAGGCCTAGGACTTTGAAAACCAGGAAGCCCTGTGCTCCAGGCACACTGCAGCTGTCAAAGGCATCCCAAGGGGAGCGCAAAAGTGACACAACTTGGCTGCCTCCACTGCTATTTCCATGAGACCATCCCCAACCATAGGCTGATTTTCCTTCCTAGGCTTAAGGTTTGAGTTACGCCTAGGGTTAGTGTTCTTTGAACCAGAAAGCCCTGAGTTCCAAGAACACAGCAGCGGCCAAGGACTACCCAAGAAGAGCGCAAAAGCACCACAACATGCCTGCCTCCACAGCTTTTTCCTTGGGGACATCCCTAATTCCGGGCTGATTTGCCTTTCTCCTCTTAGGGTTGGGGTTAGGCCTAGGGCTAGGATTTTTAAAATCAGGAAGCCCAGACCTCCAGGCACACTGGAGCTGTGAAAGGCATGCAAAAATGAGTGCAGAAGTGCCACAACATGGCAGCTTTCACAGCTTTTTCCTTAGGAAGAACCCTCATACCCGGCTGATTTACCTTCCTAGGGTTACTGTTAGGCTTAGGCCTAGGACTTTGAAAACCAGGAAGCCCTGTGCTCCAGGCACACTGCAGCTGTCAAAGGCATCCCAAGGGGAGCGCAAAAGTGACACAACTTGGCTGCCTCCACTGCTATTTCCATGAGACCATCCCCAACCATAGGCTGATTTTCCTTCCTAGGCTTAAGGTTTGAGTTACGCCTAGGGTTAATGTTCTTTTAACCAGAAAGCCCTGAGTTCCAAGAACACAGCAGCTGCCAAGGACTACCCAAGAAGAGCGCAAAAGCACCACAACATGCCTGCCTCCACAGCTTTTTCCTTGGGGACATCCCTAATTCCGGGCTGATTTGCCTTTCTCGTTTTAGGGTTGGGGTTAGGTAGGCCTTGTGCTAGGATATTTAAAACCAGGAAGCCCAGACCTCCAGGCACACTGGAGCTGTGAAAGGCATCCAAAAGGGAGTGCAAAAGTGCCACAATATGGCTGCTTTCACAGCTTTTTCCTTGGCACCATCCCTATACCTAGGCTGATTTATCTGCCTAGGGTTAGTGTTAGGGTTCAGCCTAGGGCTAGGATTTTTTTAACCAGGAAGCCCTGAGTTCCAGGCTTATGGCAGCTGCCAAAAGCATCCAAAAGGGAGCGCAGAAGTGCCACAACCTGGCAGCTTTCACAGCTTTTTCCTTAGGAAGAACCCTCATACCTGGCTGATTTACCTTCCTAGGGTTACTGTTAGGCTTAGGCCTAGGACTTTGAAAACCAGGAAGCCCTGTGCTCCAGGCACACTGCAGCTGTCAAAGGCATCCCAAGGGGAGCGCAAAAGTGACACAACTTGGCTGCCTCCACTGCTATTTCCATGAGACCATCCCCAACCATAGGCTGATTTTCCTTCCTAGGCTTAAGGTTTGAGTTACGCCTAGGGTTAGTGTTCTTTGAACCAGAAAGCCCTGAGTTCCAAGAACACAGCAGCGGCCAAGGACTACCCAAGAAGAGCGCAAAAGCACCACAACATGCCTGCCTCCACAGCTTTTTCCTTGGGGACATCCCTAATTCCGGGCTGATTTGCCTTTCTCCTCTTAGGGTTGGGGTTAGGCCTAGGGCTAGGATTTTTAAAATCAGGAAGCCCAGACCTCCAGGCACACTGGAGCTGTGAAAGGCATGCAAAAATGAGTGCAGAAGTGCCACAACATGGCAGCTTTCACAGCTTTTTCCTTAGGAAGAACCCTCATACCCGGCTGATTTACCTTCCTAGGGTTACTGTTAGGCTTAGGCCTAGGACTTTGAAAACCAGGAAGCCCTGTGCTCCAGGCACACTGCAGCTGTCAAAGGCATCCCAAGGGGAGCGCAAAAGTGACACAACTTGGCTGCCTCCACTGCTATTTCCATGAGACCATCCCCAACCATAGGCTGATTTTCCTTCCTAGGCTTAAGGTTTGAGTTACGCCTAGGGTTAATGTTCTTTTAACCAGAAAGCCCTGAGTTCCAAGAACACAGCAGCTGCCAAGGACTACCCAAGAAGAGCGCAAAAGCACCACAACATGCCTGCCTCCACAGCTTTTTCCTTGGGGACATCCCTAATTCCGGGCTGATTTGCCTTTCTCGTTTTAGGGTTGGGGTTAGGTAGGCCTTGTGCTAGGATATTTAAAACCAGGAAGCCCAGACCTCCAGGCACACTGGAGCTGTGAAAGGCATCCAAAAGGGAGTGCAAAAGTGCCACAATATGGCTGCTTTCACAGCTTTTTCCTTGGCACCATCCCTATACCTAGGCTGATTTATCTGCCTAGGGTTAGTGTTAGGGTTCAGCCTAGGGCTAGGATTTTTTTAACCAGGAAGCCCTGAGTTCCAGGCTTATGGCAGCTGCCAAAAGCATCCAAAAGGGAGCGCAGAAGTGCCACAACCTGGCAGCTTTCACAGCTTTTTCCTTAGGAAGAACCCTCATACCTGGCTGATTTACCTTCCTAGGGTTTCTGTTAGGCTTAGGCCTAGGACTTTGAAAACCAGGAAGCCCTGTGCTCCAGGCACACTGCAGCTGTCAAAGGCATCCCAAGGGGAGCGCAAAAGTGACACAACTTGGCTGCCTCCACTGCTATTTCCATGAGACCATCCCCAACCATAGGCTGATTTTCCTTCCTAGGCTTAAGGTTTGAGTTACGCCTAGGGTTAGTGTTCTTTGAACCAGAAAGCCCTGAGTTCCAAGAACACAGCAGCTGCCAAGGACTACCCAAGAAGAGCGCAAAAGCACCGCAACATGCCTGCCTCCACAGCTTTTCCTTGGGGACATCCCTAATTCCGGGCTGATTGGCCTTTCTCCTCTTAGCGTTGGGGTTAGGCCTAGGGCTAGGATATTTAAAATCAGGAAGCCCAGACCTCCAGGCACACTGGAGCTGTGAAAGGCATCCAAAAAGGAGTGCAAAAGTGCCACAACATGGCAGCTTTCACAGCTTTTTCCTTAGGAAGAACCCTCATACCCGGCTGATTTACCTTCCTAGGCTTACTGTTAGGCTTAGGCCTAGGACTTTGAAAACCAGGAAGCCCTGTGCTCCAGGCACACTGCAGCTGTCAAAGGCATCCCAAGGGGTACGCAAAAGTGACACAACTTGGCTGCCTCCACTGCTATTTCCATGAGACCATCCCCAACCATAGGCTGATTTTCCTTCCTAGGCTTAAGGTTTGAGTTACGCCTAGGGTTAATGTTCTTTTAACCAGAAAGCCCTGAGTTCCAAGAACACAGCAGCTGCCAAGGACTACCCAAGAAGAGCGCAAAAGCACCACAACATGCCTGCCTCCACAGCTTTTTCCTTGGGGACATCCCTAATTCCGGGCTGATTTGCCTTTCTCCTCTTAGGGTTGGGGTTAGGCCTAGGGCTAGGATATTTAAAATCAGGAAGCCCAGACCTCCAGGCACACTGGAGCTGTGAAAGGCATGCAAAAGGGAGTGCAAAAGTGCCACAACATGGCAGCTTTCACAGCAATTTCCTTGGCACCATCCCTATGCCTTGGCTGATTTATCTGCCTAGGGTTAGTGTTAGGGTTCAGCCTAGGGCTAGGATTTTTTAACCAGGAAGCCCTGAGTTCCAGGCTTACGGCAGCTGCCAAAAGCATCCAAAAAGGAGTGCAAAAGTGCCACCACATGGCTGCTTTCACAGCTTTTTCCTTAGGAAGAACCCTCATACCCGGCTGATTTACCTTCCTAGGGTTTCTGTTAGGCTTAGGCCTAGGACTTTGAAAACCAGGAAGCCCTGTGCTCCAGGCACACTGCAGCTGTCAAAGGCATCCCAAGGGGAGCGCAAAAGTGACACAACTTGGCTGCCTCCACTGCTATTTCCATGAGACCATCCCCAACCATAGGCTGATTTTCCTTCCTAGGCTTAAGGTTTGAGTTACGCCTAGGGTTAGTGTTCTTTGAACCAGAAAGCCCTGAGTTCCAAGAACACAGCAGCGGCCAAGGACTACCCAAGAAGAGCGCAAAAGCACCACAACATGCCTGCCTCCACAGCTTTTCCTTGGGGACATCCCTAATTCCGGGCTGATTTGCCTTTCTCCTCTTAGGGTTGGGGTTAGGCCTAGGGCTAAGATTTTTAAAATCAGGAAGCCCAGACCTCCAGGCACACTGGAGCTGTGAAAGGCATGCAAAAAGGAGTGCAAAAGTGCCACAACATGGCAGCTTTCACAGCTTTTTCCTTAGGAAGAACCCTCATACCCGGCTGATTTACCTTCCTAGGGTTACTGTTAGGCTTAGGCCTAGGACTTTGAAAACCAGGAAGCCCTGTGCTCCAGGCACACTGCAGCTGTCAAAGGCATCCCAAGGGGAGCGCAAAAGTGACACAACTTGGCTGCCTCCACTGCTATTTCCATGAGACCATCCCCAACCATAGGCTGATTTTCCTTCCTAGGCTTAAGGTTTGAGTTACGCCTAGGGTTAGTGTTCTTTGAACCAGAAAGCCCTGAGTTCCAAGAACACAGCAGCGGCCAAGGACTACCCAAGAAGAGCGCAAAAGCACCACAACATGCCTGCCTCCACAGCTTTTTCCTTGGGGACATCCCTAATTCCGGGCTGATTTGCCTTTCTCCTCTTAGGGTTGGGGTTAGGCCTAGGGCTAGGATTTTTAAAATCAGGAAGCCCAGACCTCCAGGCACACTGGAGCTGTGAAAGGCATCCAAAAAGGAGTGCAAAAGTGCCACAACATGGCAGCTTTCACAGCTTTTTCCTTAGGAAGAACCCTCATACTCGGCTGATTTACCTTCCTAGGGTTACTGTTAGGCTTAGGCCTAGGACTTTGAAAACCAGGAAGCCCTGTGCTCCAGGCACACTGCAGCTGTCAAAGGCATCCCAAGGGGAGCGCAAAAGTGACACAACTTGGCTGCCTCCACTGCTATTTCCATGAGACCATCCCCAACCATAGGCTGATTTTCCTTCCTAGGCTTAAGGTTTGAGTTACGCCTAGGGTTAGTGTTCTTTGAACCAGAAAGCCCTGAGTTCCAAGAACACAGCAGCTGCCAAGGACTACCCAAGAAGAGCGCAAAAGCACCGCAACATGCCTGCCTCCACAGCTTTTCCTTGGGGACATCCCTAATTCCGGGCTGATTTGCCTTTCTCCTCTTAGCGTTGGGGTTAGGTCTAGGGGTAAGATTTTTAAAATCAGGAAGCCCAGACCTCCAGGCACACTGGAGCTGTGAAAGGCATCCAAAAAGGAGTGCAAAAGTGCCACAACATGGCAGCTTTCACAGCTTTTTCCTTAGGAAGAACCCTCATACCCGGCTGATTTACCTTCCTAGGCTTACTGTTAGGCTTAGGCCTAGGACTTTGAAAACCAGGAAGCCCTGTGCTCCAGGCACACTGCAGCTGTCAAAGGCATCCCAAGGGGTACGCAAAAGTGACACAACTTGGCTGCCTCCACTGCTATTTCCATGAGACCATCCCCAACCATAGGCTGATTTTCCTTCCTAGGCTTAAGGTTTGAGTTACGCCTAGGGTTAATGTTCTTTTAACCAGAAAGCCCTGAGTTCCAAGAACACAGCAGCTGCCAACGACTACCCAAGAAGAGCGCAAAAGCACCACAACATGCCTGCCTCCACAGCTTTTTCCTTGGGGACATCCCTAATTCCGGGCTGATTTGCCTTTCTCGTTTTAGGGTTGGGGTTAGGTAGACCTTGTGCTAGGATATTTAAAATCAGGAAGCCCAGACCTCCAGGCACACTGGAGCTGTGAAAGGCATGCAAAAGGGAGTGCAAAAGTGCCACAACATGGCAGCTTTCACAGCAATTTCCTTGGCACCATCCCTATGCCTTGGCTGATTTATCTGCCTAGGGTTAGTGTTAGGGTTCAGCCTAGGGCTAGGATTTTTTAACCAGGAAGCCCTGAGTTCCAGGCTTACGGCAGCTGCCAAAAGCATCCAAAAAGGAGTGCAAAAGTGCCACCACATGGCTGCTTTCACAGCTTTTTCCTTAGGAAGAACCCTCATACCCGGCTGATTTACCTTCCTAGGGTTTCTGTTAGGCTTAGGCCTAGGACTTTGAAAACCAGGAAGCCCTGTGCTCCAGGCACACTGCAGCTGTCAAAGGCATCCCAAGGGGAGCGCAAAAGTGACACAACTTGGCTGCCTCCACTGCTATTTCCATGAGACCATCCCCAACCATAGGCTGATTTTCCTGCCTAGGCTTAAGGTTTGAGTTACGCCTAGGGTTAGTGTTCTTTGAACCAGAAAGCCCTGAGTTCCAAGAACACAGCAGCTGCCAAGGACTACCCAAGAAGAGCGCAAAAGCACCGCAACATGCCTGCCTCCACAGCTTTTCCTTGGGGACATCCCTAATTCCGGGCTGATTTGCCTTTCTCCTCTTAGGGTTGGGGTTAGGCCTAGGGCTAGGATATTTAAAATCAGGAAGCCCAGACCTCCAGGCACACTGGACCTGTGAAAGGCATGCAAAAAGGAGTGCAAAAGTGCCACAACATGGCAGCTTTCACAGCTTTTTCCTTAGGAAGAACCCTCATACCCGGCTGATTTACCTTCCTAGGGTTACTGTTAGGCTTAGGCCTAGGACTTTGAAAACCAGGAAGCCCTGTGCTCCAGGCACACTGCAGCTGTCAAAGGCATCCCAAGGGGAGCGCAAAAGTGACACAACTTGGCTGCCTCCACTGCTATTTCCATGAGACCATCCCCAACCATAGGCTGATTTTCCTTCCTAGGCTTAAGGTTTGAGTTACGCCTAGGGTTAGTGTTCTTTGAACCAGAAAGCCCTGAGTTCCAAGAACACAGCAGCGGCCAAGGACTACCCAAGAAGAGCGCAAAAGCACCACAACATGCCTGCCTCCACAGCTTTTTCCTTGGGGACATCCCTAATTCCGGGCTGATTTGCCTTTCTCCTCTTAGGGTTGGGGTTAGGCCTAGGGCTAGGATTTTTAAAATCAGGAAGCCCAGACCTCCAGGCACACTGGAGCTGTGAAAGGCATGCAAAAGGGAGTGCAAAAGTGCCACAACATGGCAGCTTTCACAGCTTTTTCCTTAGGAAGAACCCTCATACCCGGCTGATTTACCTTCCTAGGCTTACTGTTAGGCTTAGGCCTAGGACTTTGAAAACCAGGAAGCCCTGTGCTCCAGGCACACTGCAGCTGTCAAAGGCATCCCAAGGGGAGCGCAAAAGTGACACAACTTGGCTGCCTCCACTGCTATTTCCATGAGACCATCCCCAACCATAGGCTGATTTTCCTTCCTAGGCTTAAGGTTTGAGTTACGCCTAGGGTTAGTGTTCTTTGAACCAGAAAGCCCTGAGTTCCAAGAACACAGCAGCTGCGAACGACTACCTAAGAAGAGCGCAAAAGCACCACAACATGCCTGCCTCCACAGCTTTTTCCTTGGGGACATCCCTAATTCCGGGCTGATTTGCCTTTCTCCTCTTAGGGTTGGGGTTAGGCCTAGTGCTAGGATATTTAAAATCAGGAAGCCCAGACCTCCAGGCACACTGGAGCTGCGAAAGGCATGCAAAAAGGCGTGCAAAAGTGCTAGAACATGGCAGCTTTCACAGCTTTTTCCTTAGGAAGAACCCTCATACCCGGCTGATTTACCTTCCTAGACTTACTGTTAGGCTTAGGCTTAGGACTTTGAAAACCAGGAAGCCCTGTGCTCCAGGCACACTGCAGCTGTCAAAGGCATCCCAAGGGGAGCGCAAAAGTGACACAACTTGGCTGCCTCCACTGCTATTTCCATGAGACCATCCCCAACCATAGGCTGATTTTCCTTCCTAGGCTTAAGGTTTGAGTTACGCCTAGGGTTAGTGTTCTTTGAACCAGAAAGCCCTGAGTTCCAAGAACACAGCAGCTGCCAACGACTACCCAAGAAGAGCGCAAAAGCACCACAACATGCCTGCCTCCACAGCTTTTTCCTTGGGGACATCCCTAATTCCTGGCTGATATGCCTTTCTCCTCTTAGGGTTGGGGTTAGGCCTAGGGCTAGGATTTTTAAAATCAGGAAGCCCAGACCTCCAGGCACACTGGACCTGTGAAAGGCATCCAAAAAGGAGTGCAAAAGTGCCACAACCTGGCAGCTTTCACAGCTTTTTACTTAGGAAGGACCCTAATACCCGGCTGATTTACCTTCCTAGGCTTACTGTTAGGCTTAGGCCTAGGACTTTGAAAACCAGGAAGCCCTGTGCTCCAGGCACACTGCAGCTGTCAAAGGCATCCCAAGGGGAGCGCAAAAGTGACACAACTTGGCTGCCTCCACTGCTATTTCCATGAGACCATCCCCAACCATAGGCTGATTTTCCTTCCTAGGCTTAAGGTTTGAGTTACGCCTAGGGTTAGTGTTCTTTGAACCAGAAAGCCCTGAGTTCCAAGAACACAGCAGCGGCCAAGGACTACCCAAGAAGAGCGCAAAAGCACCACAACATGCCTGCCTCCACAGCTTTTTCCTTGGGGACATCCCTAATTCCGGGCTGATTTGCCTTTCTCCTCTTAGGGTTGGGGTTAGGCCTAGGGCTAGGATTTTTAAAATCAGGAAGCCCAGACCTCCAGGCACACTGGAGCTGTGAAAGGCAACCAAAAAGGAGTGCAAAAGTGCCACAACATGGCAGCTTTCACAGCTTTTTCCTTAGGAAGAACCCTCATACCCGGCTGATTTACCTTCCTAGGCTTACTGTTAGGCTTAGGCCTAGGACTTTGAAAACCAGGAAGCCCTGTGCTCCAGGCACACTGCAGCTGTCAAAGGCATCCCAAGGGGAGCGCAAAAGTGACACAACTTGGCTGCCTCCACTGCTACTTCCATGAGACCATCCCCAACCATAGGCTGATTTTCCTTCCTAGGCTTAAGGTTTGAGTTACGCCTAGGGTTAGTGTTCTTTGAACCAGAAAGCCCTGAGTTCCAAGAACACAGCAGCTGCCAAGGACTACCCAAGAAGAGCGCAAAAGCACCGCAACATGCCTGCCTCCACAGCTTTTCCTTGGGGACATCCCTAATTCCGGGCTGATTTGCCTTTCTCCTCTTAGGGTTGGGGTTAGGCCTAGGGCTAGGATATTTAAAATCAGGAAGCCCAGACCTCCAGGCACACTGGACCTGTGAAAGGCATGCAAAAAGGAGTGCAAAAGTGCCACAACATGGCAGCTTTCACAGCTTTTTCCTTAGGAAGAACCCTCATACCCGGCTGATTTACCTTCCTAGGGTTACTGTTAGGCTTAGGCCTAGGACTTTGAAAACCAGGAAGCCCTGTGCTCCAGGCACACTGCAGCTGTCAAAGGCATCCCAAGGGGAGCGCAAAAGTGACACAACTTGGCTGCCTCCACTGCTATTTCCATGAGACCATCCCCAACCATAGGCTGATTTTCCTTCCTAGGCTTAAGGTTTGAGTTACGCCTAGGGTTAGTGTTCTTTGAACCAGAAAGCCCTGAGTTCCAAGAACACAGCAGCGGCCAAGGACTACCCAAGAAGAGCGCAAAAGCACCACAACATGCCTGCCTCCACAGCTTTTTCCTTGGGGACATCCCTAATTCCGGGCTGATTTGCCTTTCTCCTCTTAGGGTTGGGGTTAGGCCTAGGGCTAGGATTTTTAAAATCAGGAAGCCCAGACCTCCAGGCACACTGGAGCTGTGAAAGGCATGCAAAAGGGAGTGCAAAAGTGCCACAACATGGCAGCTTTCACAGCTTTTTCCTTAGGAAGAACCCTCATACCCGGCTGATTTACCTTCCTAGGCTTACTGTTAGGCTTAGGCCTAGGACTTTGAAAACCAGGAAGCCCTGTGCTCCAGGCACACTGCAGCTGTCAAAGGCATCCCAAGGGGAGCGCAAAAGTGACACAACTTGGCTGCCTCCACTGCTATTTCCATGAGACCATCCCCAACCATAGGCTGATTTTCCTTCCTAGGCTTAAGGTTTGAGTTACGCCTAGGGTTAGTGTTCTTTGAACCAGAAAGCCCTGAGTTCCAAGAACACAGCAGCTGCGAACGACTACCTAAGAAGAGCGCAAAAGCACCACAACATGCCTGCCTCCACAGCTTTTTCCTTGGGGACATCCCTAATTCCGGGCTGATTTGCCTTTCTCCTCTTAGGGTTGGGGTTAGGCCTAGTGCTAGGATATTTAAAATCAGGAAGCCCAGACCTCCAGGCACACTGGAGCTGCGAAAGGCATGCAAAAAGGCGTGCAAAAGTGCTAGAACATGGCAGCTTTCACAGCTTTTTCCTTAGGAAGAACCCTCATACCCGGCTGATTTACCTTCCTAGACTTACTGTTAGGCTTAGGCTTAGGACTTTGAAAACCAGGAAGCCCTGTGCTCCAGGCACACTGCAGCTGTCAAAGGCATCCCAAGGGGAGCGCAAAAGTGACACAACTTGGCTGCCTCCACTGCTATTTCCATGAGACCATCCCCAACCATAGGCTGATTTTCCTTCCTAGGCTTAAGGTTTGAGTTACGCCTAGGGTTAGTGTTCTTTGAACCAGAAAGCCCTGAGTTCCAAGAACACAGCAGCTGCCAACGACTACCCAAGAAGAGCGCAAAAGCACCACAACATGCCTGCCTCCACAGCTTTTTCCTTGGGGACATCCCTAATTCCTGGCTGATATGCCTTTCTCCTCTTAGGGTTGGGGTTAGGCCTAGGGCTAGGATTTTTAAAATCAGGAAGCCCAGACCTCCAGGCACACTGGACCTGTGAAAGGCATCCAAAAAGGAGTGCAAAAGTGCCACAACCTGGCAGCTTTCACAGCTTTTTACTTAGGAAGGACCCTAATACCCGGCTGATTTACCTTCCTAGGCTTACTGTTAGGCTTAGGCCTAGGACTTTGAAAACCAGGAAGCCCTGTGCTCCAGGCACACTGCAGCTGTCAAAGGCATCCCAAGGGGAGCGCAAAAGTGACACAACTTGGCTGCCTCCACTGCTATTTCCATGAGACCATCCCCAACCATAGGCTGATTTTCCTTCCTAGGCTTAAGGTTTGAGTTACGCCTAGGGTTAGTGTTCTTTGAACCAGAAAGCCCTGAGTTCCAAGAACACAGCAGCGGCCAAGGACTACCCAAGAAGAGCGCAAAAGCACCACAACATGCCTGCCTCCACAGCTTTTTCCTTGGGGACATCCCTAATTCCGGGCTGATTTGCCTTTCTCCTCTTAGGGTTGGGGTTAGGCCTAGGGCTAGGATTTTTAAAATCAGGAAGCCCAGACCTCCAGGCACACTGGAGCTGTGAAAGGCAACCAAAAAGGAGTGCAAAAGTGCCACAACATGGCAGCTTTCACAGCTTTTTCCTTAGGAAGAACCCTCATACCCGGCTGATTTACCTTCCTAGGCTTACTGTTAGGCTTAGGCCTAGGACTTTGAAAACCAGGAAGCCCTGTGCTCCAGGCACACTGCAGCTGTCAAAGGCATCCCAAGGGGAGCGCAAAAGTGACACAACTTGGCTGCCTCCACTGCTACTTCCATGAGACCATCCCCAACCATAGGCTGATTTTCCTTCCTAGGCTTAAGGTTTGAGTTACGCCTAGGGTTAATGTTCTTTTAACCAGAAAGCCCTGAGTTCCAAGAACACAGCAGCTGCCAACGACTACCCAAGAAGAGCGCAAAAGCACCACAACATGCCTGCCTCCACAGCTTTTTCCTTGGGGACATCCCTAATTCCGGGCTGATTTGCCTTTCTCGTTTTAGGGTTGGGGTTAGGTAGGCCTTGTGCTAGGATTTTTAAAATCAGGAAGCCCAGACCTCCAGGCACACTGGAGCTGTGAAAGGCATCCAAAAGGGAGTGCAAAAGTGCCACAATATGGCTGCTTTCACAGCTTTTTCCTTGGCACCATCCCTATACCTAGGCTGATTTATCTGCCTAGGGTTAGTGTTAGGGTTCAGCCTAGGGCTAGGATTTTTTTAACCAGGAAGCCCTGAGTTCCAGGCTTATGGCAGCTGCCAAAAGCATCCAAAAGGGAGCGCAGAAGTGCCACAACCTGGCAGCTTTCACAGCTTTTTCCTTAGGAAGAACCCTCATACCTGGCTGATTTACCTTCCTAGGGTTACTGTTAGGCTTAGGCCTAGGACTTTGAAAACCAGGAAGCCCTGTGCTCCAGGCACACTGCAGCTGTCAAAGGCATCCCAAGGGGAGCGCAAAAGTGACACAACTTGGCTGCCTCCACTGCTATTTCCATGAGACCATCCCCAACCATAGGCTGATTTTCCTTCCTAGGCTTAAGGTTTGAGTTACGCCTAGGGTTAGTGTTCTTTGAACCAGAAAGCCCTGAGTTCCAAGAACACAGCAGCGGCCAAGGACTACCCAAGAAGAGCGCAAAAGCACCACAACATGCCTGCCTCCACAGCTTTTTCCTTGGGGACATCCCTAATTCCGGGCTGATTTGCCTTTCTCCTCTTAGGGTTGGGGTTAGGCCTAGGGCTAGGATTTTTAAAATCAGGAAGCCCAGACCTCCAGGCACACTGGAGCTGTGAAAGTCATGCAAAAAGGAGTGCAAAAGTGCCACAACATGGCAGCTTTCACAGCTTTTTCCTTAGGAAGAACCCTCATACCCGGCTGATTTACCTTCCTAGGGTTACTGTTAGGCTTAGGCCTAGGACTTTGAAAACCAGGAAGCCCTGTGCTCCAGGCACACTGCAGCTGTCAAAGGCATCCCAAGGGGAGCGCAAAAGTGACACAACTTGGCTGCCTCCACTGCTATTTCCATGAGACCATCCCCAACCATAGGCTGATTTTCCTTCCTAGGCTTAAGGTTTGAGTTACGCCTAGGGTTAGTGTTCTTTGAACCAGAAAGCCCTGAGTTCCAAGAACACAGCAGCTGCCAACGACTACCCAAGAAGAGCGCAAAAGCACCACAACATGCCTGCCTCCACAGCTTTTTCCTTGGGGACATCCCTAATTCCTGGCTGATATGCCTTTCTCCTCTTAGGGTTGGGGTTAGGCCTAGGGCTAGGATTTTTAAAATCAGGAAGCCCAGACCTCCAGGCACACTGGAGCTGTGAAAGGCATCCAAAAAGGAGTGCAAAAGTGCCACAACCTGGCAGCTTTCACAGCTTTTTACTTAGGAAGAACCCTAATACCCGGCTGATTTACCTTCCTAGGCTTACTGTTAGGCTTAGGCCTAGGACTTTGAAAACCAGGAAGCCCTGTGCTCCAGGCACACTGCAGCTGTCAAAGGCATCCCAAGGGGAGCGCAAAAGTGACACAACTTGGCTGCCTCCACTGCTATTTCCATGAGACCATCCCCAACCATAGGCTGATTTTCCTTCCTAGGCTTAAGGTTTGAGTTACGCCTAGGGTTAGTGTTCTTTGAACCAGAAAGCCCTGAGTTCCAAGAACACAGCAGCGGCCAAGGACTACCCAAGAAGAGCGCAAAAGCACCACAACATGCCTGCCTCCACAGCTTTTTCCTTGGGGACATCCCTAATTCCGGGCTGATTTGCCTTTCTCCTCTTAGGGTTGGGGTTAGGCCTAGGGCTAGGATTTTTAAAATCAGGAAGCCCAGACCTCCAGGCACACTGGAGCTGTGAAAGGCATCCAAAAAGGAGTGCAAAAGTGCCACAACATGGCAGCTTTCACAGCTTTTTCCTTAGGAAGAACCCTCATACCCGGCTGATTTACCTTCCTAGGCTTACTGTTAGGCTTAGGCCTAGGACTTTGAAAACCAGGAAGCCCTGTGCTCCAGGCACACTGCAGCTGTCAAAGGCATCCCAAGGGGAGCGCAAAAGTGACACAACTTGGCTGCCTCCACTGCTACTTCCATGAGACCATCCCCAACCATAGGCTGATTTTCCTTCCTAGGCTTAAGGTTTGAGTTACGCCTAGTGTTAATGTTCTTTTAACCAGAAAGCCCTGAGTTCCAAGAACACAGCAGCTGCCAACGACTACCCAAGAAGAGCGCAAAAGCACCACAACATGCCTGCCTCCACAGCTTTTTCCTTGGGGACATCCCTAATTCCGGGCTGATTTGCCTTTCTCGTTTTAGGGTTGGGGTTAGGTAGGCCTTGTGCTAGGATATTTAAAATCAGGAAGCCCAGACCTCCAGGCACACTGGAGCTGTGAAAGGCATCCAAAAGGGAGTGCAAAAGTGCCACAATATGGCTGCTTTCACAGCTTTTTCCTTGGCACCATCCCTATACCTAGGCTGATTTATCTGCCTAGGGTTAGTGTTAGGGTTCAGCCTAGGGCTAGGATTTTTTTAACCAGGAAGCCCTGAGTTCCAGGCTTATGGCAGCTGCCAAAAGCATCCAAAAGGGAGCGCAGAAGTGCCACAACCTGGCAGCTTTCACAGCTTTTTCCTTAGGAAGAACCCTCATACCTGGCTGATTTACCTTCCTAGGGTTACTGTTAGGCTTAGGCCTAGGACTTTGAAAACCAGGAAGCCCTGTGCTCCAGGCACACTGCAGCTGTCAAAGGCATCCCAAGGGGAGCGCAAAAGTGACACAACTTGGCTGCCTCCACTGCTATTTCCATGAGACCATCCCCAACCATAGGCTGATTTTCCTTCCTAGGCTTAAGGTTTGAGTTACGCCTAGGGTTAGTGTTCTTTGAACCAGAAAGCCCTGAGTTCCAAGAACACAGCAGCGGCCAAGGACTACCCAAGAAGAGCGCAAAAGCACCACAACATGCCTGCCTCCACAGCTTTTTCCTTGGGGACATCCCCAATTCCGGGCTGATTTGCCTTTCTCCTCTTAGGGTTGGGGTTAGGCCTAGGGCTAGGATTTTTAAAATCAGGAAGCCCAGACCTCCAGGCACACTGGAGCTGTGAAAGGCATCCAAAAAGGAGTGCAAAAGTGCCACAACATGGCAGCTTTCACAGCTTTTTCCTTAGGAAGAACCCTCATACCCGGCTGATTTACCTTCCTAGGCTTACTGTTAGGCTTAGGCCTAGGACTTTGAAAACCAGGAAGCCCTGTGCTCCAGGCACACTGCAGCTGTCAAAGGCATCCCAAGGGGAGCGCAAAAGTGACACAACTTGGCTGCCTCCACTGCTATTTCCATGAGACCATCCCCAACCATAGGCTGATTTTCCTTCCTAGGCTTAAGGTTTGAGTTACGCCTAGGGTTAATGTTCTTTTAACCAGAAAGCCCTGAGTTCCAAGAACACAGCAGCTGCCAACGACTACCCAAGAAGAGCGCAAAAGCACCACAACATGCCTGCCTCCACAGCTTTTTCCTTGGGGACATCCCTAATTCCGGGCTGATTTGCCTTTCTCGTTTTAGGGTTGGGGTTAGGTAGGCCTTGTGCTAGGATATTTAAAATCAGGAAGCCCAGACCTCCAGGCACACTGGAGCTGTGAAAGGCATGCAAAAGGGAGTGCAAAATTGCCACAATATGGCTGCTTTCACAGCTTTTTCCTTGGCACCATCCCTATACCTAGGCTGATTTATCTGCCTAGGGTTAGTGTTAGGGTTCAGTCTAGGGCTAGGATTTTTTTAACCAGGAAGCCCTGAGTTCCAGGCTTATGGCAGCTGCCAAAAGCATCCAAAAGGGAGCGCAGAAGTGCCACAACCTGGCAGCTTTCACAGCTTTTTCCTTAGGAAGAACCCTCATACCTGGCTGATTTACCTTCCTAGGGTTACTGTTAGGCTTAGGCCTAGGACTTTGAAAACCAGGAAGCCCTGTGCTCCAGACACACTGCAGCTGTCAAAGGCATCCCAAGGGGAGCGCAAAAGTGACACAACTTGGCTGCCTCCACTGCTATTTCCATGAGACCATCCCCAACCATAGGCTGATTTTCCTTCCTAGGCTTAAGGTTTGAGTTAGGCCTAGGGTTAGTGTTCTTTGAACCAGAAAGCCCTGAGTTCCAAGAACACAGCAGCGGCCAAGGACTACCCAAGAAGAGCGCAAAAGCACCACAACATGCCTGCCTCCACAGCTTTTTCCTTGGGGACATCCCTAATTCCGGGCTGATTTGCCTTTCTCCTCTTAGCGTTGGGGTTAGGCCTAGGGCTAAGATTTTTAAAATCAGGAAGCCCAGACCTCCAGGCACACTGGAGCTGTGAAAGGCATCCAAAAAGGAGTGCAAAAGTGCCACAACATGGCAGCTTTCACAGCTTCTTCCTTAGGAAGAACCCTCATACCCGGCTGATTTACCTTCCTAGGGTTACTGTTAGGCTTAGGCCTAGGACTTTGAAAACCAGGAAGCCCTGTGCTCCAGGCACACTGCAGCTGTCAAAGGCATCCCAAGGGGAGCGCAAAAGTGACACAACTTGGCTGCCTCCACTGCTATTTCCATGAGACCATCCGCAACCTTAGGCTGATTTTCCTTCCTAGGCTTAAGGTTTGAGTTACGCCTAGGGTTAGTGTTCTTTGAACCAGAAAGCCCTGAGTTCCAAGAACACAGCAGCTGCCAAGGACTACCCAAGAAGAGCGCAAAAGCACCACAACATGCCTGCCTCCACAGCTTTTTCCTTGGGGACATCCCTAATTCCGGGCTGATTTGCCTTTCTCCTCTTAGGGTTGGGGTTAGGCCTACGGCTAGGATATTTAAAATCAGGAAGCCCAGACCTCCAGGCACACTGGAGCTGTGAAAGGCATGCAAAAAGGCGTGCAAAAGTTCTAGAACATGGCAGCTTTCACAGCTTTTTCCTTAGGAAGAACCCTCATACCCGGCTGATTTACCTTCCTAGGCTTACTGTTAGGCTTAGGCCTAGGACTTTGAAAACCAGGAAGCCCTGTGCTCCAGGCACACTGCAGCTGTCAAAGGCATCCCAAGGGGAGCGCAAAAGTGACACAACTTGGCTGCCTCCACTGCTATTTCCATGAGACCATCCCCAACCATAGGCTGATTTTCCTTCCTAGGCTTAAGGTTTGAGTTAGGCCTAGGGTTAGTGTTCTTTGAACCAGAAAGCCCTGAGTTCCAAGAACACAGCAGCTGCCAAGGACTACCCAAGAAGAGCGCAAAAGCACCACAACATGCCTGCCTCCACAGCTTTTTCCTTGGGGACATCCCTAATTCCTGGCTGATTTGCCTTTCTCGTTTTAGGGTTGGGGTTAGGTAGGCCTTGTGATAGGATATTTAAAATCAGGAAGCCCAGACCTCCAGGCACACTGGAGCTGTGAAAGGCATGCAAAAGGGAGTGCAAAAGTGCCACAACATGGCAGCTTTCACAGCAATTTCCTTGGCACCATCCCTATGCCTTGGCTGATTTATCTGCCTAGGGTTAGTGTTAGGGTTCAGCCTAGGGCTAGGATTTTTTAACCAGGAAGCCCTGAGTTCCAGGCTTACGGCAGCTGCCAAAAGCATCCAAAAAGGAGTGCAAAAGTGCCACCACATGGCTGCTTTCACAGCTTTTTCCTTAGGAAGAACCCTCATACCCGGCTGATTTACCTTCCTAGGGTTACTGTTAGGCTTAGGCCTAGGACTTTGAAAACCAGGAAGCCCTGTGCTCCAGGCACACTGCAGCTGTCAAAGGCATCCCAAGGGGAGCGCAAAAGTGACACATCTTGGCTGCCTCCACTGCTATTTCCATGAGACCATCCCCAACCATAGGCTGATTTTCCTTCCTAGGCTTAAGGTTTGAGTTACGCCTAGGGTTAGTGTTCTTTGAACCAGAAAGCCCTGAGTTCCAAGAACACAGCAGCTGCCAAGGACTACCCAAGAAGAGCGCAAAAGCACCGCAACATGCCTGCCTCCACAGCTTTTCCTTGGGGACATCCCTAATTCCGGGCTGATTTGCCTTTCTCCTCTTAGGGTTGGGGTTAGGCCTAGGGCTAAGATTTTTAAAATCAGGAAGCCCAGACCTCCAGGCACACTGGAGCTGTGAAATGCATGCAAAAAGGAGTGCAAAAGTGCCACAACATGGCAGCTTTCACAGCTTTTTCCTTAGGAAGAACCCTCATACCCGGCTGATTTACCTTCCTAGGGTTACTGTTAGGCTTAGGCCTAGGACTTTGAAAACCAGGAAGCCCTGTGCTCCAGGCACACTGCAGCTGTCAAAGGCATCCCAAGGGGAGCGCAGAAGTGACACAACTTGGCTGCCTCCACTGCTATTTCCATGAGACCATCCGCAACCATAGGCTGATTTTCCTTCCTAGGCTTAAGGTTTGAGTTACGCCTAGGGTTAGTGTTCTTTGAACCAGAAAGCCCTGAGTTCCAAGAACACAGCAGCGGCCAAGGACTACCCAAGAAGAGCGCAAAAGCACCACAACATGCCTGCCTCCACAGCTTTTTCCTTGGGGACATCCCTAATTCCGGGCTGATTTGCCTTTCTCCTCTTAGGGTTGGGGTTAGGCCTAGGGCTAGGATTTTTAAAATCAGGAAGCCCAGACCTCCAGGCACACTGGAGCTGTGAAAGGCATCCAAAAAGGAGTGCAAAAGTGAAACAACATGGCAGCTTTCACAGCTTTTTCCTTAGGAAGAACCCTCATACCCGGCTGATTTACCTTCCTAGGCTTACTGTTAGGCTTAGGCCTAGGACTTTGAAAACCAGGAAGCCCTGTGCTCCAGGCACACTGCAGCTGTCAAAGGCATCCCAAGGGGAGCGCAAAAGTGACACAACTTGGCTGCCTCCACTGCTATTTCCATGAGACCATCCCCAACCATAGGCTGATTTTCCTTCCTAGGCTTAAGGTTTGAGTTACGCCTAGGGTTAGTGTTCTTTGAACCAGAAAGCCCTGAGTTCCAAGAACACAGCAGCTGCCAACGACTACCCAAGAAGAGCGCAAAAGCACCACAACATGCCTGCCTCCACAGCTTTTTCCTTGGGGACATCCCTAATTCCGGGCTGATTTGCCTTTCTCCTCTTAGGGTTGGGGTTAGGCCTAGGGCTAGGATATTTAAAATCAGGAAGCCCAGACCTCCAGGCACACTGGAGCTGTGAAAGGCATGCAAAAAGGCGTGCAAAAGTGCTAGAACATGGCAGCTTTCACAGCTTTTTCCTTAGGAAGAACCCTCATACCCGGCTGATTTACCTTCCTAGGCTTACTGTTAGGCTTAGGCCTAGGACTTTGAAAACAAGGAAGCCCTGTGCTCCAGGCACACTGCAGCTGTCAAAGTCATCCCAAGGGGAGTGCAAAAGTGACACAACTTGGCTGCCTCCACTGCTATTTCCATGAGACCATCCCCAACCATAGGCTGATTTTCCTTCCTAGGCTTAAGGTTTGAGTTACGCCTAGGGTTAGTGTTCTTTGAACCAGAAAGCCCTGAGTTCCAAGAACACAGCAGCTGCCAAGGACTACCCAAGAAGAGCGCAAAAGCACCACAACATGCCTGCCTCCACAGCTTTTTCCTTGGGGACATCCCTAATTCCGGGCTGATTTGCCTTTCTCCTCTTAGGGTTGGGGTTAGGCCTACGGCTAGGATTTTTAAAATCAGGAAGCCCAGACCTCCAGGCACACTGGAGCTGTGAAAGGCATGCAAAAGGGAGTGCAAAAGTGCCACAACATGGCTGCTTTCAGAGCATTTTACTTGGTATCATCCCTATACCTTGGCTTATTTATCTGCCTAGGGTTAGTGTTAGGGTTCAGCCTAGGGCTAGGATTTTTTTAACCAGGAAGCCCTGAGTTCCAGGCTTACAGCAGCTGCCAAAAGCATCCAAAAAGGAGTGCAAAAGTGCCACCACATGGCTGCTTTCACAGCTTTTTCTTTAAGAAGAACCCTCATACCTGGCTGATTTACCTTCCTAGGCTTACTGTTAGGCTTAGGCCTAGGACTTTGAAAACCAGGAAGCCCTGTGCTCCAGGCACACTGCAGCTGTCAAAGGCATCCCAAGGGGAGCGCAAAAGTGACACAACTTGGCTGCCTCCACTGCTATTTCCATGAGACCATCCCCAACCATAGGCTGATTTTCCTTCCTAGGCTTAAGGTTTGAGTTACGCCTAGGGTTAGTGTTCTTTGAACCAGAAAGCCCTGAGTTCCAAGAACACAGCAGCTGCCAAGGACTACCCAAGAAGAGCGCAAAAGCACCACAACATGCCTGCCTCCACAGCTTTTTCCTTGGGGACATCCCTAATTCCTGGCTGATTTGCCTTTCTCGTTTTAGGGTTGGGGTTAGGTAGGCCTTGTGCTAGGATATTTAAAATCAGGAAGCCCAGACATCCAGGCACACTGGAGCTGTGAAAGGCATGCAAAAGGAGTGCAAAAGTGCCACAACATGGCAGCTTTCACAGCATTTTACTTGGCACCATCCCTATACCTTGGCTGATTTATCTGCCTAGGGTTAGTGTTAGGGTTCAGCCTAGGGCTAGGATTTTTTTAACCAGGAAGCCCTGAGTTCCAGGCTTACAGCAGCTGCCAAAGGCATCCAAAAGGGAGCGCAGAAGTGCCACAACCTGGCAGCTTTCACAGCTTTTTCCTTAGGAAGAACCCTCATACCCGGCTGATTTACCTTCCTAGGCTTACTGTTAGGCTTAGGCCTAGGACTTTGAAAACCAGGAAGCCCTGTGTGCCAGGCGCACTGCAGCTGTCAAAGGCATCCCAAGGGGAGCGCAAAAGTGACACAACTTGGCTGCCTCCACAGCATTTACCTTGGGGACATCCCTAATTCCTGGCTGATTTGCCTTTCTCCTTTTATGGTTGGGGTTAGGTAGGCCTTGTGCTAGGATTTTTAAAATCAGGAAGCCCAGACCTCCAGGCACACTGGAGCTGTGAAAGGCATGCAAAAGGGAGTGCAAAAGTGCCACAACATGGCTGCTTTCACAGCATTTTACTTGGTATCATCCCTATACCTTGGCTTATTTATCTGCCTAGGGTTAGTGTTAGGGTTCAGCCTTGGGCTAGGATTTTTTTAACCAGGAAGCCCTGAGTTCCAGGCTTAAGGCAGCTGCCAAAGGCATCCAAAAGGGAGCGCAGAAGTGCCACAACCTGGCAGCTTTCACAGCTTTTTCCTTAGGAAGAACCCTCATACTCGGCTGAGTTACCTTCCTAGGGTTACTGTTAGGCTTAGGCCTAGGACTTTGAAAACCAGGAAGCCCTGTGCTCCAGGCACACTGCAGCTGTCAAAGGCATCCCAAGGGGAGCGCAAAAGTGACACAACTTGGCTGCCTCCACTGCTATTTCCATGAGACCATCCCCAACCATAGGCTGATTTTCCTTCCTAGGCTTAAGGTTTGAGTTACGCCTAGGGTTAGTGTTCTTTGAACCAGAAAGCCCTGAGTTCCAAGAACACAGCAGCTGCCAAGGACTACCCAAGAAGAGCGCAAAAGCACCACAACATGCCTGCCTCCACAGCTTTTTCCTTGGGGACATCCCTAATTCCTGGCTGATATGCCTTTCTCCTGTTAGGGTTGGGGTTAGGCCTAGGGCTAGGATTTTTAAAATCAGGAAGCCCAGACCTCCAGGCACACTGGAACTGTGAAAGGCATGCAAAAGGGAGTGCAAAAGTGCCACAACATGGCTGCTTTCCCAGCGTTTTCTTTGGCACCATCCCTATACCTAGGCTGATTTATCTGCCTAGGGTTAGTGTTAGGGTTCAGCCTAGGGCTAGGATTTTTTTAACCAGGAAGCCCTGAGTTCCAGGCTTACGGCAGCTGCCAAAGGCATCCAAAAGGGAGCGCAGAAGTGCCACAACCTGGCAGCTTTCACAGCTTTTTCCTTAGGAAGAACCCTCATACCCGGCTGATTTACCTTCCTAGGCTTGCTGTTTGGCTTAGGCCTAGGACTTTGAAAACCAGGAAGCCCTGTGCTCCAGGCACACTGCAGCTGTCAAAGGCATCCCAAGGGGAGCGCAAAAGTGACACAACTTGGCTGCCTCCACTGCTATTTCCATGAGACCATCCCCAACCATAGGCTGATTTTCCTTCCTAGGCTTAAGGTTTGAGTTACGCCTAGGGTTAGTGTTCTTTGAACCAGAAAGCCCTGAGTTCCAAGAACACAGCAGCTGCCAACGACTACCCAAGAAGAGTGCAAAAGCACCACAACATGCCTGCCTCCACAGCTTTTTCCTTGGGGACATCCCTAATTCCGGGCTGATTTGCCTTTCTCCTCTTAGGGTTGGGGTTAGGCCTAGGGCTAAGATTTTTAAAATCAGGAAGCCCAGACCTCCAGGCACACTGGAGCTGTGAAAGGCATGCAAAAAGGAGTGCAAAAGTGCCACAACATGGCAGCTTTCACAGCTTTTTCCTTAGGAAGAACCCTCATACCTGGCTGATTTACCTTCCTAGGGTTACTGTTAGGCTTAAGTCTAGGACTTTGAAAACCAGGAAGCCCTGTGCCCCAGGCACACTGCAGCTGTCAAAGGCATCCCAAGGGGAGCGCAAAAGTGACACAACTTGGCTGCCTCCACTGCTATTTCCATGAGACCATCCCCAACCATAGGCTGATTTTCCTTCCTAGGCTTAAGGTTTGAGTTACGCCTAGGGTTAGTGTTCTTTGAACCAGAAAGCCCTGAGTTCCAAGAACACAGCAGCGGCCAAGGACTACCCAAGAAGAGCGCAAAAGCACCACAACATGCCTGCCTCCACAGCTTTTTCCTTGGGGACATCCCTAATTCCGGGCTGATTTGCCTTTCTCCTCTTAGGGTTGGGGTTAGGCCTAGGGCTAGGATTTTTAAAATCAGGAAGCCCAGACCTCCAGGCACACTGGAGCTGTGAAAGGCATCCAAAAAGGAGTGCAAAAGTGCCACTACATGGCAGCTTTCACAGCTTTTTCCTTAGGAAGAACCCTCATACCCGGCTGATTTACCTTCCTAGGCTTACTGTTAGGCTTAGGCCTAGGACTTTGAAAACCAGGAAGCCCTGTGCTCTAGGCACACTGCAGCTGTCAAAGTCATCCCAAGGGGAGTGCAAAAGTGACACAACTTGGCTGCCTCCACTGCTATTTCCATGAGACCATCCCCAACCATAGGCTGATTTTCCTTCCTAGGCTTAAGGTTTGAGTTACGCCTAGGGTTAGTGTTCTTTGAACCAGAAAGCCCTGAGTTCCAAGAACACAGCAGCTGCCAACGACTACCCAAGAAGAGCGCAAAAGCACCACAACATGCCTGCCTCCACAGCTTTTTCCTTGGGGACATCCCTAATTCCGGGCTGATTTGCCTTTCTCCTCTTAGGGTTGGGGTTAGGCCTAGGGTTAGGATTTTTAAAATCAGGAAGCCCAGACCTCCAGGCACACTGGAGCTGTGAAAGGCATCCAAAAAGAAGGGCAAAATGCCACAACATGGCAGCTTTCACAGCGTTTTCCTTAGGAAGAACCCTCATACCCGGCTGATTTACCTTCCTAGGGTTACTGTTAGGCTTAGGCCGAGGACTTTGAAAACCAGGAAGCCCTGTGCTCCAGGCACACTGCAGCTGTCAAAGGCATCCCAAGGGGAGCGCAAAAGTGACACAACTTGGCTGCCTCCACTGCTATTTCCATGAGACCATCCCCAACCATAGGCTGATTTTCCTTCCTAGGCTTAAGGTTTGAGTTACGCCTAGGGTTAGTGTTCTTTGAACCAGAAAGCCCTGAGTTCCAAGAACACAGCAGCTGCCAAGGACTACCCAAGAAGAGCGCAAAAGCACCACAACATGCCTGCCTCCACAGCTTTTTCCTTGGGGACATCCCTAATTCCTGGCTGATTTGCCTTTCTCCTCTTAGGGTTGGGGTTAGGCCTAGGGCTAGGATTTTTAAAATCAGGAAGCCCAGACCTCCAGGCACACTGGAGCTGTGAAAGGCATCCAAAAATGAGTGCAAAAGTGCCACAACATGGCAGCTTTCACAGCTTTTTCCTTAGGAAGAACCCTCATACCCGGCTGATTTACCTTCCTAGGCTTACTGTTAGGCTTAGGCCTAGGACTTTGAAAACCAGGAAGCCCTGTGCTCCAGGCACACTGCAGCTGTCAAAGGCATCCCAAGGGGAGCGCAAAAGTGACACAGCTTGGCTGACTCCACTGCTATTTCCATGAGACCATCCCCAACCATAGGCTGATTTTCCTTCCTAGGCTTAAGGTTTGAGTTACGCCTAGGGTTAGTGTTCTTTGAACCAGAAAGCCCTGAGTTCCAAGAACAAAGCAGCGGCCAAGGACTACCCAAGAAGAGCGCAAAAGCACCACAACATGCCTGCCTCCACAGCTTTTTCCTTGGGGACATCCCTAATTCCTGGCTGATATGCCTTTCTCCTGTTAGGGTTGGGGTTAGGCCTAGGGCTAGGATATTTAAAATCAGGAAGCCCAGACCTCCAGGCACACTGGAACTGTGAAAGGCATGCAAAAGGGAGTGCAAAAGTGCCACAACATGGCTGCTTTCCCAGCGTTTTCTTTGGCACCATCCCTATACCTAGGCTGATTTATCTGCCTAGGGTTAGTGTTAGGGTTCAGCCTAGGGCTAGGATTTTTTTAACCAGGAAGCCCTGAGTTCCAGGCTTACGGCAGCTGCCAAAGGCATCCAAAAGGGAGCGCAGAAGTGCCACAACCTGGCAGCTTTCACAGCTTTTTCCTTAGGAAGAACCCTCATACCCGGCTGATTTACCTTCCTAGGCTTGCTGTTTGGCTTAGGCCTAGGACTTTGAAAACCAGGAAGCCCTGTGCTCCAGGCACACTGCAGCTGTCAAAGGCATCCCAAGGGGAGCGCAAAAGTGACACAACTTGGCTGCCTCCACTGCTATTTCCATGAGACCATCCCCAACCATAGGCTGATTTTACTTCCTAGGCTTAAGGTTTGAGTTACGCCTAGGGTTAGTGTTCCTTGAACCAGAAAGCCCTGAGTTCCAAGAACACAGCAGCTGCCAAGGACTACCCAAGAAGAGTGCAAAAGCACCACAACATGCCTGCCTCCACAGCTTTTTCCTTGGGGACATCCCTAATTCCGGGCTGATTTGCCTTTCTCCTCTTAGGGTTGGGGTTAGGCCTAGGGCTAAGATTTTTAAAATCAGGAAGCCCAGACCTCCAGGCACACTGGAGCTGTGAAAGGCATGAAAAAAGGAGTGCAAAAGTGCCACAACATGGCAGCTTTCACAGCTTTTTCCTTAGGAAGAACCCTCATACCTGGCTGATTTACCTTCCTAGGGTTACTGTTAGGCTTAAGTCTAGGACTTTGAAAACCAGGAAGCCCTGTGCCCCAGGCACACTGCAGCTGTCAAAGGCATCCCAAGGGGAGCGCAAAAGTGACACAACTTGGCTGCCTCCACTGCTATTTCCATGAGACCATCCCCAACCATAGGCTGATTTTCCTTCCTAGGCTTAAGGTTTGAGTTACGCCTAGGGTTAGTGTTCTTTGAACCAGAAAGCCCTGAGTTCCAAGAACACAGCAGCTGCCAAGGACTACCCAAGAAGAGCGCAAAAGCACCACAACATGCCTGCCTCCACAGCTTTTTCCTTGGGGACATCCCTAATTCCGGGCTGATTTGCCTTTCTCCTCTTAGGGTTGGGGTTAGGCCTAGGGTTAGGATTTTTAAAATCAGGAAGCCCAGACCTCCAGGCACACTGGAGCTGTGAAAGGCATCCAAAAAGAAGGGCAAAATGCCACAACATGGCAGCTTTCACAGCGTTTTCCTTAGGAAGAACCCTCATACCCGGCTGATTTACCTTCCTAGGGTTACTGTTAGGCTTAGGCCGAGGACTTTGAAAACCAGGAAGCCCTGTGCTCCAGGCACACTGCAGCTGTCAAAGGCATCCCAAGGGGAGCGCAAAAGTGACACAACTTGGCTGCCTCCACTGCTATTTCCATGAGACCATCCCCAACCATAGGCTGATTTTCCTTCCTAGGCTTAAGGTTTGAGTTACGCCTAGGGTTAGTGTTCTTTGAACCAGAAAGCCCTGAGTTCCAAGAACACAGCAGCTGCCAAGGACTACCCAAGAAGAGCGCAAAAGCACCACAACATGCCTGCCTCCACAGCTTTTTCCTTGGGGACATCCCTAATTCCTGGCTGATTTGCCTTTCTCCTCTTAGGGTTGGGGTTAGGCCTAGGGCTAGGATTTTTAAAATCAGGAAGCCCAGACCTCCAGGCACACTGGAGCTGTGAAAGGCATCCAAAAATGAGTGCAAAAGTGCCACAACATGGCAGCTTTCACAGCTTTTTCCTTAGGAAGAACCCTCATACCCGGCTGATTTACCTTCCTAGGCTTACTGTTAGGCTTAGGCCTAGGACTTTGAAAACCAGGAAGCCCTGTGCTCCAGGCACACTGCAGCTGTCAAAGGCATCCCAAGGGGAGCGCAAAAGTGACACAGCTTGGCTGACTCCACTGCTATTTCCATGAGACCATCCCCAACCATAGGCTGATTTTCCTTCCTAGGCTTAAGGTTTGAGTTACGCCTAGGGTTAGTGTTCTTTGAACCAGAAAGCCCTGAGTTCCAAGAACAAAGCAGCGGCCAAGGACTACCCAAGAAGAGCGCAAAAGCACCACAACATGCCTGCCTCCACAGCTTTTTCCTTGGGGACATCCCTAATTCCGGGCTGATTTGCCTTTCTCGTTTTAGGGTTGGGGTTAGGTAGGCCTTGTGCTAGGATATTTAAAATCAGGAAGCCCAGACATCCAGGCACACTGGAGCTGTGAAAGGCATGCAAAAGGAGTGCAAAAGTGCCACAACATGGCAGCTTTCACAGCATTTTACTTGGCACCATCCCTATACCTTGGCTGATTTATCTGCCTAGGGTTAGTGTTAGGGTTCAGCCTAGGGCTAGGATTTTTTTAACCAGGAAGCCCTGAGTTCCAGGCTTACAGCAGCTGCCAAAGGCATCCAAAAGGGAGCGCAGAAGTGCCACAACCTGGCAGCTTTCACAGCTTTTTCCTTAGGAAGAACCCTCATACCCGGCTGATTTACCTTCCTAGGCTTACTGTTAGGCTTAGGCCTAGGACTTTGAAAACCAGGAAGCCCTGTGTGCCAGGCGCACTGCAGCTGTCAAAGGCATCCCAAGGGGAGCGCAAAAGTGACACAACTTGGCTGCCTCCACAGCATTTACCTTGGGGACATCCCTAATTCCTGGCTGATTTGCCTTTCTCCTTTTATGGTTGGGGTTAGGTAGGCCTTGTGCTAGGATTTTTAAAATCAGGAAGCCCAGACCTCCAGGCACACTGGAGCTGTGAAAGGCATGCAAAAGGGAGTGCAAAAGTGCCACAACATGGCTGCTTTCACAGCATTTTACTTGGTATCATCCCTATACCTTGGCTTATTTATCTGCCTAGGGTTAGTGTTAGGGTTCAGCCTTGGGCTAGGATTTTTTTAACCAGGAAGCCCTGAGTTCCAGGCTTAAGGCAGCTGCCAAAGGCATCCAAAAGGGAGCGCAGAAGTGCCACAACCTGGCAGCTTTCACAGCTTTTTCCTTAGGAAGAACCCTCATACTCGGCTGAGTTACCTTCCTAGGGTTACTGTTAGGCTTAGGCCTAGGACTTTGAAAACCAGGAAGCCCTGTGCTCCAGGCACACTGCAGCTGTCAAAGGCATCCCAAGGGGAGCGCAAAAGTGACACAACTTGGCTGCCTCCACTGCTATAGCTTTTTCCTTAGGAAGAACCCTCATACCCGGCTGATTTACCTTCCTAGGCTTACTGTTAGGCTTAGGCCTAGGACTTTGAAAACCAGGAAGCCCTGTGCTCCAGGCACACTGCAGCTGTCAAAGGCATCCCAAGGGGAGCGCAAAAGTGACACAACTTGGCTGCCTCCACTGCTATTTCCATGAGACCATCCCCAACCATAGGCTGATTTTCCTTCCTAGGCTTAAGGTTTGAGTTACGCCTAGGGTTAGTGTTCTTTGAACCAGAAAGCCCTGAGTTCCAAGAACACAGCAGCTGCCAAGGACTACCCAAGAAGAGCGCAAAAGCACCACAACATGCCTGCCTCCACAGCTTTTTCCTTGGGGACATCCCTAATTCCGGGCTGATTTGCCTTTCTCCTCTTAGGGTTGGGGTTAGGCCTAGGGCTAGGATTTTTAAAATCAGGAAGCCCAGACCTCCAGGCACACTGGAGCTGTGAAAGGCATGCAAAAAGGAGTGCAAAAGTGCCACAACATGGCAGCTTTCACAGCTTTTTCCTTAGGAAGAACCCTCATACCTGGCTGATTTACCTTCCTAGGCTTACTGTTAGGCTTAAGTCTAGGACTTTGAAAACCAGGAAGCCCTGTGCCCCAGGCACACTGCAGCTGTCAAAGGCATCCCAAGGGGAGCGCAAAAGTGACACAACTTGGCTGCCTCCACTGCTATTTCCATGAGACCATCCCCAACCATAGGCTGATTTTCCTTCCTAGGCTTAAGGTTTGAGTTACGCCTAGGGTTAGTGTTCTTTGAACCAGAAAGCCCTGAGTTCCAAGAACACAGCAGCGGCCAAGGACTACCCAAGAAGAGCGCAAAAGCACCACAACATGCCTGCCTCCACAGCTTTTTCCTTGGGGACATCCCTAATTCCGGGCTGATTTGCCTTTCTCCTCTTAGGGTTGGGGTTAGGCCTAGGGCTAGGATTTTTAAAATCAGGAAGCCCAGACCTCCAGGCACACTGGAGCTGTGAAAGGCATCCAAAAAGGAGTGCAAAAGTGCCACTACATGGCAGCTTTCACAGCTTTTTCCTTAGGAAGAACCCTCATACCCGGCTGATTTACCTTCCTAGGGTTACTGTTAGGCTTAGGCCTAGGACTTTGAAAACCAGGAAGCCCTGTGCTCCAGGCACACTGCAGCTGTCAAAGGCATCCCAAGGGGAGCGCAAAAGTGACACAACTTGGCTGCCTCCACTGCTATTTCCATGAGACCATCCCCAACCATAGGCTGATTTTCCTTCCTAGGCTTAAGGTTTGAGTTACGCCTAGGGTTAGTGTTCTTTGAACCAGAAAGCCCTGAGTTCCAAGAACACAGCAGCTGCCAACGACTACCCAAGAAGAGCGCAAAAGCACCACAACATGCCTGCCTCCACAGCTTTTTCCTTGGGGACATCCCTAATTCCGGGCTGATTTGCCTTTCTCCTCTTAGGGTTGGGGTTAGGCCTAGGGTTAGGATTTTTAAAATCAGGAAGCCCAGACCTCCAGGCACACTGGAGCTGTGAAAGGCATCCAAAAAGAAGGGCAAAATGCCACAACATGGCAGCTTTCACAGCGTTTTCCTTAGGAAGAACCCTCATACCCGGCTGATTTACCTTCCTAGGGTTACTGTTAGGCTTAGGCCGAGGACTTTGAAAACCAGGAAGCCCTGTGCTCCAGGCACACTGCAGCTGTCAAAGGCATCCCAAGGGGAGCGCAAAAGTGACACAACTTGGCTGCCTCCACTGCTATTTCCATGAGACCATCCCCAACCATAGGCTGATTTTCCTTCCTAGGCTTAAGGTTTGAGTTACGCCTAGGGTTAGTGTTCTTTGAACCAGAAAGCCCTGAGTTCCAAGAACACAGCAGCTGCCAAGGACTACCCAAGAAGAGCGCAAAAGCACCACAACATGCCTGCCTCCACAGCTTTTTCCTTGGGGACATCCCTAATTCCTGGCTGATTTGCCTTTCTCCTCTTAGGGTTGGGGTTAGGCCTAGGGCTAGGATTTTTAAAATCAGGAAGCCCAGACCTCCAGGCACACTGGAGCTGTGAAAGGCATCCAAAAATGAGTGCAAAAGTGCCACAACATGGCAGCTTTCACAGCTTTTTCCTTAGGAAGAACCCTCATACCCGGCTGATTTACCTTCCTAGGCTTACTGTTAGGCTTAGGCCTAGGACTTTGAAAACCAGGAAGCCCTGTGCTCCAGGCACACTGCAGCTGTCAAAGGCATCCCAAGGGGAGCGCAAAAGTGACACAGCTTGGCTGACTCCACTGCTATTTCCATGAGACCATCCCCAACCATAGGCTGATTTTCCTTCCTAGGCTTAAGGTTTGAGTTACGCCTAGGGTTAGTGTTCTTTGAACCAGAAAGCCCTGAGTTCCAAGAACAAAGCAGCGGCCAAGGACTACCCAAGAAGAGCGCAAAAGCACCACAACATGCCTGCCTCCACAGCTTTTTCCTTGGGGACATCCCTAATTCCGGGCTGATTTGCCTTTCTCGTTTTAGGGTTGGGGTTAGGTAGGCCTTGTGCTAGGATATTTAAAATCAGGAAGCCCAGACATCCAGGCACACTGGAGCTGTGAAAGGCATGCAAAAGGAGTGCAAAAGTGCCACAACATGGCAGCTTTCACAGCATTTTACTTGGCACCATCCCTATACCTTGGCTGATTTATCTGCCTAGGGTTAGTGTTAGGGTTCAGCCTAGGGCTAGGATTTTTTTAACCAGGAAGCCCTGAGTTCCAGGCTTACAGCAGCTGCCAAAGGCATCCAAAAGGGAGCGCAGAAGTGCCACAACCTGGCAGCTTTCACAGCTTTTTCCTTAGGAAGAACCCTCATACCCGGCTGATTTACCTTCCTAGGCTTACTGTTAGGCTTAGGCCTAGGACTTTGAAAACCAGGAAGCCCTGTGTGCCAGGCGCACTGCAGCTGTCAAAGGCATCCCAAGGGGAGCGCAAAAGTGACACAACTTGGCTGCCTCCACAGCATTTACCTTGGGGACATCCCTAATTCCTGGCTGATTTGCCTTTCTCCTTTTATGGTTGGGGTTAGGTAGGCCTTGTGCTAGGATTTTTAAAATCAGGAAGCCCAGACCTCCAGGCACACTGGAGCTGTGAAAGGCATGCAAAAGGGAGTGCAAAAGTGCCACAACATGGCTGCTTTCACAGCATTTTACTTGGTATCATCCCTATACCTTGGCTTATTTATCTGCCTAGGGTTAGTGTTAGGGTTCAGCCTTGGGCTAGGATTTTTTTAACCAGGAAGCCCTGAGTTCCAGGCTTAAGGCAGCTGCCAAAGGCATCCAAAAGGGAGCGCAGAAGTGCCACAACCTGGCAGCTTTCACAGCTTTTTCCTTAGGAAGAACCCTCATACTCGGCTGAGTTACCTTCCTAGGGTTACTGTTAGGCTTAGGCCTAGGACTTTGAAAACCAGGAAGCCCTGTGCTCCAGGCACACTGCAGCTGTCAAAGGCATCCCAAGGGGAGCGCAAAAGTGACACAACTTGGCTGCCTCCACTGCTATTTCCATGAGACCATCCCCAACCATAGGCTGATTTTCCTTCCTAGGCTTAAGGTTTGAGTTACGCCTAGGGTTAGTGTTCTTTGAACCAGAAAGCCCTGAGTTCCAAGAACACAGCAGCTGCCAAGGACTACCCAAGAAGAGCGCAAAAGCACCACAACATGCCTGCCTCCACAGCTTTTTCCTTGGGGACATCCCTAATTCCTGGCTGATATGCCTTTCTCCTGTTAGGGTTGGGGTTAGGCCTAGGGCTAGGATTTTTAAAATCAGGAAGCCCAGACCTCCAGGCACACTGGAACTGTGAAAGGCATGCAAAAGGGAGTGCAAAAGTGCCACAACATGGCTGCTTTCCCAGCGTTTTCTTTGGCACCATCCCTATACCTAGGCTGATTTATCTGCCTAGGGTTAGTGTTAGGGTTCAGCCTAGGGCTAGGATTTTTTTAACCAGGAAGCCCTGAGTTCCAGGCTTACGGCAGCTGCCAAAGGCATCCAAAAGGGAGCGCAGAAGTGCCACAACCTGGCAGCTTTCACAGCTTTTTCCTTAGGAAGAACCCTCATACCCGGCTGATTTACCTTCCTAGGCTTGCTGTTTGGCTTAGGCCTAGGACTTTGAAAACCAGGAAGCCCTGTGCTCCAGGCACACTGCAGCTGTCAAAGGCATCCCAAGGGGAGCGCAAAAGTGACACAACTTGGCTGCCTCCACTGCTATTTCCATGAGACCATCCCCAACCATAGGCTGATTTTACTTCCTAGGCTTAAGGTTTGAGTTACGCCTAGGGTTAGTGTTCTTTGAACCAGAAAGCCCTGAGTTCCAAGAACACAGCAGCTGCCAAGGACTACCCAAGAAGAGTGCAAAAGCACCACAACATGCCTGCCTCCACAGCTTTTTCCTTGGGGACATCCCTAATTCCGGGCTGATTTGCCTTTCTCCTCTTAGGGTTGGGGTTAGGCCTAGGGCTAAGATTTTTAAAATCAGGAAGCCCAGACCTCCAGGCACACTGGAGCTGTGAAAGGCATGAAAAAAGGAGTGCAAAAGTGCCACAACCTGGCAGCTTTCACAGCTTTTTCCTTAGGAAGAACCCTCATACCTGGCTGATTTACCTTCCTAGGGTTACTGTTAGGCTTAAGTCTAGGACTTTGAAAACCAGGAAGCCCTGTGCCCCAGGCACACTGCAGCTGTCAAAGGCATCCCAAGGGGAGCGCAAAAGTGACACAACTTGGCTGCCTCCACTGCTATTTCCATGAGACCATCCCCAACCATAGGCTGATTTTCCTTCCTAGGCTTAAGGTTTGAGTTACGCCTAGGGTTAGTGTTCTTTGAACCAGAAAGCCCTGAGTTCCAAGAACACAGCAGCTGCCAACGACTACCCAAGAAGAGCGCAAAAGCACCACAACATGCCTGCCTCCACAGCTTTTTCCTTGGGGACATCCCTAATTCCGGGCTGATTTGCCTTTCTCCTCTTAGGGTTGGGGTTAGGCCTAGGGTTAGGATTTTTAAAATCAGGAAGCCCAGACCTCCAGGCACACTGGAGCTGTGAAAGGCATCCAAAAAGAAGGGCAAAATGCCACAACATGGCAGCTTTCACAGCGTTTTCCTTAGGAAGAACCCTCATACCCGGCTGATTTACCTTCCTAGGGTTACTGTTAGGCTTAGGCCGAGGACTTTGAAAACCAGGAAGCCCTGTGCTCCAGGCACACTGCAGCTGTCAAAGGCATCCCAAGGGGAGCGCAAAAGTGACACAACTTGGCTGCCTCCACTGCTATTTCCATGAGACCATCCCCAACCATAGGCTGATTTTCCTTCCTAGGCTTAAGGTTTGAGTTACGCCTAGGGTTAGTGTTCTTTGAACCAGAAAGCCCTGAGTTCCAAGAACACAGCAGCTGCCAAGGACTACCCAAGAAGAGCGCAAAAGCACCACAACATGCCTGCCTCCACAGCTTTTTCCTTGGGGACATCCCTAATTCCTGGCTGATTTGCCTTTCTCCTCTTAGGGTTGGGGTTAGGCCTAGGGCTAGGATTTTTAAAATCAGGAAGCCCAGACCTCCAGGCACACTGGAGCTGTGAAAGGCATCCAAAAATGAGTGCAAAAGTGCCACAACATGGCAGCTTTCACAGCTTTTTCCTTAGGAAGAACCCTAATACCCGGCTGATTTACCTTCCTAGGCTTACTGTTAGGCTTAGGCCTAGGACTTTGAAAACCAGGAAGCCCTGTGCTCCAGGCACACTGCAGCTGTCAAAGGCATCCCAAGGGGAGCGCAAAAGTGACACAGCTTGGCTGACTCCACTGCTATTTCCATGAGACCATCCCCAACCATAGGCTGATTTTCCTTCCTAGGCTTAAGGTTTGAGTTACGCCTAGGGTTAGTGTTCTTTGAACCAGAAAGCCCTGAGTTCCAAGAACAAAGCAGCGGCCAAGGACTACCCAAGAAGAGCGCAAAAGCACCACAACATGCCTGCCTCCACAGCTTTTTCCTTGGGGACATCCCTAATTCCGGGCTGATTTGCCTTTCTCGTTTTAGGGTTGGGGTTAGGTAGGCCTTGTGCTAGGATATTTAAAATCAGGAAGCCCAGACATCCAGGCACACTGGAGCTGTGAAAGGCATGCAAAAGGAGTGCAAAAGTGCCACAACATGGCAGCTTTCACAGCATTTTACTTGGCACCATCCCTATACCTTGGCTGATTTATCTGCCTAGGGTTAGTGTTAGGGTTCAGCCTAGGGCTAGGATTTTTTTAACCAGGAAGCCCTGAGTTCCAGGCTTACAGCAGCTGCCAAAGGCATCCAAAAGGGAGCGCAGAAGTGCCACAACCTGGCAGCTTTCACAGCTTTTTCCTTAGGAAGAACCCTCATACCCGGCTGATTTACCTTCCTAGGCTTACTGTTAGGCTTAGGCCTAGGACTTTGAAAACCAGGAAGCCCTGTGTGCCAGGCGCACTGCAGCTGTCAAAGGCATCCCAAGGGGAGCGCAAAAGTGACACAACTTGGCTGCCTCCACAGCATTTACCTTGGGGACATCCCTAATTCCTGGCTGATTTGCCTTTCTCCTTTTATGGTTGGGGTTAGGTAGGCCTTGTGCTAGGATTTTTAAAATCAGGAAGCCCAGACCTCCAGGCACACTGGAGCTGTGAAAGGCATGCAAAAGGGAGTGCAAAAGTGCCACAACATGGCTGCTTTCACAGCATTTTACTTGGTATCATCCCTATACCTTGGCTTATTTATCTGCCTAGGGTTAGTGTTAGGGTTCAGCCTTGGGCTAGGATTTTTTTAACCAGGAAGCCCTGAGTTCCAGGCTTAAGGCAGCTGCCAAAGGCATCCAAAAGGGAGCGCAGAAGTGCCACAACCTGGCAGCTTTCACAGCTTTTTCCTTAGGAAGAACCCTCATACTCGGCTGAGTTACCTTCCTAGGGTTACTGTTAGGCTTAGGCCTAGGACTTTGAAAACCAGGAAGCCCTGTGCTCCAGGCACACTGCAGCTGTCAAAGGCATCCCAAGGGGAGCGCAAAAGTGACACAACTTGGCTGCCTCCACTGCTATTTCCATGAGACCATCCCCAACCATAGGCTGATTTTCCTTCCTAGGCTTAAGGTTTGAGTTACGCCTAGGGTTAGTGTTCTTTGAACCAGAAAGCCCTGAGTTCCAAGAACACAGCAGCTGCCAAGGACTACCCAAGAAGAGCGCAAAAGCACCACAACATGCCTGCCTCCACAGCTTTTTCCTTGGGGACATCCCTAATTCCTGGCTGATATGCCTTTCTCCTGTTAGGGTTGGGGTTAGGCCTAGGGCTAGGATTTTTAAAATCAGGAAGCCCAGACCTCCAGGCACACTGGAACTGTGAAAGGCATGCAAAAGGGAGTGCAAAAGTGCCACAACATGGCTGCTTTCCCAGCGTTTTCTTTGGCACCATCCCTATACCTAGGCTGATTTATCTGCCTAGGGTTAGTGTTAGGGTTCAGCCTAGGGCTAGGATTTTTTTAACCAGGAAGCCCTGAGTTCCAGGCTTACGGCAGCTGCCAAAGGCATCCAAAAGGGAGCGCAGAAGTGCCACAACCTGGCAGCTTTCACAGCTTTTTCCTTAGGAAGAACCCTCATACCCGGCTGATTTACCTTCCTAGGCTTGCTGTTTGGCTTAGGCCTAGGACTTTGAAAACCAGGAAGCCCTGTGCTCCAGGCACACTGCAGCTGTCAAAGGCATCCCAAGGGGAGCGCAAAAGTGACACAACTTGGCTGCCTCCACTGCTATTTCCATGAGACCATCCCCAACCATAGGCTGATTTTACTTCCTAGGCTTAAGGTTTGAGTTACGCCTAGGGTTAGTGTTCTTTGAACCAGAAAGCCCTGAGTTCCAAGAACACAGCAGCTGCCAAGGACTACCCAAGAAGAGTGCAAAAGCACCACAACATGCCTGCCTCCACAGCTTTTTCCTTGGGGACATCCCTAATTCCGGGCTGATTTGCCTTTCTCCTCTTAGGGTTGGGGTTAGGCCTAGGGCTAAGATTTTTAAAATCAGGAAGCCCAGACCTCCAGGCACACTGGAGCTGTGAAAGGCATCCAAAAAGGAGTGCAAAAGTGCCACAACATGGCAGCTTTCACAGCTTTTTCCTTAGGAAGAACCCTCATACCTGGCTGATTTACCTTCCTAGGGTTACTGTTAGGCTTAAGTCTAGGACTTTGAAAACCAGGAAGCCCTGTGCCCCAGGCACACTGCAGCTGTCAAAGGCATCCCAAGGGGAGCGCAAAAGTGACACAACTTGGCTGCCTCCACTGCTATTTCCATGAGACCATCCCCAACCATAGGCTGATTTTCCTTCCTAGGCTTAAGGTTTGAGTTACGCCTAGGGTTAGTGTTCTTTGAACCAGAAAGCCCTGAGTTCCAAGAACACAGCAGCGGCCAAGGACTACCCAAGAAGAGCGCAAAAGCACCACAACATGCCTGCCTCCACAGCTTTTTCCTTGGGGACATCCCTAATTCCGGGCTGATTTGCCTTTCTCCTCTTAGGGTTGGGGTTAGGCCTAGGGCTAGGATTTTTAAAATCAGGAAGCCCAGACCTCCAGGCACACTGGAGCTGTGAAAGGCATCCAAAAAGGAGTGCAAAAGTGCCACAACATGGCAGCTTTCACAGCTTTTTCCTTAGGAAGAACCCTCATACCCGGCTGATTTACCTTCCTAGGCTTACTGTTAGGCTTAGGCCTAGGACTTTGAAAACCAGGAAGCCCTGTGCTCTAGGCACACTGCAGCTGTCAAAGTCATCCCAAGGGGAGTGCAAAAGTGACACAACTTGGCTGCCTCCACTGCTATTTCCATGAGACCATCCCCAACCATAGGCTGATTTTACTTCCTAGGCTTAAGGTTTGAGTTACGCCTAGGGTTAGTGTTCTTTGAACCAGAAAGCCCTGAGTTCCAAGAACACAGCAGCTGCCAACGACTACCCAAGAAGAGCGCAAAAGCACCACAACATGCCTGCCTCCACAGCTTTTTCCTTGGGGACATCCCTAATTCCGGGCTGATTTGCCTTTCTCCTCTTAGGGTTGGGGTTAGGCCTAGGGTTAGGATTTTTAAAATCAGGAAGCCCAGACCTCCAGGCACACTGGAGCTGTGAAAGGCATCCAAAAAGAAGGGCAAAATGCCACAACATGGCAGCTTTCACAGCGTTTTCCTTAGGAAGAACCCTCATACCCGGCTGATTTACCTTCCTAGGGTTACTGTTAGGCTTAGGCCGAGGACTTTGAAAACCAGGAAGCCCTGTGCTCCAGGCACACTGCAGCTGTCAAAGGCATCCCAAGGGGAGCGCAAAAGTGACACAACTTGGCTGCCTCCACTGCTATTTCCATGAGACCATCCCCAACCATAGGCTGATTTTCCTTCCTAGGCTTAAGGTTTGAGTTACGCCTAGGGTTAGTGTTCTTTGAACCAGAAAGCCCTGAGTTCCAAGAACACAGCAGCTGCCAAGGACTACCCAAGAAGAGCGCAAAAGCACCACAACATGCCTGCCTCCACAGCTTTTTCCTTGGGGACATCCCTAATTCCTGGCTGATTTGCCTTTCTCCTCTTAGGGTTGGGGTTAGGCCTAGGGCTAGGATTTTTAAAATCAGGAAGCCCTGAGTTCCAGGCACACTGGAGCTGTGAAAGGCATCCAAAAATGAGTGCAAAAGTGCCACAACATGGCAGCTTTCACAGCTTTTTCCTTAGGAAGAACCCTCATACCCGGCTGATTTACCTTCCTAGGCTTACTGTTAGGCTTAGGCCTAGGACTTTGAAAACCAGGAAGCCCTGTGCTCCAGGCACACTGCAGCTGTCAAAGGCATCCCAAGGGGAGCGTAAAAGTGACACAGCTTGGCTGACTCCACTGCTATTTCCATGAGACCATCCCCAACCATAGGCTGATTTTCCTTCCTAGGCTTAAGGTTTGAGTTACGCCTAGGGTTAGTGTTCTTTGAACCAGAAAGCCCTGAGTTCCAAGAACAAAGCAGCGGCCAAGGACTACCCAAGAAGAGCGCAAAAGCACCACAACATGCCTGCCTCCACAGCTTTTTCCTTGGGGACATCCCTAATTCCGGGCTGATTTGCCTTTCTCCTCTTAGGGTTGGGGTTAGGCCTAGCGTTAGGATTTTTAAAATCAGGAAGCCCAGTCCTCCAGGCACACTGGAGCTGTGAAAGGCATGCAAAAATGAGTGCAAAAGTGCCACAACATGGCAGCTTTCACAGCTTTTTCCTTAGGAAGAACCCTCATACCCGGCTGATTTACCTTCCTAGGCTTACTGTTAGGCTTAGGCCTAGGACTTTGAAAACCAGGAAGCCCTGTGCTCCAGGCACACTGCAGCTGTCAAAGGCATCCCAAGGGGAGCGCAAAAGTGACACAACTTGGCTGCCTCCACTGCTATTTCCATGAGACCATCCCCAACCATAGGCTGATTTTCCTTCCTAGGCTTAAGGTCTGAGTTACGCCTAGGGTTAATGTTCTTTTAACCAGAAAGCCCTGAGTTCCAAGAACACAGCAGCTGCCAACGACTACCCAAGAAGAGCGCAAAAGCACCACAACATGCCTGCCTCCACAGCTTTTTCCTTGGGGACATCCCTAATTCCGGGCTGATTTGCCTTTCTCCTCTTAGGGTTGGGGTTAGGTAGGCCTTGTGCTAGGATTTTTAAAATCAGGAAGCCCAGACCTCCAGGCACACTGGAGCTGTGAAAGGCATGCAAAAGGGAGTGCAAAAGTGCCACAACATGGCTGCTTTCCCAGCGTTTTCTTTGGCACCATCCCTATACCTAGGCTGATTTATCTGCCTAGGGTTAGTGTTAGGGTTCAGCCTAGGGCTAGGATTTTTTTAACCAGGAAGCCCTGAGTTCCAGGCTTAAGGCAGCTGCCAAAGGCATCCAAAAGGGAGCGCAGAAGTGCCACAACCTGGCAGCTTTCACAGCTTTTTCCTTAGGAAGAACCCTCATACCCGGCTGATTTACCTTCCTAGGCTTGCTGTTTGGCTTAGGCCTAGGACTTTGAAAACCAGGAAGCCCTGTGCTCCAGGCACACTGCAGCTGTCAAAGGCATCCCAAGGGGAGCGCAAAAGTGACACAACTTGGCTGCCTCCACTGCTATTTCCATGAGACCATCCCCAACCATAGGCTGATTTTACTTCCTAGGCTTAAGGTTTGAGTTACGCCTAGGGTTAGTGTTCTTTGAACCAGAAAGCCCTGAGTTCCAAGAACACAGCAGCTGCCAAGGACTACCCAAGAAGAGCGCAAAAGCACCACAACATGCCTGCCTCCACAGCTTTTTCCTTGGGGACATCCCTAATTCCGGGCTGATTTGCCTTTCTCCTCTTAGGGTTGGGGTTAGGCCTAGGGCTAAGATTTTTAAAATCAGGAAGCCCAGACCTCCAGGCACACTGGAGCTGTGAAAGGCATGCAAAAAGGAGTGCAAAAGTGCCACAACATGGCAGCTTTCACAGCTTTTTCCTTAGGAAGAACCCTCATACCTGGCTGATTTACCTTCCTAGGGTTACTGTTAGGCTTAAGTCTAGGACTTTGAAAACCAGGAAGCCCTGTGCCCCAGGCACACTGCAGCTGTCAAAGGCATCCCAAGGGGAGCGCAAAAGTGACACAACTTGGCTGCCTCCACTGCTATTTCCATGAGACCATCCCCAACCATAGGCTGATTTTCCTTCCTAGGCTTAAGGTTTGAGTTACGCCTAGGGTTAGTGTTCTTTGAACCAGAAAGCCCTGAGTTCCAAGAACACAGCAGCGGCCAAGGACTACCCAAGAAGAGCGCAAAAGCACCACAACATGCCTGCCTCCACAGCTTTTTCCTTGGGGACATCCCTAATTCCGGGCTGATTTGCCTTTCTCCTCTTAGGGTTGGGGTTAGGCCTAGGGTTAGGATTTTTAAAATCAGGAAGCCCAGACCTCCAGGCACACTGGAGCTGTGAAAGGCATCCAAAAAGGAGTGCAAAAGTGCCACTACATGGCAGCTTTCACAGCTTTTTCCTTAGGAAGAACCCTCATACCCGGCTGATTTACCTTCCTAGGCTTACTGTTAGGCTTAGGCCTAGGACTTTGAAAACCAGGAAGCCCTGTGCTCTAGGCACACTGCAGCTTTCAAAGTCATCCCAAGGGGAGTGCAAAAGTGACACAACTTGGCTGCCTCCACTGCTATTTCCATGAGACCATCCCCAACCATAGGCTGATTTTCCTTCCTAGGCTTAAGGTTTGAGTTACGCCTAGGGTTAGTGTTCTTTGAACCAGAAAGCCCTGAGTTCCAAGAACACAGCAGCTGCCAACGACTACCCAAGAAGAGCGCAAAAGCACCACAACATGCCTGCCTCCACAGCTTTTTCCTTGGGGACATCCCTAATTCCGGGCTGATTTGCCTTTCTCCTCTTAGGGTTGGGGTTAGGACTAGGGTTAGGATTTTTAAAATCAGGAAGCCCAGACCTCCAGGCACACTGGAGCTGTGAAAGTCATCCAAAAAGAAGGGCAAAATGCCACAACATGGCAGCTTTCACAGCGTTTTCCTTAGGAAGAACCCTCATACCCGGCTGATTTACCTTCCTATGGTTACTGTTAGGTTTAGGCCGAGGACTTTGAAAACCAGGAAGCCCTGTGCTCCAGGCACACTGCAGCTGTCAAAGGCATCCCAAGGGGAGCGCAAAAGTGACACAACTTGGCTGCCTCCACTGCTATTTCCATGAGACCATCCCCAACCATAGGCTGATTTTCCTTCCTAGGCTTAAGGTTTGAGTTACGCCTAGGGTTAGTGTTCTTTGAACCAGAAAGCCCTGAGTTCCAAGAACACAGCAGCTGCCAAGGACTACCCAAGAAGAGCGCAAAAGCACCACAACATGCCTGCCTCCACAGCTTTTTCCTTGGGGACATCCCTAATTCCTGGCTGATATGCCTTTCTCCTCTTAGGGTTGGGGTTAGGCCTAGGGCTAGGATTTTTAAAATCAGGAAGCCCAGACCTCCAGGCACACTGGAGCTGTGAAAGGCATCCAAAAAGGAGTGCAAAAGTGCCACAACATGGCAGCTTTCACAGCTTTTTCCTTAGGAAGAACCCTCATACCCGGCTGATTTACCTTCCTAGGCTTACTGTTAGGCTTAGGCCTAGGACTTTGAAAACCAGGAAGCCCTGTGCTCCAGGCACACTGCAGCTGTCAAAGGCATCCCAAGGGGAGCGCAAAAGTGACACAGCTTGGCTGACTCCACTGCTATTTCCATGAGACCATCCCCAACCATAGGCTGATTTTCCTTCCTAGGCTAAAGGTTTGAGTTACGCCTAGGGTTAGTGTTCTTTGAACCAGAAAGCCCTGAGTTCCAAGAACAAAGCAGCGGCCAAGGACTACCCAAGAAGAGCGCAAAAGCACCACAACATGCCTGCCTCCACAGCTTTTTCCTTGGGGACATCCCTAATTCCGGGCTGATTTGCCTTTCTCCTCTTAGGGTTGGGGTTAGGTCTAGCGTTAGGATTTTTAAAATCAGGAAGCCCAGTCCTCCAGGCACACTGGAGCTGTGAAAGGCATCCAAAAAGGAGTGCAAAAGTGCCACAACATGGCAGCTTTCACAGCTTTTTCCTTAGGAAGAACCCTCATACCCGGCTGATTTACCTTCCTAGGGTTACTGTTAGGCTTAGGCCTAGGACTTTGAAAACCAGGAAGCCCTGTGCTCCAGGCACACTGCAGCTGTCAAAGGCATCCCAAGGGGAGCGCAAAAGTGACACAACTTGGCTGCCTCCACTGCTATTTCCATGAGACCATCCCCAACCATAGGCTGATTTTCCTTCCTAGGCTTAAGGTCTGAGTTACGCCTAGGGTTAATGTTCTTTTAACCAGAAAGCCCTGAGTTCCAAGAACACAGCAGCTGCCAACGACTACCCAAGAAGAGCGCAAAAGCACCACAACATGCCTGCCTCCACAGCTTTTTCCTTGGGGACATCCCTAATTCCGGGCTGATTTGCCTTTCTCCTCTTAGGGTTGGGGTTAGGTAGGCCTTGTGCTAGGATTTTTAAAATCAGGAAGCCCAGACCTCCAGGCACACTGGAGCTGTGAAAGGCATGCAAAAGGGAGTGCAAAAGTGCCACAACATGGCTGCTTTCCCAGCCTTTTCTTTGGCACCATCCCTATACCTAGGCTGATATATCTGCCTAGGGTTAGTGTTAGGGTTCAGCCTAGGGCTAGGATTATTTTAACCAGGAAGCCCTGAGTTCCAGGCTTACGGCAGCTGCCAAAGGCATCCAAAAGGGAGCGCAGAAGTGCCACAACCTGGCAGCTTTCACAGCTTTTTCCTTAGGAAGAACCCTCATACCCGGCTGATTTACCTTCCTAGGGTTACTGTTAGGCTTAGGTCTAGGACTTTGCAAACCAGGAAGCCCTGTACTCCAGGCACACTGCAGCTGTCAAAGGCATCCCAAGGGGAGCGCAAAAGTGACACAACTTGGCTGCCTCCACTGCTATTTCCATGAGACCATCCCCAACCATAGGCTGATTTTCCTTCCAAGGCTTAAGGTTTGAGTTAGGCCTAGGTTTAGTGTTCTTTTAAGCAGAATGCCCTGAGTTCCAAGAACACAGCAGCTGCCAAGGACTACCCAAGAAGAGCGCAAAAGCACCACAACATGCCTGCCTCCACAGCTTTTTCCTTGGGGACATCCCTAATTCCGGGCTGATTTGCCTTTCTCCTCTTAGGGTTGGGGTTAGGCCTAGGGCTAAGATTTTTAAAATCAGGAAGCCCAGACCTCCAGGCACACTGGAGCTGTGAAAGGCATGCAAAAAGGAGTGCAAAAGTGCCACAACATGGCAGCTTTCACAGCTTTTTCCTTAGGAGGAACCCTCATACCCGGCTGATTTACCTTCCTAGGGTTACTGTTAGGCTTAGGTCTAGGACTTTGAAAACCAGGAAGCCCTGTGCCCCAGTCACACTGCAGCTGTCAAAGGCATCCCAAGGGGAGCGCAAAAGTGACACAACTTGGCTGCCTCCACTGCTATTTCCATGAGACCATCCCCAACCATAGGCTGATTTTCCTTCCTAGGCTTAAGGTTTGAGTTACGCCTAGGGTTAGTGTTCTTTGAACCAGAAAGCCCTGAGTTCCAAGAACACAGCAGCGGCCAAGGACTACCCAAGAAGAGCGCAAAAGCACCACAACATGCCTGCCTCCACAGCTTTTTCCTTGGGGACATCCCTAATTCCGGGCTGATTTGCCTTTCTCCTCTTAGGGTTGGGGTTAGGCCTAGGGCTAAGATTTTAAATATCAGGAAGCCCAGACCTCCAGGCACACTGGAGCTGTGAAAGGCATCCAAAAAGGAGTGCAAAAGTGCCACAACATGGCAGCTTTCACAGCTTTTTCCTTAGGAAGAACCCTCATACCCGGCTGATTTACCTTCCTACGGTTACTGTTAGGCTTAGGCCTACGACTTTGAAAACCAGGAAGCACTGTGCTCCAGGCACACTGCAGCTGTCAAAGGCATCCCAAGGGGAGCGCAAAAGTGACACAACTTGGCTGCCTCCACTGATATTTCCATGAGATCATCCCCAACCATAGGCTGATTTTCCTTCCAAGGCTTAAGGTTTGAGTTACGCCTAGGGTTAGTGTTCTTTGAACCAGAAAGCCCTGAGTTCCAAGAACACAGCAGCTGCCAAGGACTACCCAAGAAGAGCGCAAAAGCACCACAACATGCCTGCCTCCACAGCTTTTTCCTTGGGGACATCCCTAATTCCGGGCTGATTTGCCTTTCTCCTCTTAGGGTTGGGGTTAGGCCTAGGGCTAAGATTTTTAAAATCAGGAAGCCCAGACCTCCAGGCACACTGGAGCTGTGAAAGGCATGCAAAAAGGAGTGCAAAAGTGCCACAACATGGCAGCTTTCACAGCTTTTTCCTTAGGAAGAACCCTCATACCCGGCTGATTTACCTTCCTAGGGTTACTGTTAGGCTTAGGTCTAGGACTTTGAAAACCAGGAAGCCCTGTGCTCCAGGCACACTGCAGCTGTCAAAGGCATCCCAAGGGGAGCGCAAAAGTGACACAACTTGGCTGCCTCCACTGCTATTTCCATGAGACCATCCCCAACCATAGGCTGATTTTCCTTCCTAGGCTTAAGGTTTGAGTTACGCCTAGGGTTAGTGTTCTTTGAACCAGAAAGCCCTGAGTTCCAAGAACACAGCAGCTGCCAAGGACTACCCAAGAAGAGCGCAAAAGCACCACAACATGCCTGCCTCCACAGCTTTTTCCTTGGGGACATCCCTAATTCCTGGCTGATATGCCTTTCTCCTCTTAGGGTTGGGGTTAGGCCTAGGGCTAGGATTTTTAAAATCAGGAAGCCCAGACCTCCAGGCACACTGGAGCTGTGAAAGGCATCCAAAAAGGAGTGCAAAAGTGCCACAACATGGCAGCTTTCACAGCTTTTTCCTTAGGAAGAACCCTCATACCCGGCTGATTTACCATCCTAGGCTTACTGTTAGGCTTAGGCCTAGGACTTTGAAAACCAGGAAGCCCTGTGCTCCAGGCACACTGCAGCTGTCAAAGGCATCCCAAGGGGAGCGCAAAAGTGACACAGCTTGGCTGACTCCACTGCTATTTCCATGAGACCATCCCCAACCATAGGCTGATTTTCCTTCCTAGGCTAAAGGTTTGAGTTACGCCTAGGGTTAGTGTTCTTTGAACCAGAAAGCCCTGAGTTCCAAGAACAAAGCAGCGGCCAAGGACTACCCAAGAAGAGCGCAAAAGCACCACAACATGCCTGCCTCCACAGCTTTTTCCTTGGGGACATCCCTAATTCCGGGCTGATTTGCCTTTCTCCTCTTAGGGTTGGGGTTAGGTCTAGCGTTAGGATTTTTAAAATCAGGAAGCCCAGTCCTCCAGGCACACTGGAGCTGTGAAAGGCATCCAAAAAGGAGTGCAAAAGTGCCACAACATGGCAGCTTTCACAGCTTTTTCCTTAGGAAGAACCCTCATACCCGGCTGATTTACCTTCCTAGGGTTACTGTTAGGCTTAGGCCTAGGACTTTGAAAACCAGGAAGCCCTGTGCTCCAGGCACACTGCAGCTGTCAAAGGCATCCCAAGGGGAGCGCAAAAGTGACACAACTTGGCTGCCTCCACTGCTATTTCCATGAGACCATCCCCAACCATAGGCTGATTTTCCTTCCTAGGCTTAAGGTCTGAGTTACGCCTAGGGTTAATGTTCTTTTAACCAGAAAGCCCTGAGTTCCAAGAACACAGCAGCTGCCAACGACTACCCAAGAAGAGCGCAAAAGCACCACAACATGCCTGCCTCCACAGCTTTTTCCTTGGGGACATCCCTAATTCCGGGCTGATTTGCCTTTCTCCTCTTAGGGTTGGGGTTAGGTAGGCCTTGTGCTAGGATTTTTAAAATCAGGAAGCCCAGACCTCCAGGCACACTGGAGCTGTGAAAGGCATGCAAAAGGGAGTGCAAAAGTGCCACAACATGGCTGCTTTCCCAGCCTTTTCTTTGGCACCATCCCTATACCTAGGCTGATATATCTGCCTAGGGTTAGTGTTAGGGTTCAGCCTAGGGCTAGGATTATTTTAACCAGGAAGCCCTGAGTTCCAGGCTTACGGCAGCTGCCAAAGGCATCCAAAAGGGAGCGCAGAAGTGCCACAACCTGGCAGCTTTCACAGCTTTTTCCTTAGGAAGAACCCTCATACCCGGCTGATTTACCTTCCTAGGGTTACTGTTAGGCTTAGGTCTAGGACTTTGCAAACCAGGAAGCCCTGTACTCCAGGCACACTGCAGCTGTCAAAGGCATCCCAAGGGGAGCGCAAAAGTGACACAACTTGGCTGCCTCCACTGCTATTTCCATGAGACCATCCCCAACCATAGGCTGATTTTCCTTCCAAGGCTTAAGGTTTGAGTTAGGCCTAGGTTTAGTGTTCTTTTAAGCAGAATGCCCTGAGTTCCAAGAACACAGCAGCTGCCAAGGACTACCCAAGAAGAGCGCAAAAGCACCACAACATGCCTGCCTCCACAGCTTTTTCCTTGGGGACATCCCTAATTCCGGGCTGATTTGCCTTTCTCCTCTTAGGGTTGGGGTTAGGCCTAGGGCTAAGATTTTTAAAATCAGGAAGCCCAGACCTCCAGGCACACTGGAGCTGTGAAAGGCATGCAAAAAGGAGTGCAAAAGTGCCACAACATGGCAGCTTTCACAGCTTTTTCCTTAGGAGGAACCCTCATACCCGGCTGATTTACCTTCCTAGGGTTACTGTTAGGCTTAGGTCTAGGACTTTGAAAACCAGGAAGCCCTGTGCCCCAGTCACACTGCAGCTGTCAAAGGCATCCCAAGGGGAGCGCAAAAGTGACACAACTTGGCTGCCTCCACTGCTATTTCCATGAGACCATCCCCAACCATAGGCTGATTTTCCTTCCTAGGCTTAAGGTTTGAGTTACGCCTAGGGTTAGTGTTCTTTGAACCAGAAAGCCCTGAGTTCCAAGAACACAGCAGCTGCCAAGGACTACCCAAGAAGAGCGCAAAAGCACCACAACATGCCTGCCTCCACAGCTTTTTCCTTGGGGACATCCCTAATTCCGGGCTGATTTGCCTTTCTCCTCTTAGGGTTGGGGTTAGGCCTAGGGCTAAGATTTTAAATATCAGGAAGCCCAGACCTCCAGGCACACTGGAGCTGTGAAAGGCATCCAAAAAGGAGTGCAAAAGTGCCACAACATGGCAGCTTTCACAGCTTTTTCCTTAGGAAGAACCCTCATACCCGGCTGATTTACCTTCCTACGGTTACTGTTAGGCTTAGGCCTACGACTTTGAAAACCAGGAAGCACTGTGCTCCAGGCACACTGCAGCTGTCAAAGGCATCCCAAGGGGAGCGCAAAAGTGACACAACTTGGCTGCCTCCACTGATATTTCCATGAGATCATCCCCAACCATAGGCTGATTTTCCTTCCAAGGCTTAAGGTTTGAGTTACGCCTAGGGTTAGTGTTCTTTGAACCAGAAAGCCCGGAGTTCCAAGAACACAGCAGCTGCCAAGGACTACCCAAGAAGAGCGCAAAAGCACCACAACATGCCTGCCTCCACAGCTTTTTCCTTGGGGACATCCCTAATTCCGGGCTGATTTGCCTTTCTCCTCTTAGGGTTGGGGTTAGGTCTAGCGTTAGGATTTTTAAAATCAGGAAGCCCAGTCCTCCAGGCACACTGGAGCTGTGAAAGGCATCCAAAAAGGAGTGCAAAAGTGCCACAACATGGCAGCTTTCACAGCTTTTTCCTTAGGAAGAACCCTCATACCCGGCTGATTTACCTTCCTAGGGTTACTGTTAGGCTTAGGCCTAGGACTTTGAAAACCAGGAAGCCCTGTGCTCCAGGCACACTGCAGCTGTCAAAGGCATCCCAAGGGGAGCGCAAAAGTGACACAACTTGGCTGCCTCCACTGCTATTTCCATGAGACCATCCCCAACCATAGGCTGATTTTCCTTCCTAGGCTTAAGGTCTGAGTTACGCCTAGGGTTAATGTTCTTTTAACCAGAAAGCCCTGAGTTCCAAGAACACAGCAGCTGCCAACGACTACCCAAGAAGAGCGCAAAAGCACCACAACATGCCTGCCTCCACAGCTTTTTCCTTGGGGACATCCCTAATTCCGGGCTGATTTGCCTTTCTCCTCTTAGGGTTGGGGTTAGGTAGGCCTTGTGCTAGGATTTTTAAAATCAGGAAGCCCAGACCTCCAGGCACACTGGAGCTGTGAAAGGCATGCAAAAGGGAGTGCAAAAGTGCCACAACATGGCTGCTTTCCCAGCCTTTTCTTTGGCACCATCCCTATACCTAGGCTGATATATCTGCCTAGGGTTAGTGTTAGGGTTCAGCCTAGGGCTAGGATTATTTTAACCAGGAAGCCCTGAGTTCCAGGCTTACGGCAGCTGCCAAAGGCATCCAAAAGGGAGCGCAGAAGTGCCACAACCTGGCAGCTTTCACAGCTTTTTCCTTAGGAAGAACCCTCATACCCGGCTGATTTACCTTCCTAGGGTTACTGTTAGGCTTAGGTCTAGGACTTTGCAAACCAGGAAGCCCTGTACTCCAGGCACACTGCAGCTGTCAAAGGCATCCCAAGGGGAGCGCAAAAGTGACACAACTTGGCTGCCTCCACTGCTATTTCCATGAGACCATCCCCAACCATAGGCTGATTTTCCTTCCAAGGCTTAAGGTTTGAGTTAGGCCTAGGTTTAGTGTTCTTTTAAGCAGAATGCCCTGAGTTCCAAGAACACAGCAGCTGCCAAGGACTACCCAAGAAGAGCGCAAAAGCACCACAACATGCCTGCCTCCACAGCTTTTTCCTTGGGGACATCCCTAATTCCGGGCTGATTTGCCTTTCTCCTCTTAGGGTTGGGGTTAGGCCTAGGGCTAAGATTTTTAAAATCAGGAAGCCCAGACCTCCAGGCACACTGGAGCTGTGAAAGGCATGCAAAAAGGAGTGCAAAAGTGCCACAACATGGCAGCTTTCACAGCTTTTTCCTTAGGAGGAACCCTCATACCCGGCTGATTTACCTTCCTAGGGTTACTGTTAGGCTTAGGTCTAGGACTTTGAAAACCAGGAAGCCCTGTGCCCCAGTCACACTGCAGCTGTCAAAGGCATCCCAAGGGGAGCGCAAAAGTGACACAACTTGGCTGCCTCCACTGCTATTTCCATGAGACCATCCCCAACCATAGGCTGATTTTCCTTCCTAGGCTTAAGGTTTGAGTTACGCCTAGGGTTAGTGTTCTTTGAACCAGAAAGCCCTGAGTTCCAAGAACACAGCAGCTGCCAAGGACTACCCAAGAAGAGCGCAAAAGCACCACAACATGCCTGCCTCCACAGCTTTTTCCTTGGGGACATCCCTAATTCCGGGCTGATTTGCCTTTCTCCTCTTAGGGTTGGGGTTAGGCCTAGGGCTAAGATTTTAAATATCAGGAAGCCCAGACCTCCAGGCACACTGGAGCTGTGAAAGGCATCCAAAAAGGAGTGCAAAAGTGCCACAACATGGCAGCTTTCACAGCTTTTTCCTTAGGAAGAACCCTCATACCCGGCTGATTTACCTTCCTACGGTTACTGTTAGGCTTAGGCCTACGACTTTGAAAACCAGGAAGCACTGTGCTCCAGGCACACTGCAGCTGTCAAAGGCATCCCAAGGGGAGCGCAAAAGTGACACAACTTGGCTGCCTCCACTGATATTTCCATGAGATCATCCCCAACCATAGGCTGATTTTCCTTCCAAGGCTTAAGGTTTGAGTTACGCCTAGGGTTAGTGTTCTTTGAACCAGAAAGCCCGGAGTTCCAAGAACACAGCAGCTGCCAAGGACTACCCAAGAAGAGCGCAAAAGCACCACAACATGCCTGCCTCCACAGCTTTTTCCTTGGGGACATCCCTAATTCCGGGCTGATTTGCCTTTCTCCTCTTAGGGTTGGGGTTAGGCCTAGGGTTAAGATTTTTAAAATCAGGAAGCCCAGACCTCCAGGCACACTGGAGCTGTGAAAGGCATGCAAAAAGGAGTGCAAAAGTGCCACAACATGGCAGCTTTCACAGCTTTTTCCTTAGGAAGAACCCTCATACCCGGCTGATTTACCTTCCTAGGGTTACTGTTAGGCTTAGGTCTAGGACTTTGAAAACCAGGAAGCCCTGTGCCCCAGGCACACTGCAGCTGTCAAAGGCATCCCAAGGGGAGCGCAAAAGTGACACAACTTGGCTGCCTCCACTGCTATTTCCATGAGACCATCCCCAACCATAGGCTGATTTTCCTTCCTAGGCTTAAGGTTTGAGTTACGCCTAGGGTTAGTGTTCTTTGAACCAGAAAGCCCTGAGTTCCAAGAACACAGCAGCGGCCAAGGACTACCCAAGAAGAGCGCAAAAGCACCACAACATGCCTGCCTCCACAGCTTTTTCCTTGGGGACATCCCTAATTCCGGGCTGATTTGCCTTTCTCCTCTTAGGGTTGGGGTTAGGTAGGCCTTGTGCTAGGATTTTTAAAATCAGGAAGCCCAGACCTCCAGGCACACTGGACCTGTGAAAGGCATGCAAAAGGGAGTGCAAAAGTGCCACAACATGGCTGCTTTCCCAGCGTTTTCTTTGGCACCATCCCTATACCTAGGCTGATTTATCTGCCTAGGGTTAGTGTTAGGGTTCAGCCTAGGGCTAGGATTATTTTAACCAGGAAGCCCTGAGTTCCAGGCTTACGGCAGCTGCCAAAGGCATCCAAAAGGGAGCGCAGAAGTGCCACAACCTGGCAGCTTTCACAGCTTTTTCCTTAGGAAGAACCCTCATACCCGGCTGATTTACCTTCCTAGGGTTACTGTTAGGCTTAGGTCTAGGACTTTGCAAACCAGGAAGCCCTGTGCTCCAGGCACACTGCAGCTGTCAAAGGCATCCCAAGGGGAGCGCAAAAGTGACACAACTTGGCTGCCTCCACTGCTATTTCCATGAGACCATCCCCAACCATAGGCTGATTTTCCTTCCTAGGCTTAAGGTTTGAGTTACGCCTAGGGTTGGTGTTCTTTGAACCAGAAAGCCCTGAGTTCCAAGAACACAGCAGCTGCCAAGGACTACCCAAGAAGAGCACAAAAGCACCACAACATGCCTGCCTCCACAGCTTTTTCCTTGGGGACATCCCAAATTCCGGTCTGATTTGCCTTTCTCCTCTTAGTGTTGGGGTTAGGCCTAGGGCTAAGATTTTAAAAATCAGGAAGCCCAGTCCTCCAGGCACACTGGAGCTGTGAAAGGCATGCAAAAAGGAGTGCAAAAGTGCCACAACATGGCAGCTTTCACAGCTTTTTACTTAGGAAGAACCCTCATACCCGGCTGATTTACCTTCCTAGGGTTACTGTTAGGCTTAGGTCTAGGACTTTGAAAACCAGGAAGCCCTGTGCCCCAGGCACACTGCAGCTGTCAAAGGCATCCCAAGGGGAGCGCAAAAGTGACACAACTTGGCTGCCTCCACTGCTATTTCCATGAGACCATCCCCAACCATAGGCTGATTTTCCTTCCTAGGCTTAAGGTTTGAGTTAGGCCTAGGGTTAGTGTTCTTTGAACCAGAAAGCCCTGAGTTCCAAGAACACAGCAGCGGCCAACGACTACCCAAGAAGAGCGCAAAAGCACCACAACATGCCTGCCTCCACAGCTTTTTCCTTGGGGACATCCCTAATTCCGGGCTGATTTGCCTTTCTCCTCTTAGGGTTGGGGTTAGGCCTAGGGCTAAGATTTTTAAAATCAGGAAGCCCAGACCTCCAGGCACACTGGACCTGTGAAAGGCATCCAAAAAGGAGTGCAAAAGTGCCACAACATGGCAGCTTTCACAGCTTTTTCCTTAGGAAGAACCCTCATACCCGGCTGATTTACCTTCCTAGGGTTACTGTTAGGCTTAGGCCTAGGACTTTGAAAACCAGGAAGCCCTGTGCTCCAGGCACACTGCAGCTGTCAAAGGCATCCCAAGGGGAGCGCAAAAGTGACACAACTTGGCTGCCTCCACTGCTATTTCCATGAGACCATCCCCAACCATAGGCTGATTTTCCTTCCTAGGCTTAAGGTTTGAGTTACGCCTAGGGTTAGTGTTCTTTGAACCAGAAAGCCCTGAGTTCCAAGAACACAGCAGCTGCCAACGACTACCCAAGAAGAGCGCAAAAGCACCACAACATGCCTGCCTCCACAGCTTTTTCCTTGGGGATATCCCTAATTCCGGGCTGATTTGCCTTTCTCCTCTTAGGGTTGGGGTTAGGCCTAGGGCTTGGATTTTTAAAATCAGGAAGCCCAGACCTCCAGGCACACTGGAGCTGTGAAAGGCATCCAAAAAGGAGTGCAAAAGTGCCACAACATGGCAGCTTTCACAGCGTTTTCCTTAGGAAGAACCCTCATACCCGGCTGATTTACCTTCCTAGGGTTACTGTTAGGCTTAGGCCTAGGACTTTGAAGACCAGGAAGCCCTGTGCTCCAGGCACACTGCAGCTGTCAAAGGCATCCCAAGGGGAGCGCAAAAGTGACACAACTTGGCTGCCTCCACTGCTATTTCCATGAGACCATCCCCAACCATAGGCTGATTTTCCTTCCTAGGCTTAAGGTTTGAGTTACGCCTAGGGTTAGTGTTCTTTGAACTAGAAAGCCCTGAGTTCCAAGAACACAGCAGCTGCCAAGGACTACCCAAGAAGAGCACAAAAGCACCACAACATGCCTGCCTCCACAGCTTTTTCCTTGGGGACATCCCTAATTCCGGGCTGATTTGCCTTTCTCCTCTTAGGGTTGGGGTTAGGTAGGCCTTGTGCTAGGATTTTTAAAATCAGGAAGCCCAGACCTCCAGGCACACTGGAGCTGTGAAAAGCATGCAAAAGGGAGTGCAAAAGTGCCACAACATGGCTGCTTTCCCAGCGTTTTCTTTGGCACCATCCCTATACCTAGGCTGATTTATCTGCCTAGGGTTAGTGTTAGGGTTCAGCCTAGGGCTAGGATTTTTTTAACCAGGAAGCCCTGAGTTCCAGGCTTACGGCAGCTGCCAAAGGCATCCAAAAGGGAGCGCAGAAGTGCCACAACCTGGCAGCTTTCACAGCTTTTTCCTTAGGAAGAACCCTCATACTCGGCTGAGTTACCTTCCTAGGCTTACTGTTAGGCTTAGGCCTAGGACTTTGAAAACCAGGAAGCCCTGTGCTCCAGGCACACTGCAGCTGTCAAAGGCATCCCAAGGGGAGCGCAAAAGTGACACAACTTGGCTGCCTCCACTGCTATTTCCATGAGACCATCCCCAACCATAGGCTGATTTTCCTTCCTAGGCTTAAGGTTTGAGTTACGCCTAGGGTTAGTGTTCTTTGAACCAGAAAGCCCTGAGTTCCAAGAACACAGCAGCGGCCAAGGACTACCCAAGAAGAGCGCAAAAGCACCACAACATGCCTGCCTCCACAGCTTTTTCCTTGGGGACATCCCTAATTCCGGGCTGATTTGCCTTTCTCCTCTTAGGGTTGGGGTTAGGCCTAGGGCTAAGATTTTTAAAATCAGGAAGCCCAGACCTCCAGGCACACTGGACCTGTGAAAGGCATGCAAAAAGGAGTGCAAAAGTGCCACAACATGGCAGCTTTCACAGCGTTTTCCTTAGGAAGAACCCTCATACCCGGCTGATTTACCTTCCTAGGGTTACTGTTAGGCTTAGGTCTAGGACTTTGAAAACCAGGAAGCCCTGTGCCCCAGGCACACTGCAGCTGTCAAAGGCATCCCAAGGGGAGCGCAAAAGTGACACAACTTGGCTGCCTCCACTGCTATTTCCATGAGACCATCCCCAACCATAGGCTGATTTTCCTTCCTAGGCTTAAGGTTTGAATTACGCCTAGGGTTAGTGTTCTTTGAACCAGAAAGCCCTGAGTTCCAAGAACACAGCAGCTGCCAAGGACTACCCAAGAAGAGCGCAAAAGCACCACAACATGCCTGCCTCCACAGCTTTTTCCTTGGGGACATCCCTAATTCCGGGCTGATTTGCCTTTCTCGTCTTAGGGTTGGGGTTAGGTAGGCCTTGTGCTAGGATATTTAAAATCAGGAAGCCCAGACCTCCAGGCACACTGGAGCTGTGAAAGGCATGCAAAAGGGAGTGCAAAAGTGCCACAACATGGCTGCTTTCCCAGCGTTTTCTTTGGCACCATCCCTATACCTAGGCTGATTTATCTGCCTAGGGTTAGTGTTAGGGTTCAGCCTAGGGCTAGGATTTTTTTAACCAGGAAGCCCTGAGTTCCAGGCTTACGGCAGCTGCCAAAGGCATCCAAAAGGGAGCGCAGAAGTGCCACAACCTGGCAGCTTTCACAGCTTTTTCCTTAGGAAGAACCGTCATACCCGGCTGATTTACCTTCCTAGGCTTACTGTTAGGCTTAGGCCTAGGACTTTGAAAACCAGGAAGCCCTGTGCTCCAGGCGCACTGCAGCTGTCAAAGGCATCCCAAGGGGAGCGCAAAAGTGACACAACTTGGCTGCCTCCACAGCATTTACCTTGGGGACATCCCTAATTCCGGGCTGATTTGCCTTTCTCGTTTTAGGGTTGGGGTTAGGTAGGCCTTGTGCTAGGATTTTTAAAATCAGGAAGCCCAGACCTCCAGGCACACTGGAGCTGTGAAAGGCATGCAAAAGGGAGTGCAAAAGTGCCACAACATGGCTGCTTTCCCAGCGTTTTCTTTGGCACCATCCCTATACCTAGGCTGATTTATCTGCCTAGGGTTAGTGTTAGGGTTCAGCCTAGGGCTAGGATTTTTTTAACCAGGAAGCCCTGAGTTCCAGGCTTACGGCAGCTGCCAAAGGCATCCAAAAGGGAGCGCAGAAGTGCCACAACCTGGCAGCTTTCACAGCTTTTTCCTTAGGAAGAACCCTCATACTCGGCTGAGTTACCTTCCTAGGGTTACTGTTAGGCTTAGGCCTAGGACTTTGAAAACCAGGAAGCCCTGTGCTCCAGGCACACTGCAGCTGTCAAAGGCATCCCAAGGGGAGCGCAAAAGGGACAAAACTTGGCTGCCTCCACTGCTATTTCCATGAGACCATCCCCAACCATAGGCTGATTTTCCTTCCTAGGCTTAAGGTTTGAGTTACGCCTAGGGTTAGTGTTCTTTGAACCAGAAAGCCCTGAGTTCCAAGAACACAGCAGCTGCCAAGGACTACCCAAGAAGAGCGCAAAAGCACCACAACATGCCTGCCTCCACAGCTTTTTCCTTGGGGACATCCCTAATTCCTGGCTGATATGCCTTTCTCCTCTTAGGGTTGGGGTTAGGCCTAGGGCTAGGATTTTTAAAATCAGGAAGCCCAGACCTCCAGGCACACTGGAGCTGTGAAAGGCATGCAAAAATAAGTGCAAAAGTGCCACAACATGGCAGCTTTCACAGCTTTTTCCTTAGGAAGAACCCTCATACCCGGCTGATTTACCTTCCTAGGGTTACTGTTAGGCTTAGGCCTAGGACTTTGAAAACCAGGAAGCCCTGTGCTCCAGGCACACTGCAGCTGTCAAAGGCATCCCAAGGGGAGCGCAAAAGTGACACAACTTGGCTGCCTCCACTGCTATTTCCATGAGACCATCCCCAACCATAGGCTGATTTTCCTTCCTAGGCTTAAGGTTTGAGTTACGCCTAGGGTTAGTGTTCTTTGAACCAGAAAGCCCAGAGTTCCAAGAACACAGCAGCTGCCAAGGACTACCCAAGAAGAGCGCAAAAGCACCACAACATGCCTGCCTCCACAGCTTTTTCCTTGGGGACAACCCTAATTCCGGGCTGATTTGCCTTTCTCCTCTTAGGGTTGGGGTTAGGTAGGCCTTGTGCTAGGATTTTTAAAATCAGGAAGCCCAGACCTCCAGGCACACTGGACCTGTGAAAGGCATGCAAAAGGGAGTGCAAAAGTGCCACAACATGGCTGCTTTCCCAGCGTTTTCTTTGGCACCATCCCTATACCTAGGCTGATTTATCTGCCTAGGGTTAGTGTTAGGGTTCAGCCTAGGGCTAGGATTTTTTTAACCAGGAAGCCCTGAGTTCCAGGCTTACGGCAGCTGCCAAAGTCATCCAAAAGGGAGCGCAGAAGTGCCACAACCTGGCAGCTTTCACAGCTTTTTCCTTAGGAAGAACCCTCATACCCGGCTGATTTACCTTCCTAGGCTTACTGTTAGGCTTAGGCCTAGGACTTTGAAAACCAGGAAGCCCTGTGCTCCAGGCACACTGCAGCTGTCAAAGGCATCCCAAGGGGAGCGCAAAAGTGACACAACTTGGCTGCCTCCACTGCTATTTCCATGAGACCATCCCCAACCATAGGCTGATTTTCCTTCCTAGGCTTAAGGTTTGAGTTACGCCTAGGGTTAGTGTTCTTTGAACCAGAAAGCCCTGAGTTCCAAGAACACAGCAGCGGCCAACGACTACCCAAGAAGAGCGCAAAAGCACCACAACATGCCTGCCTCCACAGCTTTTTCCTTGGGGACATCCCTAATTCCGGGCTGATTTGCCTTTCTCCTCTTAGGGTTGGGGTTAGGCCTAGGGCTAAGATTTTTAAAATCAGGAAGCCCAGACCTCCAGGCACACTGGAGCTGTGAAAGGCATGCAAAAAGGAGTGCAAAAGTGCCACAACATGGCAGCTTTCACAGCTTTTTCCTTAGGAAGAACCGTCATACCCGGCTGATTTACCTTCCTAGGGTTACTGTTAGGCTTAGGCCTAGGACTTTGAAAACCTGGAAGCCCTGTGCCCCAGGCACACTGCAGCTGTCAAAGGCATCCCAAGGGGAGCGCAAAAGTGACACAACTTGGCTGCCTCCACTGCTATTTCCATGAGACCATCCCCAACCATAGGCTGATTTTCCTTCCTAGGCTTAAGGTTTGAGTTACGCCTAGGGTTAGTGTTCTTTGAACCAGAAAGCCCTGAGTTCCAAGAACACAGCAGCGGCCAACGACTACCCAAGAAGAGCGCAAAAGCACCACAACATGCCTGCCTCCACAGCTTTTTCCTTGGGGACATCCCTAATTCCGGGCTGATTTGCCTTTCTCCTCTTAGGGTTGGGGTTAGGTAGGCCTTGTGCTAGGATATTTAAAATCAGGAAGCCCAGACCTCCAGGCACACTGGAGCTGTGAAAGGCATGCAAAAGGGAGTGCAAAAGTGCCACAACATGGCTGCTTTCCCAGCGTTTTCTTTGGCACCATCCCTATACCTAGGCTGATTTATCTGCCTAGGGTTAGTGTTAGGGTTCAGCCTAGGGCTAGGATTTTTTTAACCAGGAAGCCCTGAGTTCCAGGCTTACGGCAGCTGCCAAAGGCATCCAAAAGGGAGCGCAGAAGTGCCACAACCTGGCAGCTTTCACAGCTTTTTCCTTAGGAAGAACCCTCATACCCGGCTGATTTACCTTCCTAGGCTTACTGTTAGGCTTAGGCCTAGGACTTTGAAAACCAGGAAGCCCTGTGCTCCAGGCGCACTGCAGCTGTCAAAGGCATCCCAAGGGGAGCGCAAAAGTGACACAACTTGGCTGCCTCCACAGCATTTACCTTGGGGACATCCCTAATTCCGGGCTGATTTGCCTTTCTCGTTTTAGGGTTGGGGTTAGGTAGGCCTTGTGCTAGGATTTTTAAAATCAGGAAGCCCAGACCTCCAGGCACACTGGAGCTGTGAAAGGCATGCAAAAGGGAGTGCAAAAGTGCCACAACATGGCTGCTTTCCCAGCGTTTTCTTTGGCACCATCCCTATACCTAGGCTGATTTATCTGCCTAGGGTTAGTGTTAGGGTTCAGCCTAGGGCTAGGATTTTTTTAACCAGGAAGCCCTGAGTTCCAGGCTTACGGCAGCTGCCAAAGGCATCCAAAAGGGAGCGCAGAAGTGCCACAACCTGGCAGCTTTCACAGCTTTTTCCTTAGGAAGAACCCTCATACTCGGCTGAGTTACCTTCCTAGGGTTACTGTTAGGCTTAGGCCTAGGACTTTGAAAACCAGGAAGCCCTGTGCTCCAGGCACACTGCAGCTGTCAAAGGCATCCCAAGGGGAGCGCAAAAGGGACAAAACTTGGCTGCCTCCACTGCTATTTCCATGAGACCATCCCCAACCATAGGCTGATTTTCCTTCCTAGGCTTAAGGTTTGAGTTACGCCTAGGGTTAGTGTTCTTTGAACCAGAAAGCCCTGAGTTCCAAGAACACAGCAGCTGCCAAGGACTACCCAAGAAGAGCGCAAAAGCACCACAACATGCCTGCCTCCACAGCTTTTTCCTTGGGGACATCCCTAATTCCTGGCTGATATGCCTTTCTCCTCTTAGGGTTGGGGTTAGGCCTAGGGCTAGGATTTTTAAAATCAGGAAGCCCAGACCTCCAGGCACACTGGAGCTGTGAAAGGCATGCAAAAATAAGTGCAAAAGTGCCACAACATGGCAGCTTTCACAGCTTTTTCCTTAGGAAGAACCCTCATACCCGGCTGATTTACCTTCCTAGGGTTACTGTTAGGCTTAGGCCTAGGACTTTGAAAACCAGGAAGCCCTGTGCTCCAGGCACACTGCAGCTGTCAAAGGCATCCCAAGGGGAGCGCAAAAGTGACACAACTTGGCTGCCTCCACTGCTATTTCCATGAGACCATCCCCAACCATAGGCTGATTTTCCTTCCTAGGCTTAAGGTTTGAGTTACGCCTAGGGTTAGTGTTCTTTGAACCAGAAAGCCCAGAGTTCCAAGAACACAGCAGCTGCCAAGGACTACCCAAGAAGAGCGCAAAAGCACCACAACATGCCTGCCTCCACAGCTTTTTCCTTGGGGACAACCCTAATTCCGGGCTGATTTGCCTTTCTCCTCTTAGGGTTGGGGTTAGGTAGGCCTTGTGCTAGGATTTTTAAAATCAGGAAGCCCAGACCTCCAGGCACACTGGACCTGTGAAAGGCATGCAAAAGGGAGTGCAAAAGTGCCACAACATGGCTGCTTTCCCAGCGTTTTCTTTGGCACCATCCCTATACCTAGGCTGATTTATCTGCCTAGGGTTAGTGTTAGGGTTCAGCCTAGGGCTAGGATTTTTTTAACCAGGAAGCCCTGAGTTCCAGGCTTACGGCAGCTGCCAAAGTCATCCAAAAGGGAGCGCAGAAGTGCCACAACCTGGCAGCTTTCACAGCTTTTTCCTTAGGAAGAACCCTCATACCCGGCTGATTTACCTTCCTAGGCTTACTGTTAGGCTTAGGCCTAGGACTTTGAAAACCAGGAAGCCCTGTGCTCCAGGCACACTGCAGCTGTCAAAGGCATCCCAAGGGGAGCGCAAAAGTGACACAACTTGGCTGCCTCCACTGCTATTTCCATGAGACCATCCCCAACCATAGGCTGATTTTCCTTCCTAGGCTTAAGGTTTGAGTTACGCCTAGGGTTAGTGTTCTTTGAACCAGAAAGCCCTGAGTTCCAAGAACACAGCAGCGGCCAACGACTACCCAAGAAGAGCGCAAAAGCACCACAACATGCCTGCCTCCACAGCTTTTTCCTTGGGGACATCCCTAATTCCGGGCTGATTTGCCTTTCTCCTCTTAGTGTTGGGGTTAGGCCTAGGGCTAAGATTTTTAAAATCAGGAAGCCCAGACCTCCAGGCACACTGGAGCTGTGAAAGGCATGCAAAAAGGAGTGCAAAAGTGCCACAACATGGCAGCTTTCACAGCTTTTTCCTTAGGAAGAACCGTCATACCCGGCTGATTTACCTTCCTAGGGTTACTGTTAGGCTTAGGCCTAGGACTTTGAAAACCTGGAAGCCCTGTGCCCCAGGCACACTGCAGCTGTCAAAGGCATCCCAAGGGGAGCGCAAAAGTGACACAACTTGGCTGCCTCCACTGCTATTTCCATGAGACCATCCCCAACCATAGGCTGATTTTCCTTCCTAGGCTTAAGGTTTGAGTTAGGCCTAGGGTTAGTGTTCTTTGAACCAGAAAGCCCTGAGTTCCAAGAACACAGCAGCGGCCAACGACTACCCAAGAAGAGCGCAAAAGCACCACAACATGCCTGCCTCCACAGCTTTTTCCTTGGGGACATCCCTAATTCCGGGCTGATTTGCCTTTCTCCTCTTAGGGTTGGGGTTAGGCCTAGGGCTAGGATTTTTAAAATCAGGAAGCCCAGACCTCCAGGCACACTGGACCTGTGAAAGGCATCCAAAAAGGAGTGCAAAAGTGCCACAACATGGCAGCTTTCACAGCTTTTTCCTTAGGAAGAACCCTCATACCCGGCTGATTTACCTTCCTAGGGTTACTGTTAGGCTTAGGCCTAGGACTTTGAAAACCAGGAAGCCCTGTGCTCCAGGCACACTGCAGCTGTCAAAGGCATCCCAAGGGGAGCGCAAAAGTGACACAACTTGGCTGCCTCCACTGCTATTTCCATGAGACCATCCCCAACCATAGGCTGATTTTCCTTCCTAGGCTTAAGGTTTGAGTTACGCCTAGGGTTAGTGTTCTTTGAACCAGAAAGCCCTGAGTTCCAAGAACACAGCAGCTGCCAACGACTACCCAAGAAGAGCGCAAAAGCACCACAACATGCCTGCCTCCACAGCTTTTTCCTTGGGGATATCCCTAATTCCGGGCTGATTTGCCTTTCTCCTCTTAGGGTTGGGGTTAGGCCTAGGGCTTGGATTTTTAAAATCAGGAAGCCCAGACCTCCAGGCACACTGGAGCTGTGAAAGGCATCCAAAAAGGAGTGCAAAAGTGCCACAACATGGCAGCTTTCACAGCGTTTTCCTTAGGAAGAACCCTCATACCCGGCTGATTTACCTTCCTAGGGTTACTGTTAGGCTTAGGCCTAGGACTTTGAAGACCAGGAAGCCCTGTGCTCCAGGCACACTGCAGCTGTCAAAGGCATCCCAAGGGGAGCGCAAAAGTGACACAACTTGGCTGCCTCCACTGCTATTTCCATGAGACCATCCCCAACCATAGGCTGATTTTCCTTCCTAGGCTTAAGGTTTGAGTTACGCCTAGGGTTAGTGTTCTTTGAACTAGAAAGCCCTGAGTTCCAAGAACACAGCAGCTGCCAAGGACTACCCAAGAAGAGCACAAAAGCACCACAACATGCCTGCCTCCACAGCTTTTTCCTTGGGGACATCCCTAATTCCGGGCTGATTTGCCTTTCTCGTCTTAGGGTTGGGGTTAGGCCTACGGCTAGGATTTTTAAAATCAGGAAGCCCAGACCTCCAGGCACACTGGAGCTGTGAAAGGCATCCAAAAAGGAGTGCAAAAGTGCCACAACATGGCAGCTTTCACAGCTTTTTCCTTAGGAAGAACCCTCATACCCGGCTGATTTACCTTCCTAGGGTTACTGTTAGGCTTAGGCCTAGGACTTTGAAAACCAGGAAGCCCTGTGCTCCAGGCACACTGCAGCTGTCAAAGGCATCCCAAGGGGAGCGCAAAAGTGACACAGCTTGGCTGCCTCCACTGCTATTTCCATGAGACCATCCCCAACCATAGGCTGATTTTCCTTCCTAGGCTTAAGGTTTGAGTTACGCCTAGGGTTAGTGTTCTTTGAACCAGAAAGCCCTGAGTTCCAAGAACACAGCAGCGGCCAAGGACTACCCAAGAAGAGCGCAAAAGCACCACAACATGCCTGCCTCCACAGCTTTTTCCTTGGGGACATCCCTAATTCCGGGCTGATTTGCCTTTCTCCTCTTAGGGTTGGGGTTAGGCCTAGGGTTAGGATTTTTAAAATCAGGAAGCCCAGACCTCCAAGCACACTGGAGCTGTGAAAGGCATCCAAAAAGGAGTGCAAAAGTGCCACAACATGGCAGCTTTCACAGCTTTTTCCTTAGGAAGAACCCTCATACCCAGCTGATTTACCTTCCTAGGCTTACTGTTAGGCTTAGGCCTAGGACTTTGAAAACCAGGAGGCCCTGTGCTCCAGGCACACTGCAGCTGTCAAAGGCATCCCAAGGGGAGCGCAAAAGTGACACAACTTGGCTGCCTCCACTGCTATTTCCATGAGACCATCCCCAACCATAGGCTGATTTTCCTTCCTAGGCTTAAGGTTTGAGTTACGCCTAGGGTTAGTGTTCTTTGAACCAGAATGCCCTGAGTTCCAAGAACACAGCAGCTGCCAAGGACTACCCAAGAAGAGCGCAAAAGCACCACAACATGCCTGCCTCCACAGCTTTTTCCTTGGGGACATCCCTAATTCCGGGCTGATTTGCCTTTCTCCTCTTAGGGTTGGGGTTAGGTAGGCCTTGTGCTAGGATTTTTAAAATCAGGAAGCCCAGACCTCCAGGCACACTGGAGCTGTGAAAAGCATGCAAAAGGGAGTGCAAAAGTGCCACAACATGGCTGCTTTCCCAGCGTTTTCTTTGGCACCATCCCTATACCTAGGCTGATTTATCTGCCTAGGGTTAGTGTTAGGGTTCAGCCTAGGGCTAGGATTTTTTTAACCAGGAAGCCCTGAGTTCCAGGCTTACGGCAGCTGCCAAAGGCATCCAAAAGGGAGCGCAGAAGTGCCACAACCTGGCAGCTTTCACAGCTTTTTCCTTAGGAAGAACCCTCATACTCGGCTGAGTTACCTTCCTAGGCTTACTGTTAGGCTTAGGCCTAGGACTTTGAAAACCAGGAAGCCCTGTGCTCCAGGCACACTGCAGCTGTCAAAGGCATCCCAAGGGGAGCGCAAAAGTGACACAACTTGGCTGCCTCCACTGCTATTTCCATGAGACCATCCCCAACCATAGGCTGATTTTCCTTCCTAGGCTTAAGGTTTGAGTTACGCCTAGGGTTAGTGTTCTTTGAACCAGAAAGCCCTGAGTTCCAAGAACACAGCAGCGGCCAAGGACTACCCAAGAAGAGCGCAAAAGCACCACAACATGCCTGCCTCCACAGCTTTTTCCTTGGGGACATCCCTAATTCCGGGCTGATTTGCCTTTCTCCTCTTAGGGTTGGGGTTAGGCCTAGGGCTAAGATTTTTAAAATCAGGAAGCCCAGACCTCCAGGCACACTGGACCTGTGAAAGGCATGCAAAAAGGAGTGCAAAAGTGCCACAACATGGCAGCTTTCACAGCGTTTTCCTTAGGAAGAACCCTCATACCCGGCTGATTTACCTTCCTAGGGTTACTGTTAGGCTTAGGTCTAGGACTTTGAAAACCAGGAAGCCCTGTGCCCCAGGCACACTGCAGCTGTCAAAGGCATCCCAAGGGGAGCGCAAAAGTGACACAACTTGGCTGCCTCCACTGCTATTTCCATGAGACCATCCCCAACCATAGGCTGATTTTCCTTCCTAGGCTTAAGGTTTGAATTACGCCTAGGGTTAGTGTTCTTTGAACCAGAAAGCCCTGAGTTCCAAGAACACAGCAGCTGCCAAGGACTACCCAAGAAGAGCGCAAAAGCACCACAACATGCCTGCCTCCACAGCTTTTTCCTTGGGGACATCCCTAATTCCGGGCTGATTTGCCTTTCTCGTCTTAGGGTTGGGGTTAGGTAGGCCTTGTGCTAGGATATTTAAAATCAGGAAGCCCAGACCTCCAGGCACACTGGAGCTGTGAAAGGCATGCAAAAGGGAGTGCAAAAGTGCCACAACATGGCTGCTTTCCCAGCGTTTTCTTTGGCACCATCCCTATACCTAGGCTGATTTATCTGCCTAGGGTTAGTGTTAGGGTTCAGCCTAGGGCTAGGATTTTTTTAACCAGGAAGCCCTGAGTTCCAGGCTTACGGCAGCTGCCAAAGGCATCCAAAAGGGAGCGCAGAAGTGCCACAACCTGGCAGCTTTCACAGCTTTTTCCTTAGGAAGAACCCTCATACCCGGCTGATTTACCTTTCTAGGCTTACTGTTAGGCTTAGGCCTAGGACTTTGAAAACCAGGAAGCCCTGTGCTCCAGGCGCACTGCAGCTGTCAAAGGCATCCCAAGGGGAGCGCAAAAGTGACACAACTTGGCTGCCTCCACAGCATTTACCTTGGGGACATCCCTAATTCCGGGCTGATTTGCCTTTCTCGTTTTAGGGTTGGGGTTAGGTAGGCCTTGTGCTAGGATTTTTAAAATCAGGAAGCCCAGACCTCCAGGCACACTGGAGCTGTGAAAGGCATGCAAAAGGGAGTGCAAAAGTGCCACAACATGGCTGCTTTCCCAGCGTTTTCTTTGGCACCATCCCTATACCTAGGCTGATTTATCTGCCTAGGGTTAGTGTTAGGGTTCAGCCTAGGGCTAGGATTTTTTTAACCAGGAAGCCCTGAGTTCCAGGCTTACGGCAGCTGCCAAAGGCATCCAAAAGGGAGCGCAGAAGTGCCACAACCTGGCAGCTTTCACAGCTTTTTCCTTAGGAAGAACCCTCATACTCGGCTGAGTTACCTTCCTAGGGTTACTGTTAGGCTTAGGCCTAGGACTTTGAAAACCAGGAAGCCCTGTGCTCCAGGCACACTGCAGCTGTCAAAGGCATCCCAAGGGGAGCGCAAAAGGGACAAAACTTGGCTGCCTCCACTGCTATTTCCATGAGACCATCCCCAACCATAGGCTGATTTTCCTTCCTAGGCTTAAGGTTTGAGTTACGCCTAGGGTTAGTGTTCTTTGAACCAGAAAGCCCTGAGTTCCAAGAACACAGCAGCTGCCAAGGACTACCCAAGAAGAGCGCAAAAGCACCACAACATGCCTGCCTCCACAGCTTTTTCCTTGGGGACATCCCTAATTCCTGGCTGATATGCCTTTCTCCTCTTAGGGTTGGGGTTAGGCCTAGGGCTAGGATTTTTAAAATCAGGAAGCCCAGACCTCCAGGCACACTGGAGCTGTGAAAGGCATGCAAAAATAAGTGCAAAAGTGCCACAACATGGCAGCTTTCACAGCTTTTTCCTTAGGAAGAACCCTCATACCCGGCTGATTTACCTTCCTAGGGTTACTGTTAGGCTTAGGCCTAGGACTTTGAAAACCAGGAAGCCCTGTGCTCCAGGCACACTGCAGCTGTCAAAGGCATCCCAAGGGGAGCGCAAAAGTGACACAACTTGGCTGCCTCCACTGCTATTTCCATGAGACCATCCCCAACCATAGGCTGATTTTCCTTCCTAGGCTTAAGGTTTGAGTTACGCCTAGGGTTAGTGTTCTTTGAACCAGAAAGCCCAGAGTTCCAAGAACACAGCAGCTGCCAAGGACTACCCAAGAAGAGCGCAAAAGCACCACAACATGCCTGCCTCCACAGCTTTTTCCTTGGGGACAACCCTAATTCCGGGCTGATTTGCCTTTCTCCTCTTAGGGTTGGGGTTAGGTAGGCCTTGTGCTAGGATTTTTAAAATCAGGAAGCCCAGACCTCCAGGCACACTGGACCTGTGAAAGGCATGCAAAAGGGAGTGCAAAAGTGCCACAACATGGCTGCTTTCCCAGCGTTTTCTTTGGCACCATCCCTATACCTAGGCTGATTTATCTGCCTAGGGTTAGTGTTAGGGTTCAGCCTAGGGCTAGGATTTTTTTAACCAGGAAGCCCTGAGTTCCAGGCTTACGGCAGCTGCCAAAGTCATCCAAAAGGGAGCGCAGAAGTGCCACAACCTGGCAGCTTTCACAGCTTTTTCCTTAGGAAGAACCCTCATACCCGGCTGATTTACCTTCCTAGGCTTACTGTTAGGCTTAGGCCTAGGACTTTGAAAACCAGGAAGCCCTGTGCTCCAGGCACACTGCAGCTGTCAAAGGCATCCCAAGGGGAGCGCAAAAGTGACACAACTTGGCTGCCTCCACTGCTATTTCCATGAGACCATCCCCAACCATAGGCTGATTTTCCTTCCTAGGCTTAAGGTTTGAGTTACGCCTAGGGTTAGTGTTCTTTGAACCAGAAAGCCCTGAGTTCCAAGAACACAGCAGCGGCCAACGACTACCCAAGAAGAGCGCAAAAGCACCACAACATGCCTGCCTCCACAGCTTTTTCCTTGGGGACATCCCTAATTCCGGGCTGATTTGCCTTTCTCCTCTTAGGGTTGGGGTTAGGCCTAGGGCTAAGATTTTTAAAATCAGGAAGCCCAGACCTCCAGGCACACTGGAGCTGTGAAAGGCATGCAAAAAGGAGTGCAAAAGTGCCACAACATGGCAGCTTTCACAGCTTTTTCCTTAGGAAGAACCCTCATACCCGGCTGATTTACCTTCCTAGGCTTACTGTTAGGCTTAGGCCTAGGACTTTGAAAACCTGGAAGCCCTGTGCCCCAGGCACACTGCAGCTGTCAAAGGCATCCCAAGGGGAGCGCAAAAGTGACACAACTTGGCTGCCTCCACTGCTATTTCCATGAGACCATCCCCAACCATAGGCTGATTTTCCTTCCTAGGCTTAAGGTTTGAGTTACGCCTAGGGTTAGTGTTCTTTGAACCAGAAAGCCCTGAGTTCCAAGAACACAGCAGCGGCCAACGACTACCCAAGAAGAGCGCAAAAGCACCACAACATGCCTGCCTCCACAGCTTTTTCCTTGGGGACATCCCTAATTCCGGGCTGATTTGCCTTTCTCCTCTTAGGGTTGGGGTTAGGTAGGCCTTGTGCTAGGATTTTTAAAATCAGGAAGCCCAGACCTCCAGGCACACTGGAGCTGTGAAAGGCATGCAAAAGGGAGTGCAAAAGTGCCACAACATGGCTGCTTTCCCAGCGTTTTCTTTGGCACCATCCCTATACCTAGGCTGATTTATCTGCCTAGGGTTAGTGTTAGGGTTCAGCCTAGGGCTAGGATTTTTTTAACCAGGAAGCCCTGAGTTCCAGGCTTACGGCAGCTGCCAAAGGCATCCAAAAGGGAGCGCAGAAGTGCCACAACCTGGCAGCTTTCACAGCTTTTTCCTTAGGAAGAACCCTCATACCCGGCTGATTTACCTTCCTAGGCTTACTGTTAGGCTTAGGCCTAGGACTTTGAAAACCAGGAAGCCCTGTGCTCCAGGCGCACTGCAGCTGTCAAAGGCATCCCAAGGGGAGCGCAAAAGTGACACAACTTGGCTGCCTCCACAGCATTTACCTTGGGGACATCCCTAATTCCGGGCTGATTTGCCTTTCTCGTTTTAGGGTTGGGGTTAGGTAGGCCTTGTGCTAGGATTTTTAAAATCAGGAAGCCCAGACCTCCAGGCACACTGGAGCTGTGAAAGGCATGCAAAAGGGAGTGCAAAAGTGCCACAACATGGCTGCTTTCCCAGCGTTTTCTTTGGCACCATCCCTATACCTAGGCTGATTTATCTGCCTAGGGTTAGTGTTAGGGTTCAGCCTAGGGCTAGGATTTTTTTAACCAGGAAGCCCTGAGTTCCAGGCTTACGGCAGCTGCCAAAGGCATCCAAAAGGGAGCGCAGAAGTGCCACAACCTGGCAGCTTTCACAGCTTTTTCCTTAGGAAGAACCCTCATACTCGGCTGAGTTACCTTCCTAGGGTTACTGTTAGGCTTAGGCCTAGGACTTTGAAAACCAGGAAGCCCTGTGCTCCAGGCACACTGCAGCTGTCAAAGGCATCCCAAGGGGAGCGCAAAAGGGACAAAACTTGGCTGCCTCCACTGCTATTTCCATGAGACCATCCCCAACCATAGGCTGATTTTCCTTCCTAGGCTTAAGGTTTGAGTTACGCCTAGGGTTAGTGTTCTTTGAACCAGAAAGCCCTGAGTTCCAAGAACACAGCAGCTGCCAAGGACTACCCAAGAAGAGCGCAAAAGCACCACAACATGCCTGCCTCCACAGCTTTTTCCTTGGGGACATCCCTAATTCCTGGCTGATATGCCTTTCTCCTCTTAGGGTTGGGGTTAGGCCTAGGGCTAGGATTTTTAAAATCAGGAAGCCCAGACCTCCAGGCACACTGGAGCTGTGAAAGGCATGCAAAAATAAGTGCAAAAGTGCCACAACATGGCAGCTTTCACAGCTTTTTCCTTAGGAAGAACCCTCATACCCGGCTGATTTACCTTCCTAGGGTTACTGTTAGGCTTAGGCCTAGGACTTTGAAAACCAGGAAGCCCTGTGCTCCAGGCACACTGCAGCTGTCAAAGGCATCCCAAGGGGAGCGCAAAAGTGACACAACTTGGCTGCCTCCACTGCTATTTCCATGAGACCATCCCCAACCATAGGCTGATTTTCCTTCCTAGGCTTAAGGTTTGAGTTACGCCTAGGGTTAGTGTTCTTTGAACCAGAAAGCCCAGAGTTCCAAGAACACAGCAGCTGCCAAGGACTACCCAAGAAGAGCGCAAAAGCACCACAACATGCCTGCCTCCACAGCTTTTTCCTTGGGGACAACCCTAATTCCGGGCTGATTTGCCTTTCTCCTCTTAGGGTTGGGGTTAGGTAGGCCTTGTGCTAGGATTTTTAAAATCAGGAAGCCCAGACCTCCAGGCACACTGGACCTGTGAAAGGCATGCAAAAGGGAGTGCAAAAGTGCCACAACATGGCTGCTTTCCCAGCGTTTTCTTTGGCACCATCCCTATACCTAGGCTGATTTATCTGCCTAGGGTTAGTGTTAGGGTTCAGCCTAGGGCTAGGATTTTTTTAACCAGGAAGCCCTGAGTTCCAGGCTTACGGCAGCTGCCAAAGTCATCCAAAAGGGAGCGCAGAAGTGCCACAACCTGGCAGCTTTCACAGCTTTTTCCTTAGGAAGAACCCTCATACCCGGCTGATTTACCTTCCTAGGCTTACTGTTAGGCTTAGGCCTAGGACTTTGAAAACCAGGAAGCCCTGTGCTCCAGGCACACTGCAGCTGTCAAAGGCATCCCAAGGGGAGCGCAAAAGTGACACAACTTGGCTGCCTCCACTGCTATTTCCATGAGACCATCCCCAACCATAGGCTGATTTTCCTTCCTAGGCTTAAGGTTTGAGTTACGCCTAGGGTTAGTGTTCTTTGAACCAGAAAGCCCTGAGTTCCAAGAACACAGCAGCGGCCAACGACTACCCAAGAAGAGCGCAAAAGCACCACAACATGCCTGCCTCCACAGCTTTTTCCTTGGGGACATCCCTAATTCCGGGCTGATTTGCCTTTCTCCTCTTAGGGTTGGGGTTAGGCCTAGGGCTAAGATTTTTAAAATCAGGAAGCCCAGACCTCCAGGCACACTGGAGCTGTGAAAGGCATGCAAAAAGGAGTGCAAAAGTGCCACAACATGGCAGCTTTCACAGCTTTTTCCTTAGGAAGAACCGTCATACCCGGCTGATTTACCTTCCTAGGGTTACTGTTAGGCTTAGGCCTAGGACTTTGAAAACCTGGAAGCCCTGTGCCCCAGGCACACTGCAGCTGTCAAAGGCATCCCAAGGGGAGCGCAAAAGTGACACAACTTGGCTGCCTCCACTGCTATTTCCATGAGACCATCCCCAACCATAGGCTGATTTTCCTTCCTAGGCTTAAGGTTTGAGTTACGCCTAGGGTTAGTGTTCTTTGAACCAGAAAGCCCTGAGTTCCAAGAACACAGCAGCGGCCAACGACTACCCAAGAAGAGCGCAAAAGCACCACAACATGCCTGCCTCCACAGCTTTTTCCTTGGGGACATCCCTAATTCCGGGCTGATTTGCCTTTCTCCTCTTAGGGTTGGGGTTAGGCCTAGGGCTAGGATTTTTAAAATCAGGCAGCCCAGACCTCCAGGCACACTGGAGCTGTGAAAGACATCCAAAAAGGAGTGTAAAAGTGCCACAACATGGCAGCTTTCACAGCTTTTTCCTTAGGAAGAACCCTCATACCCGGCTGATTTACCTTCCTAGGGTTACTGTTAGGCTTAGGCCTAGGACTTTGAAAACCAGGAAGCCCTGTGCTCCAGGCACACTGCAGCTGTCAAAGGCATCCCAAGGGGAGCGCAAAAGTGACACAACTTGGCTGCCTCCACTGCTATTTCCATGAGACCATCCCCAACCATAGGCTGATTTTCCTTCCTAGGCTTAAGGTTTGAGTTACGCCTAGGGTTAGTGTTCTTTGAACCAGAAAGCCCTGAGTTCCAAGAACACAGCAGCTGCCAACGACTACCCAAGAAGAGCGCAAAAGCACCACAACATGCCTGCCTCCACAGCTTTTTCCTTGGGGACATCCCTAATTCCGGGCTGATTTGCCTTTCTCCTCTTAGGGTTGGGGTTAGGACTAGGGCTTGGATTTTTAAAATCAGGAAGCCCAGACCTCCAGGCACACTGGAGCTGTGAAAGGCATCCAAAAAGGAGTGCAAAATGCCACAACATGGCAGCTTTCACAGCGTTTTCCTTAGGAAGAACCCTCATACCCGGCTGATTTACTTTCCTAGGGTTACTGTTAGGCTTAGGCCGAGGACTTTGAAAACCAGGAAGCCCTGTGCTCCAGGCACACTGCAGCTGTCAAAGGCATCCCAAGGGGAGCGCAAAAGTGACACAGCTTGGCTGACTCCACTGCTATTTCCATGAGACCATCCCCAACCATAGGCTGATTTTCCTTCCTAGGCTTAAGGTTTGAGTTACGCCTAGGGTTAGTGTTCTTTGAACCAGAAAGCCCTGAGTTCCAAGAACACAGCAGCGGCCAAGGACTACCCAAGAAGAGCGCAAAAGCACCACAACATGCCTGCCTCCACAGCTTTTTCCTTGGGGACATCCCTAATTCCGGGCTGATTTGCCTTTCTCCTCTTAGGGTTGGGGTTAGGCCTAGGGCTAAGATTTTTAAAATCAGGAAGCCCAGACCTCCAGGCACACTGGAGCTGTGAAAGGCATGCAAAAAGGAGTGCAAAAGTGCCACAACATGGCAGCTTTCGCAGCTTTTTCCTTAGGAAGAACCCTCATACCCGGCTGATTTACCTTCCTAGGGTTACTGTTAGGCTTAGGCCTAGGACTTTGAAAACCTGGAAGCCCTGTGCCCCAGGCACACTGCAGCTGTCAAAGGCATCCCAAGGGGAGCGCAAAAGTGACACAACTTGGCTGCCTCCACTGCTATTTCCATGAGACCATCCCCAACCATAGGCTGATTTTCCTTCCTAGGCTTAAGGTTTGAGTTACGCCTAGGGTTAGTGTTCTTTGAACCAGAAAGCCCTGAGTTCCAAGAACACAGCAGCGGCCAAGGACTACCCAAGAAGAGCGCAAAAGCACCACAACATGCCTGCCTCCACAGCTTTTTCCTTGGGGACATCCCTAATTCCGGGCTGATTTGCCTTTCTCCTCTTAGGGTTGGGGTTAGGCCTAGGGCTAGGATTTTTAAAATCAGGAAGCCCAGACCTCCAGGCACACTGGAGCTGTGAAAGACATCCAAAAAGGAGTGTAAAAGTGCCACAACATGGCAGATTTCACAGCTTTTTCCTTAGGAAGAACCCTCATACCCGGCTGATTTACCTTCCTAGGCTTACTGTTAGGCTTAGGCCTAGGACTTTGAAAACCAGGAAGCCCTGTGCTCCAGGCACACTGCAGCTGTCAAAGGCATCCCAAGGGGAGCGCAAAAGTGACACAACTTGGCTGCCTCCACTGCTATTTCCATGAGACCATCCCCAACCATAGGCTGATTTTCCTTCCTAGGCTTAAGGTTTGAGTTACGCCTAGGGTTAGTGTTCTTTGAACCAGAAAGCCCTGAGTTCCAAGAACACAGCAGCGGCCAAGGACTACCCAAGAAGAGCGCAAAAGCACCACAACATGCCTGCCTCCACAGCTTTTTCCTTGGGGACATCCCTAATTCCTGGCTGATTTGCCTTTCTCCTCTTAGGGTTGGGGTTAGGTAGGCCTTGTGCTAGGATTTTTAAAATCAGGAAGCCCAGACCTCCAGGCACACTGGAGCTGTGAAAGGCATCCAAAAAGGAGTGCAAAATGCCACAACATGGCAGCTTTCACAGCGTTTTCCTTAGGAAGAACCCTCATACCCGGCTGATTTACTTTCCTAGGGTTACTGTTAGGCTTAGGCCGAGGACTTTGAAAACCAGGAAGCCCTGTGCTCCAGGCACACTGCAGCTGTCAAAGGCATCCCAAGGGGAGCGCAAAAGTGACACAGCTTGGCTGACTCCACTGCTATTTCCATGAGACCATCCCCAACCATAGGCTGATTTTCCTTCCTAGGCTTAAGGTTTGAGTTACGCCTAGGGTTAGTGTTCTTTGAACCAGAAAGCCCTGAGTTCCAAGAACACAGCAGCGGCCAAGGACTACCCAAGAAGAGCGCAAAAGCACCACAACATGCCTGCCTCCACAGCTTTTTCCTTGGGGACATCCCTAATTCCTGGCTGATTTGCCTTTCTCCTCTTAGGGTTGGGGTTAGGCCTAGGGTTAGGATTTTTAAAATCAGGAAGCCCAGACCTCCAGGCACACTGGACCTGTGAAAGGCATCCAAAAAGGAGTGCAAAAGTGCCACAACATGGCTGCTTTCCCAGCGTTTTCTTTGGCACCATCCCTATACCTAGGCTGATTTATCTGCCTAGGGTTAGGGTTAGGGTTCAGCCTAGGGCTAGGATTATTTTAACCAGGAAGCCCTGAGTTCCAGGCTTACGGCAGCTGCCAAAGGCATCCAAAAGGGAGCGCAGAAGTGCCACAACCTGACAGCTTTCACAGCTTTTTCCTTAGGAAGAACCCTCATACCCGGCTGATTTACCTTCCTAGGGTTACTGTTAGGCTTAGGTCTAGGACTTTGAAAACCAGGAAGCCCTGTGCTCCAGGCACACTGCAGCTGTCAAAGGCATCCCAAGGGGAGCGCAGAAGTGACACAACTTGGCTGCCTCCACTGCTATTTCCATGAGACCATCCCCACCCAACCATAGGCTGATTTTCCTTCCTAGACTTAAGGTTTGAGTTACGCCTAGGGTTAATGTTCTTTTAACCAGAAAGCCCTGAGTTCCAAGAACACAGCAGCTGCCAAGGACTACCCAAGAAGAGCGCAAAAGCACCACAACATGCCTGCCTCCACAGCTTTTTCCTTGGGGACATCCCTAATTCCGGGCTGATTTGCCTTTCTCGTTTTAGGGTTGGGGTTAGGTAGGCCTAGGGCTAGGATTTGTAAAATCAGGAAGCCCAGACCTCCAGGCACACTGGAGCTGTGAAAGGCATGCAAAAGGGAGTGCAAAAGTGCCACAACATGGCTGCTTTCACAGCATTTTACTTGGTACCATCCCTATACCTAGGCTGATTTATCTGCCTAGGGTTAGTGTTAGGGTTCAGCCTAGGGCTAGGATTTTTTTAACCAGGAAGCCCTGAGTTCCAGGCTTACGGCAGCTGCCAAAGGCATCCAAAAGGGAGCGCAGAAGTGCCACAACCTGGCAGCTTTCACAGCTTTTTCCTTAGGAAGAACCCTCATACCCGGCTGATTTACCTTCCTAGGGTTACTGTTAGGCTTAGGTCTAGGACTTTGAAAACCAGGAAGCCCTGTGCTCCAGGCACACTGCAGCTGTCAAAGGCATCCCAAGGGGAGCGCAAAAGTGACACAACTTGGCTGCCTCCACTGCTATTTCCATGAGACCATCCCCAACCATAGGCTGATTTTCCTTCCTAGGCTTAAGGTTTGAGTTAGGCCTAGGGTTAGTGTTCTTTGAACCAGAAAGCCCTGAGTTCCAAGAACACAGCAGCTGCCAAGGACTACCCAAGAAGAGCGCAAAAGCACCACAACATGCCTGCCTCCACAGCTTTTTCCTTGGGGACATCCCTAATTCCGGGCTGATTTGCCTTTCTCCTCTTAGGGTTGGGGTTAGGCCTAGGGCTAGGATTTTTAAAATCAGGAAGCCCAGACCTCCAGGCACACTGGAGCTGTGAAAGGCATCCAAAAAGGAGTGCAAAAGTGCCACAACATGGCAGCTTTCACAGCTTTTTCCTTAGGAAGAACCCTAATACCCGGCTGATTTACCTTCCTAGGCTTACTGTTAGGCTTAGGCCTAGGACTTTGAAAACCAGGAAGCCCTGTGCTCCAGGCACACTGCAGCTGTCAAAGGCATCCCAAGGGGAGCGCAAAAGTGATACAACTTGGCTGCCTCCACTGCTATTTCCATGAGACCATCCCCAACCATAGGCTGATTTTCCTTCCTAGGCTAAAGGTTTGAGTTACGCCTAGGGTTAGTGTTCTTTGAACCAGAAAGCCCTGAGTTCCAAGAACACAGCAGCTGCCAAGGACTACCCAAGAAGAGCGCAAAAGCACCACAACATGCCTGCCTCCACAGCTTTTTCCTTGGGGACATCCCTAATTCCTGACTGATTTGCCTTTCTCCTCTTAGGGTTGGGGTTAGGCCTACGGCTAGGATTTTTAAAATCAGGAAGCCCAGACGTCCAGGCACACTGGACCTGTGAAAGGCATGCAAAAAGGAGTGCAAAAGTGCCACAACATGGCAGCTTTCACAGCTTTTTCCTTAGGAAGAACCCTAATACCCGGCTGATTTACCTTCCTAGGCTTACTGTTAGGCTTAGGCCTAGGACTTTGAAAACCTGGAAGCCCTGTGCTCCAGGCACACTGCAGCTGTCAAAGGCATCCCAAGGGGAGCGCAAAAGTGACACAACTTGGCTGCCTCCACTGCTATTTCCATGAGACCATCCCCAACCATAGGCTGATTTTCCTTCCTAGGCTTAAGGTTTGAGTTACGCCTAGGGTTAGTGTTCTTTGAACCAGAAAGCCCTGAGTTCCAAGAACACAGCAGCTGCCAAGGACTACCCAAGAAGAGCGCAAAAGCACCACAACATGCCTGCCTCCACAGCTTTTTCCTTGGGGACATCCCTTAATCCTGGCTGATTTGCCTTTCTCCTCTTAGGGTTGGGGTTAGGCCTAGGGCTAGGATTTTTAAAATCAGGAAGCCCAGACCTCCAGGCACACTGGAGCTGTGAAAGGCATCCAAAAAGGAGTGCAAAAGTGCCACAACATGGCAGCTTTCACAGCTTTTTCCTTAGGAAGAACCCTCATACCCGGCTGATTTACCTTCCTAGGCTTACTGTTAGGCTTAGGCCTAGGACTTTGAAAACCAGGAAGCCCTGTGCTCCAGGCACACTGCAGCTGTCAAAGGCATCCCAAGGGGAGCGCAAAAGTGACACAACTTGGCTGCCTCCACTGCTATTTCCATGAGACCATCCCCAACCATAGGCTGATTTTCCTTCCTAGGCTTAAGGTTTGAGTTACGCCTAGGGTTAGTGTTCTTTGAACCAGAAAGCCCTGAGTTCCAAGAACACAGCAGCGGCCAACGACTACCCAAGAAGAGCGCAAAAGCACCACAACATGCCTGCCTCCACAGCTTTTTCCTTGGGGACATCCCTAATTCCTGGCTGATTTGCCTTTCTCGTTTTAGGGTTGGGGTTAGGTAGGCCTTGTGATAGGATATTTAAAATCAGGAAGCCTAGACCTCCAGGCACACTGAAGCTGTGAAAGGCATGCAAAAGGGAGTGCAAAAGTGCCACAACATGGCAGCTTTCACAGCAATTTCCTGGGCACCATCCCTATGCCTTGGCTGATTTATCTGCCTAGGGTTAGTGTTAGGGTTCAGCCTAGGGCTAGGATTTTTTTAACCAGGAAGCCCTGAGTTCCAGGCTTACGGCAGCTGCCAAAAGCATCCAAAAAGGAGTGCAAAAGTGCCACCACATGGCTGCTTTCACAGCTTTTTCCTTAGGAAGAACCCTCATACCCGGCTGATTTACCTTCCTAGGGTTACTGTTAGGCTTAGGCCTAGGACTTTGAAAACCATGAAGCCCTGTGCTCCAGGCACACTGCAGCTGTCAAAGGCATCCCAAGGGGAGCGCAAAAGTGACACAACTTGGCTGCCTCCACTGCTATTTCCATGAGACCATCCCCCACCATAGGCTGATTTTCCTTCCTAGGCTTAAGGTTTGAGTTACGCCTAGGGTTAGTGTTCTTTGAACCAGAAAGCCCTGAGTTCCAAGAACACAGCAGCTGCCAAGGACTACCCAAGAAGAGCGCAAAAGCACCACAACATGCCTGCCTCCACAGCTTTTTCCTTGGGGACATCCCTAATTCCGGGCTGATTTGCCTTTCTCCTCTTAGGGTTGGGGTTAGGCCTAGGGCTTGGATTTTTAAAATCAGGAAGCCCAGACCTCCAGGCACACCGGAGCTGTGAAAGGCATCCAAAAAGGAGTGCAAAATGACACAACATGGCAATTTTTACAGCGTTCTCCTTAGGAAGAACCCTCATACCCGGCTGATTTACCTTCCTAGGGTTACTGTTAGGCTTAGGCCGAGGACTTTGAAAACCAGGAAGCCCTGTGCTCCAGGCACACTGCAGCTGTCAAAGGCATCCCAAGGGGAGCGCAAAAGTGACACAACTTGGCTGCCTCCACTGCTATTTCCATGAGACCATCCCCAACCATAGGCTGATTTTCCTTCCTAGGCTTAAGGTTTGAGTTACGCCTAGGGTTAGTGTTCTTTGAACCAGAAAGCCCTGAGTTCCAAGAACACAGCAGCTGCCAAGGACTACCCAAGAAGAGCGCAAAAGCACCACAACATGCCTGCCTCCACAGCTTTTTCCTTGGGGACATCCCTAATTCCGGGCTGATTTGCCTTTCTCCTCTTAGGGTTGGGGTTAGGCCTACGGCTAGGATTTTAAAATCAGGAAGCCCAGAATTCCAGGCACACTGGAGGTGTGAAAGGCATGCAAAAGGGAGTGCAAAAGTGCCACAACATGGCAGCTTTCACTGCTTTTTCCTTAGGAAGAACCCTCATACCCGGATGATTTACCTTCCTAGGGTTACTGTTAGGCTTAGGCCTACGACTTTGAAAACCAGGAAGCCCTAAGTTCCAGGCTTACTGGAGCTGTCAAAGGCATCCCAAGGGGAGCGCAAAAGTGACACAACTTGGCTGACTCCACTGCTATTTCCATGAGACCATCCCCAACCATAGGCTGATTTTCCTTCCTAGGCTTAAGGTTTGAGTTACGCCTAGGGTTAGTATTCTTTGAACCAGAAAGCCCTGAGTTCCAAGAACACAGCAGCGGCCAAGGACTACCCAAGAAGAGCGCAAAAGCACCACAACATGCCTGCCTCCACAGCTTTTTCCTTGGGGACATCCCTAATTCCGGGCTGATTCGCCTTTCTCCTCTTAGGGTTGGGGTTAGGCCTAGGGCTAGGATTTTTAAAATCAGGAAGCCCAGACCTCCAGGCACACTGGAGCTGTGAAAGGCATGCAAAAGGGAGTGCAAAAGTGCCACCACATGGCTGCTTTCCCAGCGTTTTCTTTGGCACCATCCCTATACCTAGGCTGATTTATCTGCCTAGGGTTAGTGTTAGGGTTCAGCCTAGGGCTAGGATTTTTTTAACCAGGAAGCCCTGAGTTCCAGGCTTACGGCAGCTGCCAAAGGCATCCAAAAGGGAGCGCAGAAGTGCCACAACCTGGCAGCTTTCACAGCTTTTTCCTTAGGAAGAACCCTCATACCCGGCTGATTTACCTTCCTAGGCTTACTGTTAGGCTTAGGCCTAGGACTTTGAAAACCAGGAAGCCCTGTGCTCCAGGCACACTGCAGCTGTCAAAGGCATCCCAAGGGGAGCGCAAAAGTGACACAACTTGGCTGCCTCCACTGCTATTTCCATGAGACCATCCCCAACCATAGGCTGATTTTCCTTCCTAGGCTTAAGGTTTGAGTTACGCCTAGGGTTAGTGTTCTTTGAACCAGAAAGCCCTGAGTTCCAAGAACACAGCAGCGGCCAACGACTACCCAAGAAGAGCGCAAAAGCACCACAACATGCCTGCCTCCACAGCTTTTTCCTTGGGGACATCCCTAATTCCGGGCTGATTTGCCTTTCTCCTCTTAGGGTTGGGGTTAGGCCTAGGGCTAAGATTTTTAAAATCAGGAAGCCCAGACCTCCAGGCACACTGGAGCTGTGAAAGGCATGCAAAAAGGAGTGCAAAAGTGCCACAACATGGCAGCTTTCACAGCTTTTTCCTTAGGAAGAACCCTCATACCCGGCTGATTTACCTTCCTAGGGTTACTGTTAGGCTTAGGCCTAGGACTTTGAAAACCTGGAAGCCCTGTGCCCCAGGCACACTGCAGCTGTCAAAGGCATCCCAAGGGGAGCGCAAAAGTGACACAACTTGGCTGCCTCCACTGCTATTTCCATGAGACCATCCCCAACCATAGGCTGATTTTCCTTCCTAGGCTTAAGGTTTGAGTTACGCCTAGGGTTAGTGTTCTTTGAACCAGAAAGCCCTGAGTTCCAAGAACACAGCAGCGGCCAAGGACTACCCAAGAAGAGCGCAAAAGCACCACAACATGCCTGCCTCCACAGCTTTTTCCTTGGGGACATCCCTAATTCCGGGCTGATTTGCCTTTCTCCTCTTAGGGTTGGGGTTAGGCCTAGGGCTAGGATTTTTAAAATCAGGCAGCCCAGACCTCCAGGCACACTGGAGCTGTGAAAGACATCCAAAAAGGAGTGTAAAAGTGCCACAACATGGCAGCTTTCACAGCTTTTTCCTTAGGAAGAACCCTCATACCCGGCTGATTTACCTTCCTAGGGTTACTGTTAGGCTTAGGCCGAGGACTATGAAAACCAGGAAGCCCTGTGCTCCAGGCACACTGCAGCTGTCAAAGGCATCCCAAGGGGAGCGCAAAAGTGACACAACTTGGCTGCCTCCACTGCTATTTCCATGAGACCATCCGCAACCATAGGCTGATTTTCCTTCCTAGGCTTAAGGTTTGAGTTACGCCTAGGGTTAGTGTTCTTTGAACCAGAAAGCCCTGAGTTCCAAGAACACAGCAGCTGCCAACGACTACCCAAGAAGAGCGCAAAAGCACCACAACATGCCTGCCTCCACAGCTTTTTCCTTGGGGACATCCCTAATTCCGGGCTGATTTGCCTTTCTCCTCTTAGGGTTGGGGTTAGGCCTAGGGCTTGGATTTTTAAAATCAGGAAGCCCAGACCTCCAGGCACACTGGAGCTGTGAAAGGCATCCAAAAAGGAGTGCAAAATGCCACAACATGGCAGCTTTCACAGCGTTTTCCTTAGGAAGAACCCTCATACCCGGCTGATTTACTTTCCTAGGGTTACTGTTAGGCTTAGGCCGAGGACTTTGAAAACCAGGAAGCCCTGTGCTCCAGGCACACTGCAGCTGTCAAAGGCATCCCAAGGGGAGCGCAAAAGTGACACAGCTTGGCTGACTCCACTGCTATTTCCATGAGACCATCCCCAACCATAGGCTGATTTTCCTTCCTAGGCTTAAGGTTTGAGTTACGCCTAGGGTTAGTGTTCTTTGAACCAGAAAGCCCTGAGTTCCAAGAACACAGCAGCGGCCAAGGACTACCCAAGAAGAGCGCAAAAGCACCACAACATGCCTGCCTCCACAGCTTTTTCCTTGGGGACATCCCTAATTCCTGGCTGATTTGCCTTTCTCCTCTTAGGGTTGGGGTTAGGTAGGCCTTGTGCTAGGATTTTTAAAATCAGGAAGCCCAGACCTCCAGGCACACTGGAGCTGTGAAAGGCATGCAAAAGGGAGTGCAAAAGTGCCACAACATGGCTGCTTTCCCAGCGTTTTCTTTGGCACCATCCCTATACCTAGGCTGATTTATCTGCCTAGGGTTAGTGTTAGGGTTCAGCCTAGGGCTAGGATTTTTTTAACCAGGAAGCCCTGAGTTCCAGGCTTACGGCAGCTGCCAAAGGCATCCAAAAGGGAGCGCAGAAGTGCCACAACCTGGCAGCTTTCACAGCTTTTTCCTTAGGAAGAACCCTCATACCCGGCTGATTTACCTTCCTAGGGTTACTGTTAGGCTTAGGTCTAGGACTTTGAAAACCAGGAAGCCCTGTGCTCCAGGCACATTGCAGCTGTCAAAGGCATCCCAAGGGGAGCGCAGAAGTGACACAACTTGGCTGCCTCCACTGCTATTTCCATGAGACCATCCCCACCCAACCATAGGCTGATTTTCCTTCCTAGACTTAAGGTTTGAGTTACGCCTAGGGTTAATGTTCTTTTAACCAGAAAGCCCTGAGTTCCAAGAACACAGCAGCTGCCAAGGACTACCCAAGAAGAGCGCAAAAGCACCACAACATGCCTGCCTCCACAGCTTTTTCCTTGGGGACATCCCTAATTCCGGGCTGATTTGCCTTTCTCGTTTTAGGGTTGGGGTTAGGTAGGCCTAGGGCTAGGATTTGTAAAATCAGGAAGCCCAGACCTCCAGGCACACTGGAGCTGTGAAAGGCATGCAAAAGGGAGTGCAAAAGTGCCACAACATGGCTGCTTTCACAGCATTTTACTTGGTACCATCCCTATACCTAGGCTGATTTATCTGCCTAGGGTTAGTGTTAGGGTTCAGCCTAGGGCTAGGATTTTTTTAACCAGGAAGCCCTGAGTTCCAGGCTTACGGCAGCTGCCAAAGGCATCCAAAAGGGAGCGCAGAAGTGCCACAACCTGGCAGCTTTCACAGCTTTTTCCTTAGGAAGAACCCTCATACCCGGCTGATTTACCTTCCTAGGGTTACTGTTAGGCTTAGGTCTAGGACTTTGAAAACCAGGAAGCCCTGTGCTCCAGGCACACTGCAGCTGTCAAAGGCATCCCAAGGGGAGCGCAAAAGTGACACAACTTGGCTGCCTCCACTGCTATTTCCATGAGACCATCCCCAACCATAGGCTGATTTTCCTTCCTAGGCTTAAGGTTTGAGTTACGCCTAGGGTTAGTGTTCTTTGAACCAGAAAGCCCTGAGTTCCAAGAACACAGCAGCTGCCAAGGACTACCCAAGAAGAGCGCAAAAGCACCACAACATGCCTGCCTCCACAGCTTTTTCCTTGGGGACATCCCTAATTCCGGGCTGATTTGCCTTTCTCCTCTTAGGGTTGGGGTTAGGCCTAGGGTTAGGATTTTTAAAATCAGGAAGCCCAGACCTCCAGGCACACTGGAGCTGTGAAAGGCATCCAAAAAGGAGTGCAAAAGTGCCACAACATGGCAGCTTTCACAGCTTTTTCCTTAGGAAGAACCCTCATACCCGGCTGATTTACCTTCCTAGGGTTACTGTTAGGCTTAGGCCTACGACTTTGAAAACCAGGAAGCCCTAAGTTCCAGGCTTACTGGAGCTGTCAAAGGCATCCCAAGGGGAGCGCAAAAGTGACACAACTTGGCTGCCTCCACTGCTATTTCCATGAGACCATCCCCAACCATAGGCTGATTTTCCTTCCTAGGCTTAAGGTTTGAGTTACGCCTAGGGTTAGTGTTCTTTGAACCAGAAAGCCCTGAGTTCCAAGAACACAGCAGCGGCCAAGGACTACCCAAGAAGAGCGCAAAAGCACCACAACATGCCTGCCTCCACAGCTTTTTCCTTGGGGACATCCCTAATTCCGGGCTGATTTGCCTTTCTCCTCTTAGGGTTGGGGTTAGGCCTAGGGCTAGGATTTTTAAAATCAGGAAGCCCAGACCTCCAGGCACACTGGAGCTGTGAAAGGCATGCAAAAGGGAGTGCAAAAGTGCCACAACATGGCTGCTTTCCCAGCGTTTTCTTTGGCACCATCCCTATACCTAGGCTGATTTATCTGCCTAGGGTTAGTGTTAGGGTTCAGCCTAGGGCTAGGATTTTTTTAACCAGGAAGCCCTGAGTTCCAGGCTTACGGCAGCTGCCAAAGGCATCCAAAAGGGAGCGCAGAAGTGCCACAACCTGGCAGCTTTCACAGCTTTTTCCTTAGGAAGAACCCTCATACCCGGCTGATTTACCTTCCTAGGCTTACTGTTAGGCTTAGGCCTAGGACTTTGAAAACCAGGAAGCCCTGTGCTCCAGGCACACTGCAGCTGTCAAAGGCATCCCAAGGGGAGCGCAAAAGTGACACAACTTGGCTGCCTCCACTGCTATTTCCATGAGACCATCCCCAACCATAGGCTGATTTTCCTTCCTAGGCTTAAGGTTTGAGTTACGCCTAGGGTTAGTGTTCTTTGAACCAGAAAGCCCTGAGTTCCAAGAACACAGCAGCGGCCAACGACTACCCAAGAAGAGCGCAAAAGCACCACAACATGCCTGCCTCCACAGCTTTTTCCTTGGGGACATCCCTAATTCCGGGCTGATTTGCCTTTCTCCTCTTAGGGTTGGGGTTAGGCCTAGGGCTAAGATTTTTAAAATCAGGAAGCCCAGACCTCCAGGCACACTGGAGCTGTGAAAGGCATGCAAAAAGGAGTGCAAAAGTGCCACAACATGGCAGCTTTCACAGCTTTTTCCTTAGGAAGAACCCTCATACCCGGCTGATTTACCTTCCTAGGGTTACTGTTAGGCTTAGGCCTAGGACTTTGAAAACCTGGAAGCCCTGTGCCCCAGGCACACTGCAGCTGTCAAAGGCATCCCAAGGGGAGCGCAAAAGTGACACAACTTGGCTGCCTCCACTGCTATTTCCATGAGACCATCCCCAACCATAGGCTGATTTTCCTTCCTAGGCTTAAGGTTTGAGTTACGCCTAGGGTTAGTGTTCTTTGAACCAGAAAGCCCTGAGTTCCAAGAACACAGCAGCGGCCAAGGACTACCCAAGAAGAGCGCAAAAGCACCACAACATGCCTGCCTCCACAGCTTTTTCCTTGGGGACATCCCTAATTCCGGGCTGATTTGCCTTTCTCCTCTTAGGGTTGGGGTTAGGCCTAGGGCTAGGATTTTTAAAATCAGGCAGCCCAGACCTCCAGGCACACTGGAGCTGTGAAAGACATCCAAAAAGGAGTGTAAAAGTGCCACAACATGGCAGCTTTCACAGCTTTTTCCTTAGGAAGAACCCTCATACCCGGCTGATTTACCTTCCTAGGGTTACTGTTAGGCTTAGGCCGAGGACTATGAAAACCAGGAAGCCCTGTGCTCCAGGCACACTGCAGCTGTCAAAGGCATCCCAAGGGGAGCGCAAAAGTGACACAACTTGGCTGCCTCCACTGCTATTTCCATGAGACCATCCCCAACCATAGGCTGATTTTCCTTCCTAGGCTTAAGGTTTGAGTTACGCCTAGGGTTAGTGTTCTTTGAACCAGAAAGCCCTGAGTTCCAAGAACACAGCAGCTGCCAACGACTACCCAAGAAGAGCGCAAAAGCACCACAACATGCCTGCCTCCACAGCTTTTTCCTTGGGGACATCCCTAATTCCGGGCTGATTTGCCTTTCTCCTCTTAGGGTTGGGGTTAGGCCTAGGGCTTGGATTTTTAAAATCAGGAAGCCCAGACCTCCAGGCACACTGGAGCTGTGAAAGGCATCCAAAAAGGAGTGCAAAATGCCACAACATGGCAGCTTTCACAGCGTTTTCCTTAGGAAGAACCCTCATACCCGGCTGATTTACTTTCCTAGGGTTACTGTTAGGCTTAGGCCGAGGACTTTGAAAACCAGGAAGCCCTGTGCTCCAGGCACACTGCAGCTGTCAAAGGCATCCCAAGGGGAGCGCAAAAGTGACACAGCTTGGCTGACTCCACTGCTATTTCCATGAGACCATCCCCAACCATAGGCTGATTTTCCTTCCTAGGCTTAAGGTTTGAGTTACGCCTAGGGTTAGTGTTCTTTGAACCAGAAAGCCCTGAGTTCCAAGAACACAGCAGCGGCCAAGGACTACCCAAGAAGAGCGCAAAAGCACCACAACATGCCTGCCTCCACAGCTTTTTCCTTGGGGACATCCCTAATTCCTGGCTGATTTGCCTTTCTCCTCTTAGGGTTGGGGTTAGGTAGGCCTTGTGCTAGGATTTTTAAAATCAGGAAGCCCAGACCTCCAGGCACACTGGAGCTGTGAAAGGCATGCAAAAGGGAGTGCAAAAGTGCCACAACATGGCTGCTTTCCCAGCGTTTTCTTTGGCACCATCCCTATACCTAGGCTGATTTATCTGCCTAGGGTTAGTGTTAGGGTTCAGCCTAGGGCTAGGATTTTTTTAACCAGGAAGCCCTGAGTTCCAGGCTTACGGCAGCTGCCAAAGGCATCCAAAAGGGAGCGCAGAAGTGCCACAACCTGGCAGCTTTCACAGCTTTTTCCTTAGGAAGAACCCTCATACCCGGCTGATTTACCTTCCTAGGGTTACTGTTAGGCTTAGGTCTAGGACTTTGAAAACCAGGAAGCCCTGTGCTCCAGGCACATTGCAGCTGTCAAAGGCATCCCAAGGGGAGCGCAGAAGTGACACAACTTGGCTGCCTCCACTGCTATTTCCATGAGACCATCCCCACCCAACCATAGGCTGATTTTCCTTCCTAGACTTAAGGTTTGAGTTACGCCTAGGGTTAATGTTCTTTTAACCAGAAAGCCCTGAGTTCCAAGAACACAGCAGCTGCCAAGGACTACCCAAGAAGAGCGCAAAAGCACCACAACATGCCTGCCTCCACAGCTTTTTCCTTGGGGACATCCCTAATTCCGGGCTGATTTGCCTTTCTCGTTTTAGGGTTGGGGTTAGGTAGGCCTAGGGCTAGGATTTGTAAAATCAGGAAGCCCAGACCTCCAGGCACACTGGAGCTGTGAAAGGCATGCAAAAGGGAGTGCAAAAGTGCCACAACATGGCTGCTTTCACAGCATTTTACTTGGTACCATCCCTATACCTAGGCTGATTTATCTGCCTAGGGTTAGTGTTAGGGTTCAGCCTAGGGCTAGGATTTTTTTAACCAGGAAGCCCTGAGTTCCAGGCTTACGGCAGCTGCCAAAGGCATCCAAAAGGGAGCGCAGAAGTGCCACAACCTGGCAGCTTTCACAGCTTTTTCCTTAGGAAGAACCCTCATACCCGGCTGATTTACCTTCCTAGGGTTACTGTTAGGCTTAGGTCTAGGACTTTGAAAACCAGGAAGCCCTGTGCTCCAGGCACACTGCAGCTGTCAAAGGCATCCCAAGGGGAGCGCAAAAGTGACACAACTTGGCTGCCTCCACTGCTATTTCCATGAGACCATCCCCAACCATAGGCTGATTTTCCTTCCTAGGCTTAAGGTTTGAGTTACGCCTAGGGTTAGTGTTCTTTGAACCAGAAAGCCCTGAGTTCCAAGAACACAGCAGCTGCCAAGGACTACCCAAGAAGAGCGCAAAAGCACCACAACATGCCTGCCTCCACAGCTTTTTCCTTGGGGACATCCCTAATTCCGGGCTGATTTGCCTTTCTCCTCTTAGGGTTGGGGTTAGGCCTAGGGTTAGGATTTTTAAAATCAGGAAGCCCAGACCTCCAGGCACACTGGAGCTGTGAAAGGCATCCAAAAAGGAGTGCAAAAGTGCCACAACATGGCAGCTTTCACAGCTTTTTCCTTAGGAAGAACCCTCATACCCGGCTGATTTACCTTCCTAGGGTTACTGTTAGGCTTAGGTCTAGGACTTTGAAAACCAGGAAGCCCTGTGCTCCAGGCACACTGCAGCTGTCAAAGGCATCCCAAGGGGAGCGCAAAAGTGATACAACTTGGCTGCCTCCACTGCTATTTCCATGAGACCATCCCCAACCATAGGCTGATTTTCCTTCCTAGGCTTAAGGTTTGAGTTACGCCTAGGGTTAGTGTTCTTTGAACCAGAAAGCCCTGAGTTCCAAGAACACAGCAGCGGCCAAGGACTACCCAAGAAGAGCGCAAAAGCACCACAACATGCCTGCCTCCACAGCTTTTTCCTTGGGGACATCCCTAATTCCGGGCTGATTTGCCTTTCTCCTCTTAGGGTTGGGGTTAGGCCTAGGGCTTGGATTTTTAAAATCAGGAAGCCCAGACCTCCAGGCACACTGGAGCTGTGAAAGGCATCCAAAAAGGAGTGCAAAATGCCACAACATGGCAGCTTTCACAGCGTTTTCCTTAGGAATAACCCTCATACCTGGCTGATTTACCTTCCTAGGGTTAGTGTTAGGCTTAGGCCGAGGACTTTGAAAACCAGGAAGCCCTGTGCTCCAGGCACACTGCAGCTGTCAAAGGCATCCCAAGGGGAGCGCAAAAGTGACACAACTTGGCTGCCTCCACTGCTATTTCCATGAGACCATCCCCAACCATAGGCTGATTTTCCTTCCTAGGCTAAAGGTTTGAGTTACGCCTAGGGTTAGTGTTCTTTGAACCAGAAAGCCCTGAGTTCCAAGAACACAGCAGCTGCCAAGGACTACCCAAGAAGAGCGCAAAAGCACCACAACATGCCTGCCTCCACAGCTTTTTCCTTGGGGACATCCCTAATTCCTGACTGATTTGCCTTTCTCCTCTTAGGGTTGGGGTTAGGCCTACGGCTAGGATTTTTAAAATCAGGAAGCCCAGACGTCCAGGCACACTGGAGCTGTGAAAGGCATGCAAAAAGGAGTGCAAAAGTGCCACAACATGGCAGCTTTCACAGCTTTTTCCTTAGGAAGAACCCTAATACCCGGCTGATTTACCTTCCTAGGCTTACTGTTAGGCTTAGGCCTAGGACTTTGAAAACCAGGAAGCCCTGTGCTCCAGGCACACTGCAGCTGTCAAAGGCATCCCAAGGGGAGCGCAAAAGTGACACAACTTGGCTGCCTCCACTGCTATTTCCATGAGACCATCCCCAACCATAGGCTGATTTTCCTTCCTAGGCTTAAGGTTTGAGTTACGCCTAGGGTTAGTGTTCTTTGAACCAGAAAGCCCTGAGTTCCAAGAACACAGCAGCTGCCAAGGACTACCCAAGAAGAGCGCAAAAGCACCACAACATGCCTGCCTCCACAGCTTTTTCCTTGGGGACATCCCTTAATCCTGGCTGATTTGCCTTTCTCCTCTTAGGGTTGGGGTTAGGCCTAGGGCTAGGATTTTTAAAATCAGGAAGCCCAGACCTCCAGGCACACTGGAGCTGTGAAAGGCATCCAAAAAGGAGTGCAAAAGTGCCACAACATGGCAGCTTTCACAGCTTTTTCCTTAGGAAGAACCCTCATACCCGGCTGATTTACCTTCCTAGGCTTACTGTTAGGCTTAGGCCTAGGACTTTGAAAACCAGGAAGCCCTGTGCTCCAGGCACACTGCAGCTGTCAAAGGCATCCCAAGGGGAGCGCAAAAGTGACACAACTTGGCTGCCTCCACTGCTATTTCCATGAGACCATCCCCAACCATAGGCTGATTTTCCTTCCTTGGCTTAAGGTTTGAGTTACGCCTAGGGTTAGTGTTCTTTGAACCAGAAAGCCCTGAGTTCCAAGAACACAGCAGCTGCCAAGGACTACCCAAGAAGAGCGCAAAAGCACCACAACATGCCTGCCTCCACAGCTTTTTCCTTGGGGACATCCCTAATTCCTGGCTGATTTGCCTTTCTCGTTTTAGGGTTGGGGTTAGGTAGGCCTTGTGATAGGATATTTAAAATCAGGAAGCCCAGACCTCCAGGCACACTGAAGCTGTGAAAGGAATGCAAAATGGTGTGCAAAAGTGCCACAACATGGCAGATTTCACAGCAATTTCCTGGGCACCATCCCTATGCCTTTGCTGATTTATCTGCCTAGGGTTAGTGTTAGGGTTCAGCCTAGGGCTAGGATTTTTTTAACCAGGAAGCCCTGAGTTCCAGGCTTACGGCAGCTGCCAAAAGCATCCAAAAAGGAGTGCAAAAGTGCCACAACATGGCTGCTTTCACAGCTTTTTCCTTAGGAAGAACCCTCATACCCGGCTGATTTACCTTCCTAGGGTTACTGTTAGGCTTAGGCCTAGGACTTTGAAAACCATGAAGCCCTGTGCTCCAGGCACACTGCAGCTGTCAAAGGCATCCCAAGGGGAGCGCAAAAGTGACACAACTTGGCTGCCTCCACTGCTATTTCCATGAGACCATCCCCAACCATAGGCTGATTTTCCTTCCTAGGCTTAAGGTTTGAGTTACGCCTAGGGTTAGTGTTCTTTGAACCAGAAAGCCCTGAGTTCCAAGAACACAGCAGCGGCCAAGGACTACCCAAGAAGAGCGCAAAAGCACCACAACATGCCTGCCTCCACAGCTTTTTCCTTGGGGACATCCCTAATTCCGGGCTGATTTGCCTTTCTCCTCTTAGGGTTGGGGTTAGGCCTAGGGCTTGGATTTTTAAAATCAGGAAGCCCAGACCTCCAGGCACACTGGAGCTGTGAAAGGCATCCAAAAAGGAGTGCAAAATGACACAACATGGCAATTTTTACAGCGTTCTCCTTAGGAAGAACCCTCATACCCGGCTGATTTACCTTCCTAGGGTTACTGTTAGGCTTAGGCCGAGGACTTTGAAAACCAGGAAGCCCTGTGCTCCAGGCACACTGCAGCTGTCAAAGGCATCCCAAGGGGAGCGCAAAAGTGACACAACTTGGCTGCCTCCACTGCTATTTCCATGAGACCATCCCCAACCATAGGCTGATTTTCCTTCCTAGGCTTAAGGTTTGAGTTACGCCTAGGATTAGTGTTCTTTGAACCAGAAAGCCCTGAGTTCCAAGAACACAGCAGCTGCCAAGGACTACCCAAGAAGAGCGCAAAAGCACCACAACATGCCTGCCTCCACAGCTTTTTCCTTGGGGACATCCCTAATTCCGGGCTGATTTGCCTTTCTCCTCTTAGGGTTGGGGTTAGGCCAACGGCTAGGATTTTTAAAATCAAGAAGCCCAGACCTCCAGGCACACTGGAGCTGTGAAAGGCATCCAAAAAGGAGTGCAAAAGTGCCACAACATGGCAGCTTTCACAGCTTTTTCCTTAGGAAGAACCCTCATACCCGGCTGATTTACCTTCCTAGGGTTACTGTTAGGCTTAGGCCTAGGACTTTGAAAACCAGGAAGCCCTGTGCTCCAGGCACACTGCAGCTGTCAAAGGCATCCCAAGGGGAGCGCAAAAGTGACACAACTTGGCTGCCTCCACTGCTATTTCCATGAGACCATCCCCAACCATAGGCTGATTTTCCTTCCTAGGCTTAAGGTTTGAGTTACGCCTAGGGTTAGTGTTCTTTGAACCAGAAAGCCCTGAGTTCCAAGAACACAGCAGCTGCCAACGACTACCCAAGAAGAGCGCAAAAGCACCACAACATGCCTGCCTCCACAGCTTTTTCCTTGGGGACATCCCTAATTCCTGGCTGATTTGCCTTTCTCCTCTTAGGGTTGGGGTTAGGCCTACGGCTAGGATTTTAAAATCAGGAAGCCTAGAATTCCAGGCACACTGGAGGTGTGAAAGGCATGCAAAAGGGAGTGCAAAAGTGCCACAACATGGCAGCTTTCACAGCTTTTTCCTTAGGAAGAACCCTCATACCCGGATGATTTACCTTCCTAGGGTTACTGTTAGGCTTAGGCCTACGACTTTGAAAACCAGGAAGCCCTGAGTTCCAGGCTTACTGGAGCTGTCAAAGGCATCCCAAGGGGAGCGCAAAAGTGACACAACTTGGCTGACTCCACTGCTATTTCCATGAGACCATCCCCAACCATAGGCTGATTTTCCTTCCTAGGCTTAAGGTTTGAGTTACGCCTAGGGTTAGTGTTCTTTGAACCAGAAAGCCCTGAGTTCCAAGAACACAGCAGCGGCCAAGGACTACCCAAGAAGAGCGCAAAAGCACCACAACATGCCTGCCTCCACAGCTTTTTCCTTGGGGACATCCCTAATTCCGGGCTGATTCGCCTTTCTCCTCTTAGGGTTGGGGTTAGGCCTAGGGCTAGGATTTTTAAAATCAGGAAGCCCAGACCTCCAGGCACACTGGAGCTGTGAAAGGCATGCAAAAGGGAGTGCAAAAGTGCCACAACATGGCTGCTTTCACAGCATTTTACTTGGCACCATCCCTATACCTTGGCTGATTTATCTGCCTAGGGTTAGTGTTAGGGTTCAGCCTAGGGCTAGGATTTTTTTAACCAGGAAGCCCTGAGTTCCAGGCTTACGGCAGCTGCCAAAGGCATCCAAAAGGGAGCGCAGAAGTGCCACAACCTGGCAGCTTTCACAGCTTTTTCCTTAGGAAGAACCCTCATACCCGGCTGATTTACCTTCCTAGGCTTACTGTTAGGCTTAGGCCTAGGACTTTGAAAACCAGGAAGCCCTGTGCTCCAGGCACACTGCAGCTGTCAAAGGCATCCCAAGGGGAGCGCAAAAGTGACACAACTTGGCTGCCTCCACTGCTATTTCCATGAGACCATCCCCAACCATAGGCTGATTTTCCTTCCTAGGCTTAAGGTTTGAGTTACGCCTAGGGTTAGTGTTCTTTGGACCAGAAAGCCCTGAGTTCCAAGAACACAGCAGCGGCCATGGACTACCCAAGAAGAGCACAAAAGCACCACAACATGCCTGCCTCCACAGCTTTTTCCTTGGGGACATCCCTAATTCCGGGCTGATTTGCCTTTCTCCTCTTAGGGTTGGGGTTAGGCCTTGGGCTAGGATTTTTAAAATCAGGAAGCCCAGACCTCCAGGCACACTGGAGCTGTGAAAGGCATCCAAAAAGGAGTGCAAAATGCCACAACATGGCAGCTTTCACAGCGTTTTCCTTAGGAAGAACCCTCATACCCGGCTGATTTACCTTCCTAGGGTTACTGTTAGGCTTAGGCCGAGGACTTTGAAAACCAGGAAGCCCTGTGCTCCAGGCACACTGCAGCTGTCAAAGGCATCCCAAGGGGAGCGCAAAAGTGACACAACTTGGCTGCCTCCACTGCTATTTCCATGAGACCATCCCCAACCATAGGCTGATTTTCCTTCCTAGGCTTAAGGTTTGAGTTACGCCTAGGGTTAGTGTTCTTTGAACCAGAAAGCCCTGAGTTCCAAGAACACAGCAGCTGCCAAGGACTACCCAAGAAGAGCGCAAAAGCACCACAACATGCCTGCCTCCACAGCTTTTTCCTTGGGGACATCCCTAATTCCGGGCTGATTTGCCTTTCTCCTCTTAGGGTTGGGGTTAGGCCTACGGCTAGGATTTTTAAAATCAAGAAGCCCAGACCTCCAGGCACACTGGAGCTGTGAAAGACATCCCAAAAGGAGTGCAAAAGTGCCACAACATGGCTGCTTTCACAGCATTTTACTTGGCACCATCCCTATACCTAGGCTGATTTATCTGCCTAGGGTTAGTGTTAGGGTTCAGCCTAGGGCTAGGATTTTTTTAACCAGGAAGCCCTGAGTTCCAGGCTTACGGCAGCTGCCAAAGGCATCCAAAAGGGAGCGCAGAAGTGCCACAACCTGGCAGCTTTCACAGCTTTTTCCTTAGGAAGAACCCTCATACCCGGCTGATTTACCTTCCTAGGGTTACTGTTAGGCTTAGGTCTAGGACTTTGAAAACCAGGAAGCCCTGTGCTCCAGGCACACTGCAGCTGTCAAAGGCATCCCAAGGGGAGCGCAAAAGTGACACAACTTGGCTGCCTCCACTGCTATTTCCATGAGACCATCCCCAACCATAGGCTGATTTTCCTTCCTAGGCTAAAGGTTTGAGTTACGCCTAGGGTTAGTGTTCTTTGAACCAGAAAGCCCTGAGTTCCAAGAACACAGCAGCTGCCAAGGACTACCCAAGAAGAGCGCAAAAGCACCACAACATGCCTGCCTCCACAGCTTTTTCCTTGGGGACATCCCTAATTCCTGACTGATTTGCCTTTCTCCTCTTAGGGTTGGGGTTAGGCCTACGGCTAGGATTTTTAAAATCAGGAAGCCCAGACATCCAGGCACACTGGACCTGTGAAAGGCATGCAAAAAGGAGTGCAAAAGTGCCACAACATGGCAGCTTTCACAGCTTTTTCCTTAGGAAGAACCCTAATACCCGGCTGATTTACCTTCCTAGGCTTACTGTTAGGCTTAGGCCTAGGACTTTGAAAACCAGGAAGCCCTGTGCTCCAGGCACACTGCAGCTGTCAAAGGCATCCCAAGGGGAGCGCAAAAGTGACACAACTTGGCTGCCTCCACTGCTATTTCCATGAGACCATCCCCAACCATAGGCTGATTTTCCTTCCTAGGCTTAAGGTTTGAGTTACGCCTAGGGTTAGTGTTCTTTGAACCAGAAAGCCCTGAGTTCCAAGAACACAGCAGCTGCCAAGGACTACCCAAGAAGAGCGCAAAAGCACCACAACATGCCTGCCTCCACAGCTTTTTCCTTGGGGACATCCCTTAATCCTGGCTGATTTGCCTTTCTCCTCTTAGGGTTGGGGTTAGGCCTAGGGCTAGGATTTTTAAAATCAGGAAGCCCAGACCTCCAGGCACACTGGAGCTGTGAAAGGCATCCAAAAAGGAGTGCAAAAGTGCCACAACATGGCAGCTTTCACAGCTTTTTCCTTAGGAAGAACCCTCATACCCGGCTGATTTACCTTCCTAGGCTTACTGTTAGGCTTAGGCCTAGGACTTTGAAAACCAGGAAGCCCTGTGCTCCAGGCACACTGCAGCTGTCAAAGGCATCCCAAGGGGAGCGCAAAAGTGACACAACTTGGCTGCCTCCACTGCTATTTCCATGAGACCATCCCCAACCATAGGCTGATTTTCCTTCCTAGGCTTAAGGTTTGAGTTACGCCTAGGGTTAGTGTTCTTTGAACCAGAAAGCCCTGAGTTCCAAGAACACAGCAGCTGCCAAGGACTACCCAAGAAGAGCGCAAAAGCACCACAACATGCCTGCCTCCACAGCTTTTTCCTTGGGGACATCCCTAATTCCTGGCTGATTTGCCTTTCTCGTTTTAGGGTTGGGGTTAGGTAGGCCTTGTGATAGGATATTTAAAATCAGGAAGCCCAGACCTCCAGGCACACTGAAGCTGTGAAAGGCATGCAAAAGGGAGTGCAAAAGTGCCACAACATGGCAGCTTTCACAGCAATTTCCTGGGCACCATCCCTATGCCTTGGCTGATTTATCTGCCTAGGGTTAGTGTTAGGGTTCAGCCTAGGGCTAGGATTTTTTTAACCAGGAAGCCCTGAGTTCCAGGCTTACGGCAGCTGCCAAAAGCATCCAAAAAGGAGTGCAAAAGTGCCACCACATGGCTGCTTTCACAGCTTTTTCCTTAGGAAGAACCCTCATACCCGGCTGATTTACCTTCCTAGGGTTACTGTTAGGCTTAGGCCTAGGACTTTGAAAACCATGAAGCCCTGTGCTCCAGGCACACTGCAGCTGTCAAAGGCATCCCAAGGGGAGCGCAAAAGTGACACAACTTGGCTGCCTCCACTGCTATTTCCATGAGACCATCCCCCACCATAGGCTGATTTTCCTTCCTAGGCTTAAGGTTTGAGTTACGCCTAGGGTTAGTGTTCTTTGAACCAGAAAGCCCTGAGTTCCAAGAACACAGCAGCTGCCAAGGACTACCCAAGAAGAGCGCAAAAGCACCACAACATGCCTGCCTCCACAGCTTTTTCCTTGGGGACATCCCTAATTCCGGGCTGATTTGCCTTTCTCCTCTTAGGGTTGGGGTTAGGCCTAGCGTTAGGATTTTTAAAATCAGGAAGCCCAGACCTCCAGGCACACTGGAGCTGTGAAAGTCATCCAAAAAGGAGTGCAAAATGACACAACATGGCAATTTTTACAGCGTTCTCCTTAGGAAGAACCCTCATACCCGGCTGATTTACCTTCCTAGGGTTACTGTTAGGCTTAGGCCGAGGACTTTGAAAACCAGGAAGCCCTGTGCTCCAGGCACACTGCAGCTGTCAAAGGCATCCCAAGGGGAGCGCAAAAGTGACACAACTTGGCTGCCTCCACTGCTATTTCCATGAGACCATCCCCAACCATAGGCTGATTTTCCTTCCTAGGCTTAAGGTTTGAGTTACGCCTAGGGTTAGTGTTCTTTGAACCAGAAAGCCCTGAGTTCCAAGAACACAGCAGCTGCCAAGGACTACCCAAGAAGAGCGCAAAAGCACCACAACATGCCTGCCTCCACAGCTTTTTCCTTGGGGACATCCCTAATTCCGGGCTGATTTGCCTTTCTCCTCTTAGGGTTGGGGTTAGGCCTACGGCTAGGATTTTTAAAATCAAGAAGCCCAGACCTCCAGGCACACTGGAGCTGTGAAAGGCATCCAAAAAGGAGTGCAAAAGTGCCACAACATGGCAGCTTTCACAGCTTTTTCCTTAGGAAGAACCCTCATACCCGGCTGATTTACCTTCCTAGGGTTACTGTTAGGCTTAGGCCTAGGACTTTGAAAACCAGGAAGCCCTGTGCTCCAGGCACACTGCAGCTGTCAAAGGCATCCCAAGGGGAGCGCAAAAGTGACACAACTTGGCTGCCTCCACTGCTATTTCCATGAGACCATCCCCAACCATAGGCTGATTTTCCTTCCTAGGCTTAAGGTTTGAGTTACGCCTAGGGTTAGTGTTCTTTGAACCAGAAAGCCCTGAGTTCCAAGAACACAGCAGCTGCCAACGACTACCCAAGAAGAGCGCAAAAGCACCACAACATGCCTGCCTCCACAGCTTTTTCCTTGGGGACATCCCTAATTCCTGGCTGATTTGCCTTTCTCCTCTTAGGGTTGGGGTTAGGCCTACGGCTAGGATTTTAAAATCAGGAAGCCCAGAATTCCAGGCACACTGGAGGTGTGAAAGGCATGCAAAGGGGAGTGCAAAAGTGCCACAACATGGCAGCTTTCAGTGCTTTTTCCTTAGGAAGAACCCTCATACCCGGATGATTTACCTTCCTAGGGTTACTGTTAGGCTTAGGCCTAGGACTTTGAAAACCAGGAAGCCCTGAGTTCCAGGCTTACTGGAGCTGTCAAAGGCATCCCAAGGGGAGCGCAAAAGTGACACAACTTGGCTGACTCCACTGCTATTTCCATGAGACCATCCCCAACCATAGGCTGATTTTCCTTCCTAGGCTTAAGGTTTGAGTTACGCCTAGGGTTAGTGTTCTTTGAACCAGAAAGCCCTGAGTTCCAAGAACACAGCAGCGGCCAAGGACTACCCAAGAAGAGCGCAAAAGCACCACAACATGCCTGCCTCCACAGCTTTTTCCTTGGGGACATCCCTAATTCCGGGCTGATTCGCCTTTCTCCTCTTAGGGTTGGGGTTAGGCCTAGGGCTAGGATTTTTAAAATCAGGAAGCCCAGACCTCCAGGCACACTGGAGCTGTGAAAGGCATGCAAAAGGGAGTGCAAAAGTGCCACAACATGGCTGCTTTCACAGCATTTTACTTGGCACCATCCCTATACCTAGGCTGATTTATCTGCCTAGGGTTAGTGTTAGGGTTCAGCCTAGGGCTAGGATTTTTTTAACCAGGAAGCCCTGAGTTCCAGGCTTACGGCAGCTGCCAAAGGCATCCAAAAGGGAGCGCAGAAGTGCCACAACCTGGCAGCTTTCACAGCTTTTTCCTTAGGAAGAACCCTCATACCCGGCTGATTTACCTTCCTAGGGTTACTGTTAGGCTTAGGCCTAGGACTTTGAAAACCAGGAAGCCCTGTGCTCCAGGCACACTGCAGCTGTCAAAGGCATCCCAAGGGGAGCGCAAAAGTGACACAACTTGGCTGCCTCCACTGCTATTTCCATGAGACCATCCCCAACCATAGGCTGATTTTCCTTCCTAGGCTTAAGGTTTGAGTTACGCCTAGGGTTAGTGTTCTTTGGACCAGAAAGCCCTGAGTTCCAAGAACACAGCAGCGGCCATGGACTACCCAAGAAGAGCACAAAAGCACCACAACATGCCTGCCTCCACAGCTTTTTCCTTGGGGACATCCCTAATTCCGGGCTGATTTGCCTTTCTCCTCTTAGGGTTGGGGTTAGGCCTTGGGCTAGGATTTTTAAAATCAGGAAGCCCAGACCTCCAGGCACACTGGAGCTGTGAAAGGCATCCAAAAAGGAGTGCAAAATGCCACAACATGGCAGCTTTCACAGCGTTTTCCTTAGGAAGAACCCTCATACCCGGCTGATTTACCTTCCTAGGGTTACTGTTAGGCTTAGGCCTAGGACTTTGAAAACCAGGAAGCCCTGTGCTCCAGGCACACTGCAGCTGTCAAAGGCATCCCAAGGGGAGCGCAAAAGTGACACAACTTGGCTGCCTCCACTGCTATTTCCATGAGACCATCCCCAACCATAGGCTGATTTTCCTTCCTAGGCTTAAGGTTTGAGTTACGCCTAGGGTTAGTGTTCTTTGAACCAGAAAGCCCTGAGTTCCAAGAACACAGCAGCTGCCAAGGACTACCCAAGAAGAGCGCAAAAGCACCACAACATGCCTGCCTCCACAGCTTTTTCCTTGGGGACATCCCTAATTCCGGGCTGATTTGCCTTTCTCCTCTTAGGGTTGGGGTTAGGCCTACGGCTAGGATTTTTAAAATCAAGAAGCCCAGACCTCCAGGCACACTGGAGCTGTGAAAGGCATCCAAAAAGGAGTGCAAAAGTGCCACAACATGGCTGCTTTCACAGCATTTTACTTGGCACCATCCCTATACCTAGGCTGATTTATCTGCCTAGGGTTAGTGTTAGGGTTCAGCCTAGGGCTAGAATTTTTTTAACCAGGAAGCCCTGAGTTCCAGGCTTACGGCAGCTGCCAAAGGCATCCAAAAGGGAGCGCAGAAGTGCCACAACCTGGCAGCTTTCACAGCTTTTTCCTTAGGAAGAACCCTCATACCCGGCTGATTTACCTTCCTAGGGTTACTGTTAGGCTTAGGTCTAGGACTTTGAAAACCAGGAAGCCCTGTGCTCCAGGCACACTGCAGCTGTCAAAGGCATCCCAAGGGGAGCGCAAAAGTGACACAACTTGGCTGCCTCCACTGCTATTTCCATGAGACCATCCCCAACCATAGGCTGATTTTCCTTCCTAGGCTTAAGGTTTGAGTTACGCCTAGGGTTAGTGTTCTTTGAACCAGAAAGCCCTGAGTTCCAAGAACACAGCAGCTGCCAACGACTACCCAAGAAGAGCGCAAAAGCACCACAACAGGCCTGCCTCCACAGCTTTTTCCTTGGGGACATCCCTAATTCCGGGCTGATTTGCCTTTCTCCTCTTAGGGTTGGGGTTAGGCCTAGGGCTAGGATTTTTAAAATCAGGAAGCCCAGACCTCCAGGCACACTGGAGCTGTGAAAGGCATCCAAAAAGGAGTGCAAAAGTGCCACAACATGGCAGCTTTCACAGCTTTTTCCTTAGGAAGAACCCTCATACCCGGCTGATTTACCTTCCTAGGCTTACTGTTAGGCTTAGGCCTAGGACTTTGAAAACCAGGAAGCCCTGTGCTCCAGGCACACTGCAGCTGTCAAAGGCATCCCAAGGGGAGCGCAAAAGTGACACAGCTTGGCTGCCTCCACTGCTATTTCCATGAGACCATCCCCAACCATAGGCTGATTTTCCTTCCTAGGCTTAAGGTTTGAGTTACGCCTAGGGTTAGTGTTCTTTGGACCAGAAAGCCCTGAGTTCCAAGAACACAGCAGCGGCCAAGGACTACCCAAGAAGAGCGCAAAAGCACCACAACATGCCTGCCTCCACAGCTTTTTCCTTGGGGACATCCCTAATTCCGGGCTGATTTGCCTTTCTCCTCTTAGGGTTGGGGTTAGGCCTTGGGCTAGGATTTTTAAAATCAGGAAGCCCAGACCTCCAGGCACACTGGAGCTGTGAAAGGCATCCAAAAAGGAGTGCAAAATGCCACAACATGGCAGCTTTCACAGCGTTTTCCTTAGGAATAACCCTCATACCTGGCTGATTTACCTTCCTAGGGTTACTGTTAGGCTTAGCCCGAGGACTTTGAAAACCAGGAAGCCCTGTGCTCCAGGCACACTGCAGCTGTCAAAGGCATCCCAAGGGGAGCGCAAAAGTGACACAACTTGGCTGCCTCCACTGCTATTTCCATGAGACCATCCCCAACCATAGGCTGATTTTCCTTCCTAGGCTTAAGGTTTGAGTTACGCCTAGGGTTAGTGTTCTTTGAACCAGAAAGCCCTGAGTTCCAAGAACACAGCAGCTGCCAAGGACTACCCAAGAAGAGCGCAAAAGCACCACAACATGCCTGCCTCCACAGCTTTTTCCTTGGGGACATCCCTAATTCCGGGCTGATTTGCCTTTCTCCTCTTAGGGTTGGGGTTAGGCCTACGGCTAGGATTTTTAAATCAGGAAGCCCAGACCTCCAGGCACACTGGACCTGTGAAAGGCATCCAAAAAGGAGCGCAAAAGTGCCACAACATGGCAGCTTTCACAGCTTTTTCCTTAGGAAGAACCCTCATACCCGGCTGATTTACCTTCCTAGGGTTATTGTTAGGCTTAGGCCTAGGACTTTGAAAACCAGGAAGCCCTGTGCTCCAGGCACACTGCAGCTGTCAAAGGCATCCCAAGGGGAGCGCAAAAGTGACACAGCTTGGCTGCCTCCACTGCTATTTCCATGAGACCATCCCCAACCATAGGCTGATTTTCCTTCCTAGGCTTAAGGTTTGAGTTACGCCTAGGGTTAGTGTTCTTTGAACCAGAAAGCCCTGAGTTCCAAGAACACAGCAGCTGCCAAGGACTACCCAAGAAGAGCGCAAAAGCACCACAACATGCCTGCCTCCACAGCTTTTTCCTTGGGGACATCCCTAATTCCGGGCTGATTTGCCTTTCTCCTCTTAGTGTTGGGGTTAGGACTAGGGCTAAGATTTTTAAAATCAGGAAGCCCAGACCTCCAGGCACACTGGAGCTGTGAAAGGCATGCAAAAAGGAGGGCAAAAGTGCCACAACATGGCAGCTTTCACAGCTTTTTCCTTAGGAAGAACCCTCATACCCGGCTGATTTACCTTCCTAGGGTTACTGTTAGGCTTAGGTCTAGGACTTTGAAAACCAGGAAGCCCTGTGCTCCAGGCACACTGCAGCTGTCAAAGGCATCCCAAGGGGAGCGCAAAAGTGACACAACTTGGCTGCCTCCACTGCTATTTCCATGAGACCATCCCCAACCATAGGCTGATTTTCCTTCCTAGGCTTAAGGTTTGAGTTACGCCTAGGGTTAGTGTTCTTTGAACCAGAAAGCCCTGAGTTCCAAGAACACAGCAGCGGCCAACGACTACCCAAGAAGAGCGCAAAAGCACCACAACATGCCTGCCTCCACAGCTTTTTCCTTGGGGACATCCCTAATTCCGGGCTGATTTGCCTTTCTCCTCTTAGGGTTGGGGTTAGGCCTAGGGCTAGGATTTTTAAAATCAGGAAGCCCAGACCTCCAGGCACACTGGAGCTGTGAAAGGCATGCAAAAGGGAGTGCAAAAGTGCCACAACATGGCAGCTTTCACAGCATTTTACTTGGCACCATCCCTATACCTTGGCTGATTTATCTGCCTAGGGTTAGTGTTAGGGTTCAGCCTAGGGCTAGGATTTTTTTAACCAGGAAGCCCTGAGTTCCAGGCTTACAGCAGCTGCCAAAGGCATCCAAAAGGGAGCGCAGAAGTGCCACAACCTGGCAGCTTTCACAGCTTTTTCCTTAGGAAGAACCCTCATACCCGGCTGATTTACCTTCCTAGGCTTACTGTTAGGCTTAGGCCTAGGACTTTGAAAACCAGGAAGCCCTGTGCTCCAGGCGCACTGCAGCTGCCAAAGGCAACCCAAGGGGAGCGCAAAAGTGACACAACTTGGCTGCCTCCACAGCATTTACCTTGGGGACATCCCTAATTCCGGGCTGATTTGCCTTTCTCGTTTTAGGGTTGTGATTTGGTAGGCATTGTGCTAGGATTTTTAAAATCAGGAAGCCCAGACCTCCAGGCACACTGGAGCTGTGAAAGGCATGCAAAAGGGAGTGCAAAAGTGCCACAACATGGCTGCTTTCCCACCGTTTTCTTTGGCACCATCCCTATACCTAGGCTGATTTATCTGCCTAGGGTTAGTGTTAGGGTTCAGCCTAGGGCTAGGATTTTTTTAACCAGGAAGCCCTGAGTTCCAGGCTTACGGCAGCTGCCAAAGGCATCCAAAAGGGAGCGCAGAAGTGCCACAACCTGGCAGCTTTCACAGCTTTTTCCTTAGGAAGAACCCTCATACTCGGCTGAGTTACCTTCCTAGGGTTACTGTTAGGCTTAGGCCTAGGACTTTGAAAACCAGGAAGCCCTGTGCTCCAGGCACACTGCAGCTGTCAAAGGCATCCCAAGGGGAGCGCAAAAGTGACACAACTTGGCTGCCTCCACTGCTATTTCCATGAGACCATCCCCAACCATAGGCTGATTTTCCTTCCTAGGCTTAAGGTTTGAGTTACGCCTAGGGTTAGTGTTCTTTGAACCAGAAAGCCCTGAGTTCCAAGAACACAGCAGCTGCCAAGGACTACCCAAGAAGAGCGCAAAAGCACCACAACATGCCTGCCTCCACAGCTTTTTCCTTGGGGACATCCCTAATTCCTGGCTGATATGCCTTTCTCCTCTTAGGGTTGGGGTTAGGCCTAGGGCTAGGATTTTTAAAATCAGGAAGCCCAGACCTCCAGGCACACTGGACCTGTGAAAGGCATCCAAAAAGGAGTGCAAAAGTGCCACAACATGGCAGCTTTCACAGCTTTTTCCTTAGGAAGAACCCTCATACCCGGCTGATTTACCTTCCTAGGCTTACTGTTAGGCTTAGGCCTAGGACTTTGAAAACCAGGAAGCCCTGTGCTCCAGGCACACTGCAGCTGTCAAAGGCATCCCAAGGGGAGCGCAAAAGTGACACAACTTGGCTGCCTCCACTGCTATTTCCATGAGACCATCCCCAACCATAGGCTGATTTTCCTTCCTAGGCTTAAGGTTTGAGTTACGCCTAGGGTTAGTGTTCTTTGAACCAGAAAGCCCTGAGTTCCAAGAACACAGCAGCGGCCAACGACTACCCAAGAAGAGCGCAAAAGCACCACAACATGCCTGCCTCCACAGCTTTTTCCTTGGGGACATCCCTAATTCCGGGCTGATTTGCCTTTCTCCTCTTAGGGTTGGGGTTAGGCCTAGGGCTAGGATTTTTAAAATCAGGAAGCCCAGACCTCCAGGCACACTGGACCTGTGAAAGGCATCCAAAAAGGAGTGCAAAAGTGCCACAACATGGCAGCTTTCACAGCTTTTTCCTTGGGGACATCCCTATACCTTGGCTGATTTATCTGCCTAGGGTTAGTGTTAGGGTTCAGCCTAGGGCTAGGATTTTTTTAACCGGGAAGCCCTGAGTTCCAGGCTTACGGCAGCTGCCAAAGGCATCCAAAAGGGAGCGCAGAAGTGCCACAACCTGGCAGCTTTCACAGCTTTTTCCTTAGGAAGAACCCTCATACCCGGCTGATTTACCTTCCTAGGCTTACTGTTAGGCTTAGGCCTAGGACTTTGAAAACCAGGAAGCCCTGTGCTCCAGGCACACTGCAGCTGTCAAAGGCATCCCAAGGGGAGCGCAAAAGTGACACAACTTGGCTGCCTCCACTGCTATTTCCATGAGACCATCCCCAACCATAGGCTGATTTTCCTTCCTAGGCTTAAGGTTTGAGTTACGCCTAGGGTTAGTGTTCTTTGAACCAGAAAGCCCTGAGTTCCAAGAACACAGCAGCGGCCAACGACTACCCAAGAAGAGCGCAAAAGCACCACAACATGCCTGCCTCCACAGCTTTTTCCTTGGGGACATCCCTAATTCCGGGCTGATTTGCCTTTCTCCTCTTAGTGTTGGGGTTAGGCCTAGGGCTAAGATTTTTAAAATCAGGAAGCCCAGACCTCCAGGCACACTGGAGCTGTGAAAGGCATGCAAAAAGGAGTGCAAAAGTGCCACAACATGGCAGCTTTCACAGCTTTTTCCTTAGGAAGAACCCTCATACCCGGCTGATTTACCTTCCTAGGCTTACTGTTAGGCTTAGGTCTAGGACTTTGAAAACCAGGAAGCCCTGTGCCCCAGGCACACTGCAGCTGTCAAAGGCATCCCAAGGGGAGCGCAAAAGTGACACAACTTGGCTGCCTCCACTGCTATTTCCATGAGACCATCCCCAACCATAGGCTGATTTTCCTTCCTAGGCTTAAGGTTTGAGTTACGCCTAGGGTTAGTGTTCTTTGAACCAGAAAGCCCTGAGTTCCAAGAACACAGCAGCGGCCAAGGACTACCCAAGAAGAGCGCAAAAGCACCACAACATGCCTGCCTCCACAGCTTTTTCCTTGGGGACATCCCTAATTCCGGGCTGATTTGCCTTTCTCCTCTTAGGGTTGGGGTTAGGCCTAGGGCTAGGATATTTAAAATCAGGAAGCCCAGACCTCCAGGCACACTGGAGCTGTGAAAGGCATGCAAAAATGAGTGCAAAAGTGCCACAACATGGCAGCTTTCACAGCATTTTACTTGGCACCATCCCTATACCTTGGCTGATATATCTGCCTAGGGTTAGTGTTAGGGTTCAGCCTAGGGCTAGGATTTTTTTAACCAGGAAGCCCTGAGTTCCAGGCTTACAGCAGCTGCCAAAGGCATCCAAAAGGGAGCGCAGAAGTGCCACAACCTGGCAGCTTTCACAGCTTTTTCCTTAGGAAGAACCCTCATACCCGGCTGATTTACCTTCCTAGGGTTACTGTTAGGCTTAGGCCTAGGACTTTGAAAACCAGGAAGCCCTGTGCTCCAGGCACACTGCAGCTGTCAAAGGCATCCCAAGGGGAGCGCAAAAGTGACACAACTTGGCTGCCTCCACAGCATTTACCTTGGGGACATCCCTAATTCCGGGCTGATTTGCCTTTCTCCTCTTAGGGTTGGGGTTAGGTAGGCCTTGTGCTAGGATTTTTAAAATCAGGAAGCCCAGACCTCCAGGCACACTGGAGCTGTGAAAGGCATGCAAAAGGGAGTGCAAAAGTGCCACAACATGGCTGCTTTCCCAGCGTTTTCTTTGGCACCATCCCTATACCTAGGCTGATTTATCTGCCTAGGGTTAGTGTTAGGGTTCAGCCTAGGGCTAGGATTTTTTTAACCAGGAAGCCCTGAGTTCCAGGCTTACGGCAGCTGCCAAAGGCATCCAAAAGGGAGCGCAGAAGTGCCACAACCTGGCAGCTTTCACAGCTTTTTCCTTAGGAAGAACCCTCATACTCTGCTGATTTACCTTCCTAGGGTTACTGTTAGGCTTAGGCCTAGGACTTTGAAAACCAGGAAGCCCTGTGCTCCAGGCACACTGCAGCTGTCAAAGGCATCCCAAGGGGAGCACAAAAGTGACACAACTTGGCTGCCTCCACTGCTATTTCCATGAGACCATCCCCAACCATAGGCTGATTTTCCTTCCTAGGCTTAAGGTTTGAGTTACGCCTAGGGTTAGTGTTCTTTGAACCAGAAAGCCCTGAGTTCCAAGAACACAGCAGCTGCCAAGGACTACCCAAGAAGAGCGCAAAAGCACCAGAACAGGCCTGCCTCCACAGCTTTTTCCTTGAGGACATCCCTAATTCCGGGCTGATTTGCCTTTCTCGTCTTAGGGTTGGGGTTAGGCCTAGGGCTAGGATTTTTAAAATCAGGAAGCCCAGACCTCCAGGCACACTGGAGCTGTGAAAGGCATGCAAAAATGAGTGCAAAAGTGCCACAACATGGCAGCTTTCACAGCATTTTACTTGGCACCATCCCTATACCTTGGCTGATATATCTGCCTAGGGTTAGTGTTAGGGTTCAGCCTAGGGCTAGGATTTTTTTAACCAGGAAGCCCTGAGTTCCAGGCTTACAGCAGCTGCCAAAGGCATCCAAAAGGGAGCGCAGAAGTGCCACAACCTGGCAGCTTTCACAGCTTTTTCCTTAGGAAGAACCCTCATACCCGGCTGATTTACCTTCCTAGGCTTACTGTTAGGCTTAGGCCTAGGACTTTGAAAACCAGGAAGCCCTGTGCTCCAGGCACACTGCAGCTGTCAAAGGCATCCCAAGGGGAGCGCAAAAGTGACACAACTTGGCTGCCTCCACTGCTATTTCCATGAGACCATCCCCAACCATAGGCTGATTTTCCTTCCTAGGCTTAAGGTTTGAGTTACGCCTAGGGTTAGTGTTCTTTGAACCAGAAAGCCCTGAGTTCCAAGAACACAGCAGCTGCCAAGGACTACCCAAGAAGAGCGCAAAAGCACCACAACATGCCTGCCTCCACAGCTTTTTCCTTGGGGACATCCCTAATTCCTGGCTGATATGCCTTTCTCCTCTTAGGGTTGGGGTTAGGCCTAGGGCTAGGATTTTTAAAATCAGGAAGCCCAGACCTCCAGGCACACTGGACCTGTGAAAGGCATCCAAAAAGGAGTGCAAAAGTGCCACAACATGGCAGCTTTCACAGCTTTTTCCTTAGGAAGAACCCTCATACCCGGCTGATTTACCTTCCTAGGCTTACTGTTAGGCTTAGGCCTAGGACTTTGAAAACCAGGAAGCCCTGTGCTCCAGGCACACTGCAGCTGTCAAAGGCATCCCAAGGGGAGCGCAAAAGTGACACAACTTGGCTGCCTCCACTGCTATTTCCATGAGACCATCCCCAACCATAGGCTGATTTTCCTTCCTAGGCTTAAGGTTTGAGTTACGCCTAGGGTTAGTGTTCTTTGAACCAGAAAGCCCTGAGTTCCAAGAACACAGCAGCGGCCAAGGACTACCCAAGAAGAGCGCAAAAGCACCACAACATGCCTGCCTCCACAGCTTTTTCCTTGGGGACATCCCTAATTCCGGGCTGATTTGCCTTTCTCCTCTTAGGGTTGGGGTTAGGCCTAGGGCTAGGATTTTTAAAATCAGGAAGCCCAGACCTCCAGGCACACTGGACCTGTGAAAGGCATCCAAAAAGGAGTGCAAAAGTGCCACAACATGGCAGCTTTCACAGCTTTTTCCTTGGGGACATCCCTATACCTTGGCTGATTTATCTGCCTAGGGTTAGTGTTAGGGTTCAGCCTAGGGCTAGGATTTTTTTAACCGGGAAGCCCTGAGTTCCAGGCTTACGGCAGCTGCCAAAGGCATCCAAAAGGGAGCGCAGAAGTGCCACAACCTGGCAGCTTTCACAGCTTTTTCCTTAGGAAGAACCCTCATACCCGGCTGATTTACCTTCCTAGGCTTACTGTTAGGCTTAGGCCTAGGACTTTGAAAACCAGGAAGCCCTGTGCTCCAGGCACACTGCAGCTGTCAAAGGCATCCCAAGGGGAGCGCAAAAGTGACACAACTTGGCTGCCTCCACTGCTATTTCCATGAGACCATCCCCAACCATAGGCTGATTTTCCTTCCTAGGCTTAAGGTTTGAGTTACGCCTAGGGTTAGTGTTCTTTGAACCAGAAAGCCCTGAGTTCCAAGAACACAGCAGCGGCCAACGACTACCCAAGAAGAGCGCAAAAGCACCACAACATGCCTGCCTCCACAGCTTTTTCCTTGGGGACATCCCTAATTCCGGGCTGATTTGCCTTTCTCCTCTTAGTGTTGGGGTTAGGCCTAGGGCTAAGATTTTTAAAATCAGGAAGCCCAGACCTCCAGGCACACTGGAGCTGTGAAAGGCATGCAAAAATGAGTGCAAAAGTGCCACAACATGGCAGCTTTCACAGCTTTTTCCTTAGGAAGAACCCTCATACCCGGCTGATTTACCTTCCTAGGCTTACTGTTAGGCTTAGGTCTAGGACTTTGAAAACCAGGAAGCCCTGTGCCCCAGGCACACTGCAGCTGTCAAAGGCATCCCAAGGGGAGCGCAAAAGTGACACAACTTGGCTGCCTCCACTGCTATTTCCATGAGACCATCCCCAACCATAGGCTGATTTTCCTTCCTAGGCTTAAGGTTTGAGTTACGCCTAGGGTTAGTGTTCTTTGAACCAGAAAGCCCTGAGTTCCAAGAACACAGCAGCGGCCAAGGACTACCCAAGAAGAGCGCAAAAGCACCACAACATGCCTGCCTCCACAGCTTTTTCCTTGGGGACATCCCTAATTCCGGGCTGATTTGCCTTTCTCGTCTTAGGGTTGGGGTTAGGCCTAGGGCTAGGATATTTAAAATCAGGAAGCCCAGACCTCCAGGCACACTGGAGCTGTGAAAGGCATGCAAAAATGAGTGCAAAAGTGCCACAACATGGCAGCTTTCACAGCATTTTACTTGGCACCATCCCTATACCTTGGCTGATATATCTGCCTAGGGTTAGTGTTAGGGTTCAGCCTAGGGCTAGGATTTTTTTAACCAGGAAGCCCTGAGTTCCAGGCTTACAGCAGCTGCCAAAGGCATCCAAAAGGGAGCGCAGAAGTGCCACAACCTGGCAGCTTTCACAGCTTTTTCCTTAGGAAGAACCCTCATACCCGGCTGATTTACCTTCCTAGGGTTACTGTTAGGCTTAGGCCTAGGACTTTGAAAACCAGGAAGCCCTGTGCTCCAGGCACACTGCAGCTGTCAAAGGCATCCCAAGGGGAGCACAAAAGTGACACAACTTGGCTGCCTCCACTGCTATTTCCATGAGACCATCCCCAACCATAGGCTGATTTTCCTTCCTAGGCTTAAGGTTTGAGTTACGCCTAGGGTTAGTGTTCTTTGAACCAGAAAGCCCTGAGTTCCAAGAACACAGCAGCGGCCAACGACTACCCAAGAAGAGCGCAAAAGCACCACAACATGCCTGCCTCCACAGCTTTTTCCTTGGGGACATCCCTAATTCCGGGCTGATTTGCCTTTCTCCTCTTAGTGTTGGGGTTAGGCCTAGGGCTAAGATTTTTAAAATCAGGAAGCCCAGACCTCCAGGCACACTGGAGCTGTGAAAGGCATGCAAAAAGGAGTGCAAAAGTGCCACAACATGGCAGCTTTCACAGCTTTTTCCTTAGGAAGAACCCTCATACCCGGCTGATTTACCTTCCTAGGCTTACTGTTAGGCTTAGGTCTAGGACTTTGAAAACCAGGAAGCCCTGTGCCCCAGGCACACTGCAGCTGTCAAAGGCATCCCAAGGGGAGCGCAAAAGTGACACAACTTGGCTGCCTCCACTGCTATTTCCATGAGACCATCCCCAACCATAGGCTGATTTTCCTTCCTAGGCTTAAGGTTTGAGTTACGCCTAGGGTTAGTGTTCTTTGAACCAGAAAGCCCTGAGTTCCAAGAACACAGCAGCGGCCAAGGACTACCCAAGAAGAGCGCAAAAGCACCACAACATGCCTGCCTCCACAGCTTTTTCCTTGGGGACATCCCTAATTCCGGGCTGATTTGCCTTTCTCGTCTTAGGGTTGGGGTTAGGCCTAGGGCTAGGATATTTAAAATCAGGAAGCCCAGACCTCCAGGCACACTGGAGCTGTGAAAGGCATGCAAAAATGAGTGCAAAAGTGCCACAACATGGCAGCTTTCACAGCATTTTACTTGGCACCATCCCTATACCTTGGCTGATATATCTGCCTAGGGTTAGTGTTAGGGTTCAGCCTAGGGCTAGGATTTTTTTAACCAGGAAGCCCTGAGTTCCAGGCTTACAGCAGCTGCCAAAGGCATCCAAAAGGGAGCGCAGAAGTGCCACAACCTGGCAGCTTTCACAGCTTTTTCCTTAGGAAGAACCCTCATACCCGGCTGATTTACCTTCCTAGGGTTACTGTTAGGCTTAGGCCTAGGACTTTGAAAACCAGGAAGCCCTGTGCTCCAGGCACACTGCAGCTGTCAAAGGCATCCCAAGGGGAGCGCAAAAGTGACACAACTTGGCTGCCTCCACAGCATTTACCTTGGGGACATCCCTAATTCCGGGCTGATTTGCCTTTCTCCTCTTAGGGTTGGGGTTAGGTAGGCCTTGTGCTAGGATTTTTAAAATCAGGAAGCCCAGACCTCCAGGCACACTGGAGCTGTGAAAGGCATGCAAAAGGGAGTGCAAAAGTGCCACAACATGGCTGCTTTCCCAGCGTTTTCTTTGGCACCATCCCTATACCTAGGCTGATTTATCTGCCTAGGGTTAGTGTTAGGGTTCAGCCTAGGGCTAGGATTTTTTTAACCAGGAAGCCCTGAGTTCCAGGCTTACGGCAGCTGCCAAAGGCATCCAAAAGGGAGCGCAGAAGTGCCACAACCTGGCAGCTTTCACAGCTTTTTCCTTAGGAAGAACCCTCATACTCTGCTGATTTACCTTCCTAGGGTTACTGTTAGGCTTAGGCCTAGGACTTTGAAAACCAGGAAGCCCTGTGCTCCAGGCACACTGCAGCTGTCAAAGGCATCCCAAGGGGAGCACAAAAGTGACACAACTTGGCTGCCTCCACTGCTATTTCCATGAGACCATCCCCAACCATAGGCTGATTTTCCTTCCTAGGCTTAAGGTTTGAGTTACGCCTAGGGTTAGTGTTCTTTGAACCAGAAAGCCCTGAGTTCCAAGAACACAGCAGCTGCCAACGACGACCCAAGAAGAGCGCAAAAGCACCAGAACAGGCCTGCCTCCACAGCTTTTTCCTTGAGGACATCCCTAATTCCGGGCTGATTTGCCTTTCTCGTCTTAGGGTTGGGGTTAGGCCTAGGGCTAGGATTTTTAAAATCAGGAAGCCCAGACCTCCAGGCACACTGGAGCTGTGAAAGGCATGCAAAAATGAGTGCAAAAGTGCCACAACATGGCAGCTTTCACAGCATTTTACTTGGCACCATCCCTATACCTTGGCTGATATATCTGCCTAGGGTTAGTGTTAGGGTTCAGCCTAGGGCTAGGATTTTTTTAACCAGGAAGCCCTGAGTTCCAGGCTTACAGCAGCTGCCAAAGGCATCCAAAAGGGAGCGCAGAAGTGCCACAACCTGGCAGCTTTCACAGCTTTTTCCTTAGGAAGAACCCTCATACCCGGCTGATTTACCTTCCTAGGCTTACTGTTAGGCTTAGGCCTAGGACTTTGAAAACCAGGAAGCCCTGTGCTCCAGGCACACTGCAGCTGTCAAAGGCATCCCAAGGGGAGCGCAAACGTGACACAACTTGGCTGCCTCCACAGCATTTACCTTGGGGACATCCCTAATTCCGGGCTGATTTGCCTTTCTCCTCTTAGGGTTGGGGTTAGGTAGGCCTTGTGCTAGGATTTTTAAAATCAGGAAGCCCAGACCTCCAGGCACACTGGAGCTGTGAAAGGCATGCAAAAGGGAGTGCAAAAGTGCCACAACATGGCTGCTTTCCCAGCGTTTTCTTTGGCACCATCCCTATACCTAGGCTGATTTATCTGCCTAGGGTTAGTGTTAGGGTTCAGCCTAGGGCTAGGATTTTTTTAACCAGGAAGCCCTGAGTTCCAGGCTTACGGCAGCTGCCAAAGGCATCCAAAAGGGAGCGCAGAAGTGCCACAACCTGGCAGCTTTCACAGCTTTTTCCTTAGGAAGAACCCTCATACTCGGCTGAGTTACCTTCCTAGGGTTACTGTTAGGCTTAGGCCTAGGACTTTGAAAACCAGGAAGCCCTGTGCTCCAGGCACACTGCAGCTGTCAAAGGCATCCCAAGGGGAGCGCAAAAGTGACACAACTTGGCTGCCTCCACTGCTATTTCCATGAGACCATCCCCAACCATAGGCTGATTTTCCTTCCTAGGCTTAAGGTTTGACTTACGCCTAGGGTTAGTGTTCTTTGAACCAGAAAGCCCTGAGTTCCAAGAACACAGCAGCTGCCAAGGACTACCCAAGAAGAGCGCAAAAGCACCACAACATGCCTGCCTCCACAGCTTTTTCCTTGGGGACATCCCTAATTCCTGGCTGATATGCCTTTCTCCTCTTAGAGTTGGGGTTAGGCCTAGGGCTAGGATTTTTAAAATCAGGAAGCCCAGACCTCCAGGCACACTGGAGCTGTGAAAGGCATCCAAAAAGGAGTGCAAAAGTGCCACAACATGGCAGCTTTCACAGCTTTTTCCTTAGGAAGAACCCTAATACCCGGCTGATTTACCTTCCTAGGCTTACTGTTAGGCTTAGGCCTAGGACTTTGAAAACCAGGAAGCCCTGTGCTCCAGGCACACTGCAGCTGTCAAAGGCATCCCAAGGGGAGCGCAAAAGTGACACAACTTGGCTGCCTCCACTGCTATTTCCATGAGACCATCCCCAACCATAGGCTGATTTTCCTTCCTAGGCTTAAGGTTTGAGTTACGCCTAGGGTTAGTGTTCTTTGAACCAGAAAGCCCTGAGTTCCAAGAACACAGCAGCTGCCAAGGACTACCCAAGAAGAACGCAAAAGCACCACAACATGCCTGCCTCCACAGCTTTTTCCTTGGGGACATCCCTAATTCCGGGCTGATGTGCCTTTCTCGTTTTAGGGTTGGGGTTAGGTAGGCCTTGTGCTAGGATTTTTAAAATCAGGAAGCCCAGACCTCCAGGCACACTGGAGCTGTGAAAGGCATGCAAAAGGGAGTGCAAAAGTGCCACAACATGGCTGCTTTCCCAGCGTTTTCTTTGGCACCATCCCTATACCTAGGCTGATTTATCTGCCTAGGGTTAGTGTTAGGGTTCAGCCTAGGGCTAGGATTTTTTTAACCAGGAAGCCCTGAGTTCCAGGCTTACGGCAGCTGCCAAAGGCATCCAAAAGGGAGCGCAGAAGTGCCACAACCTGGCAGCTTTCACAGCTTTTTCCTTAGGAAGAACCCTCATACCCGGCTGATTTACCTTCCTAGGCTTACTGTTAGGCTTAGGCCTAGGACTTTGAAAACCAGGAAGCCCTGTGCTCCAGGCACACTGCAGCTGTCAAAGGCATCCCAAGGGGAGCGCAAAAGTGACACAACTTGGCTGCCTCCACTGCTATTTCCATGAGACCATCCCCAACCATAGGCTGATTTTCCTTCCTAGGCTTAAGGTTTGAGTTACGCCTAGGGTTAGTGTTCTTTGAACCAGAAAGCCCTGAGTTCCAAGAACACAGCAGCGGCCAAGGACTACCCAAGAAGAGCGCAAAAGCACCACAACATGCCTGCCTCCACAGCTTTTTCCTTGGGGACATCCCTAATTCCGGGCTGATTTGCCTTTCTCCTCTTAGTGTTGGGGTTAGGCCTAGGGCTAAGATTTTTAAAATCAGGAAGCCCAGACCTCCAGGCACACTGGAGCTGTGAAAGGCATGCAAAAAGGAGTGCAAAAGTGCCACAACATGGCAGCATTCACAGCTTTTTCCTTAGGAAGAACCCTCATACCCGGCTGATTTACCTTCCTAGGCTTACTGTTAGGCTTAGGCCTAGGACTTTGAAAACCAGGAAGCCCTGTGCCCCAGGCACACTGCAGCTGTCAAAGGCATCCCAAGGGGAGCGCAAAAGTGACACAACTTGGCTGCCTCCACTGCTATTTCCATGAGACCATCCCCAACCATAGGCTGATTTTCCTTCCTAGGCTTAAGGTTTGAGTTACGCCTAGGGTTAGTGTTCTTTGAACCAGAAAGCCCTGAGTTCCAAGAACACAGCTGCGGCCAAGGACTACCCAAGAAGAGCGCAAAAGCACCACAACATGCCTGCCTCCACAGCTTTTTCCTTGGGGACATCCCTAATTCCGGGCTGATTTGCCTTTCTCCTCTTAGGGTTGGGGTTAGTCCTAGGGCTAGGATTTTTAAAATCAGGCAGCCCAGACCTCCAGGCACACTGGAGCTGTGAAAGGCATCCAAAAAGGAGTGCAAAAGTGCCACAACATGGCAGCTTTCACAGCTTTTTCCTTAGGAAGAACCCTCATACCCGGCTGATTTACCTTCCTAGGCTTACTGTTAGGCTTAGGCCTAGGACTTTGAAAACCAGGAAGCCCTGTGCTCCAGGCACACTGCAGCTGTCAAAGGCATCCCAAGGGGAGCGCAAAAGTGACACAACTTGGCTGCCTCCACTGCTATTTCCATGAGACCATCCCCAACCATAGGCTGATTTTCCTTCCTAGGCTTAAGGTTTGACTTACGCCTAGGGTTAGTGTTCTTTGAACCAGAAAGCCCTGAGTTCCAAGAACACAGCAGCTGCCAACGACTACCCAAGAAGAGCGCAAAAGCACCACAACATGCCTGCCTCCACAGCTTTTTCCTTGGGGACATCCCTAATTCCGGGCTGATTTGCCTTTCTCCTCTTAGGGTTGGGGTTAGGCCTAGGGCTTGGATTTTTAAAATCAGGAAGCCCAGACCTCCAGGCACACTGGAGCTGTGAAAGGCATCCAAAAAGGAGTGCAAAATGCCACAACATGGCAGCTTTCCCAGCGTTTTCTTTGGCACCATCCCTATACCTAGGCTGATTTATCTGCCTAGGGTTAGTGTTAGGGTTCAGCCTAGGGCTAGGATTTTTTTAACCAGGAAGCCCTGAGTTCCAGGCTTACGGCAGCTGCCAAAGGCATCCAAAAGGGAGCGCAGAAGTGCCACAACCTGGCAGCTTTCACAGCTTTTTCCTTAGGAAGAACCCTCATACCCGGCTGATTTACCTTCCTAGGCTTACTGTTAGGCTTAGGCCTAGGACTTTGAAAACCAGGAAGCCCTGTGCTCCAGGCACACTGCAGCTGTCAAAGGCATCCCAAGGGGAGCGCAAAAGTGACACAACTTGGCTGCCTCCACTGCTATTTCCATGAGACCATCCCCAACCATAGGCTGATTTTCCTTCCTAGACTTAAGGTTTGAGTTACGCCTAGGGTTAATGTTCTTTTAACCAGAAAGCCCTGAGTTCCAAGAACACAGCAGCTGCCAACGACTACCCAAGAAGAGCGCAAAAGCGCCACAACATGCCTGCCTCCACAGCTTTTTCCTTGGGGACATCCCTAATTCTGGGCTGATTTGCCTTTCTCGTTTTAGGGTTGGGGTTAGGTAGGCCTTGTGCTAGGATTTTTAAAATCAGGAAGCCCAGACCTCCAGGCACACTGGAGCTGTGAAAGGCATGCAAAAGGGAGTGCAAAAGTGCCACAACATGGCTGCTTTCCCAGCGTTTTCTTTGGCACCATCCCTATACCTAGGCTGATTTATCTGCCTAGGGTTAGTGTTAGGGTTCAGCCTAGGGCTAGGATTTTTTTAACCAGGAAGCCCTGAGTTCCAGGCTTACGGCAGCTGCCAAAGGCATCCAAAAGGGAGCGCAGAAGTGCCACAACCTGGCAGCTTTCACAGCTTTTTCCTTAGGAAGAACCCTCATACCCGGCTGATTTACCTTCCTAGGGTTACTGTTAGGCTTAGGTCTAGGACTTTGAAAACCAGGAAGCCCTGTGCTCCAGGCACACTGCAGCTGTCAAAGGCATCCCAAGGGGAGCGCAAAAGTGACACAACTTGGCTGCCTCCACTGCTATTTCCATGAGACCATCCCCAACCATAGGCTGATTTTCCTTCCTAGGCTTAAGGTTTGAGTTACGCCTAGGGTTAGTGTTCTTTGAACCAGAAAGCCCTGAGTTCCAAGAACACAGCAGCTGCCAAGGACTACCCAAGAAGAGTGCAAAAGCACCACAACATGCCTGCCTCCACAGCTTTTTGCTTGGGGACATCCCTAATTCCGGGCTGATTTGCCTTTCTCCTCTTAGTGTTGGGGTTAGGCCTAGGGCTAGGATTTTTAAAATCAGGAAGCCCAGACCTCCAGGCACACTGGAGCTGTGAAAGGCATGCAAAAAGGAGTGCAAAAGTGCCACAACATGGCAGCTTTCACAGCTTTTTCCTTAGGAAGAACCCTCATACCCGGCTGATTTACCTTCCTAGGCTTACTGTTAGGCTTAGGTCTAGGACTTTGAAAACCAGGAAGCCCTGTGCCCCAGGCACACTGCAGCTGTCAAAGGCATCCCAAGGGGAGCGCAAAAGTGACACAACTTGGCTGCCTCCACTGCTATTTCCATGAGACCATCCCCAACCATAGGCTGATTTTCCTTCCTAGGCTTAAGGTTTGAGTTACGCCTAGGGTTAGTGTTCTTTGAACCAGAAAGCCCTGAGTTCCAAGAATACAGCCGCGGCCAAGGACTACCCAAGAAGAGCGCAAAAGCACCACAACATGCCTGCCTCCACAGCTTTTTCCTTGGGGACATCCCTAATTCCGGGCTGATTTGCCTTTCTCCTCTTAGTGTTGGGGTTAGGCCTAGGGCTAAGATTTTTAAAATCAGGAAGCCCAGACCTCCAGGCACACTGGAGCTGTGAAAGGCATGCAAAAAGGAGTGCAAAAGTGCCACAACATGGCAGCTTTCACAGCGTTTTCCTTAGGAAGAACCCTCATACCCGGCTGATTTACCTTCCTAGGCTTACTGTTAGGCTTAGGTCTAGGACTTTGAAAACCAGGAAGCCCTGTGCCCCAGGCACACTGCAGCTGTCAAAGGCATCCCAAGGGGAGCGCAAAAGTGACACAACTTGGCTGCCTCCACTGCTATTTCCATGAGACCATCCCCAACCATAGGCTGATTTTCCTTCCTAGGCTTAAGGTTTGAGTTACGCCTAGGGTTAGTGTTCTTTGAACCAGAAAGCCCTGAGTTCCAAGAACACAGCAGCGGCCAAGGACTACCCAAGAAGAGCGCAAAAGCACCACAACATGCCTGCCTCCACAGCTTTTTCTTTGGGGACATCCCTAATTCCGGGCTGATTTGCCTTTCTCGTCTTAGGGTTGGGGTTAGGCCTAGGGCTAGGATATTTAAAATCAGGAAGCCCAGACCTCCAGGCACACTGGAGCTGTGAAAGGCATGCAAAAATGAGTGCAAAAGTGCCACAACATGGCAGCTTTCACAGCATTTTACTTGGCACCATCCCTATACCTTGGCTGATATATCTGCCTAGGGTTAGTGTTAGGGTTCAGCCTAGGGCTAGGATTTTTTTAACCAGGAAGCCCTGAGTTCCAGGCTTACAGCAGCTGCCAAAGGCATCCAAAAGGGAGCGCAGAAGTGCCACAACCTGGCAGCTTTCACAGCTTTTTCCTTAGGAAGAACCCTCATACCCGGCTGATTTACCTTCCTAGGGTTACTGTTAGGCTTAGGCCTAGGACTTTGAAAACCAGGAAGCCCTGTGCTCCAGGCACACTGCAGCTGTCAAAGGCATCCCAAGGGGAGCGCAAAAGTGACACAACTTGGCTGCCTCCACAGCATTTACCTTGGGGACATCCCTAATTCCGGGCTGATTTGCCTTTCTCCTCTTAGGGTTGGGGTTAGGTAGGCCTTGTGCTAGGATTTTTAAAATCAGGAAGCCCAGACCTCCAGGCACACTGGAGCTGTGAAAGGCATGCAAAAGGGAGTGCAAAAGTGCCACAACATGGCTGCTTTCCCAGCGTTTTCTTTGGCACCATCCCTATACCTAGGCTGATTTATCTGCCTAGGGTTAGTGTTAGGGTTCAGCCTAGGGCTAGGATTTTTTTAACCAGGAAGCCCTGAGTTCCAGGCTTACGGCAGCTGCCAAAGGCATCCAAAAGGGAGCGCAGAAGTGCCACAACCTGGCAGCTTTCACAGCTTTTTCCTTAGGAAGAACCCTCATACTCTGCTGATTTACCTTCCTAGGGTTACTGTTAGGCTTAGGCCTAGGACTTTGAAAACCAGGAAGCCCTGTGCTCCAGGCACACTGCAGCTGTCAAAGGCATCCCAAGGGGAGCACAAAAGTGACACAACTTGGCTGCCTCCACTGCTATTTCCATGAGACCATCCCCAACCATAGGCTGATTTTCCTTCCTAGGCTTAAGGTTTGAGTTACGCCTAGGGTTAGTGTTCTTTGAACCAGAAAGCCCTGAGTTCCAAGAACACAGCAGCTGCCAAGGACTACCCAAGAAGAGCGCAAAAGCACCAGAACAGGCCTGCCTCCACAGCTTTTTCCTTGAGGACATCCCTAATTCCGGGCTGATTTGCCTTTCTCGTCTTAGGGTTGGGGTTAGGCCTAGGGCTAGGATTTTTAAAATCAGGAAGCCCAGACCTCCAGGCACACTGGAGCTGTGAAAGGCATGCAAAAATGAGTGCAAAAGTGCCACAACATGGCAGCTTTCACAGCATTTTACTTGGCACCATCCCTATACCTTGGCTGATATATCTGCCTAGGGTTAGTGTTAGGGTTCAGCCTAGGGCTAGGATTTTTTTAACCAGGAAGCCCTGAGTTCCAGGCTTACAGCAGCTGCCAAAGGCATCCAAAAGGGAGCGCAGAAGTGCCACAACCTGGCAGCTTTCACAGCTTTTTCCTTAGGAAGAACCCTCATACCCGGCTGATTTACCTTCCTAGGCTTACTGTTAGGCTTAGGCCTAGGACTTTGAAAACCAGGAAGCCCTGTGCTCCAGGCACACTGCAGCTGTCAAAGGCATCCCAAGGGGAGCGCAAAAGTGACACAACTTGGCTGCCTCCACAGCATTTACCTTGGGGACATCCCTAATTCCGGGCTGATTTGCCTTTCTCCTCTTAGGGTTGGGGTTAGGTAGGCCTTGTGCTAGGATTTTTAAAATCAGGAAGCCCAGACCTCCAGGCACACTGGAGCTGTGAAAGGCATGCAAAAGGGAGTGCAAAAGTGCCACAACATGGCTGCTTTCCCAGCGTTTTCTTTGGCACCATCCCTATACCTAGGCTGATTTATCTGCCTAGGTTAGTGTTAGGGTTCAGCCTAGGGCTAGGATTTTTTTAACCAGGAAGCCCTGAGTTCCAGGCTTACGGCAGCTGCCAAAGGCATCCAAAAGGGAGCGCAGAAGTGCCACAACCTGGCAGCTTTCACAGCTTTTTCCTTAGGAAGAACCCTCATACTCGGCTGAGTTACCTTCCTAGGGTTACTGTTAGGCTTAGGCCTAGGACTTTGAAAACCAGGAAGCCCTGTGCTCCAGGCACACTGCAGCTGTCAAAGGCATCCCAAGGGGAGCGCAAAAGTGACACAACTTGGCTGCCTCCACTGCTATTTCCATGAGACCATCCCCAACCATAGGCTGATTTTCCTTCCTAGGCTTAAGGTTTGACTTACGCCTAGGGTTAGTGTTCTTTGAACCAGAAAGCCCTGAGTTCCAAGAACACAGCAGCTGCCAACGACGACCCAAGAAGAGCGCAAAAGCACCACAACATGCCTGCCTCCACAGCTTTTTCCTTGGGGACATCCCTAATTCCTGGCTGATATGCCTTTCTCCTCTTAGAGTTGGGGTTAGGCCTAGGGCTAGGATTTTTAAAATCAGGAAGCCCAGACCTCCAGGCACACTGGAGCTGTGAAAGGCATCCAAAAAGGAGTGCAAAAGTGCCACAACATGGCAGCTTTCACAGCTTTTTCCTTAGGAAGAACCCTCATACCCGGCTGATTTACCTTCCTAGGCTTACTGTTAGGCTTAGGCCTAGGACTTTGAAAACCAGGAAGCCCTGTGCTCCAGGCACACTGCAGCTGTCAAAGGCATCCCAAGGGGAGCGCAAAAGTGACACAACTTGGCTGCCTCCACTGCTATTTCCATGAGACCATCCCCAACCATAGGCTGATTTTCCTTCCTAGGCTTAAGGTTTGAGTTACGCCTAGGGTTAGTGTTCTTTGAACCAGAAAGCCCTGAGTTCCAAGAACACAGCAGCTGCCAAGGACTACCCAAGAAGAACGCAAAAGCACCACAACATGCCTGCCTCCACAGCTTTTTCCTTGGGGACATCCCTAATTCCTGGCTGATGTGCCTTTCTCGTTTTAGGGTTGGGGTTAGGTAGGCCTTGTGCTAGGATTTTTAAAATCAGGAAGCCCAGACCTCCAGGCACACTGGAGCTGTGAAAGGCATGCAAAAGGGAGTGCAAAAGTGCCACAACATGGCTGCTTTCCCAGCGTTTTCTTTGGCACCATCCCTATACCTAGGCTGATTTATCTGCCTAGGGTTAGTGTTAGGGTTCAGCCTAGGGCTAGGATTTTTTTAACCAGGAAGCCCTGAGTTCCAGGCTTACGGCAGCTGCCAAAGGCATCCAAAAGGGAGCGCAGAAGTGCCACAACCTGGCAGCTTTCACAGCTTTTTCCTTAGGAAGAACCCTCATACCCGGCTGATTTACCTTCCTAGGCTTACTGTTAGGCTTAGGCCTAGGACTTTGAAAACCAGGAAGCCCTGTGCTCCAGGCACACTGCAGCTGTCAAAGGCATCCCAAGGGGAGCGCAAAAGTGACACAACTTGGCTGCCTCCACTGCTATTTCCATGAGACCATCCCCAACCATAGGCTGATTTTCCTTCCTAGGCTTAAGGTTTGAGTTACGCCTAGGGTTAGTGTTCTTTGAACCAGAAAGCCCTGAGTTCCAAGAACACAGCAGCGGCCAAGGACTACCCAAGAAGAGAGCAAAAGCACCACAACATGCCTGCCTCCACAGCTTTTTCCTTGGGGACATCCCTAATTCCGGGCTGATTTGCCTTTCTCCTCTTAGTGTTGGGGTTAGGCCTAGGGCTAAGATTTTTAAAATCAGGAAGCCCAGACCTCCAGGCACACTGGAGCTGTGAAAGGCATGCAAAAAGGAGTGCAAAAGTGCCACAACATGGCAGCATTCACAGCTTTTTCCTTAGGAAGAACCCTCATACCCGGCTGATTTACCTTCCTAGGCTTACTGTTAGGCTTAGGCCTAGGACTTTGAAAACCAGGAAGCCCTGTGCCCCAGGCACACTGCAGCTGTCAAAGGCATCCCAAGGGGAGCGCAAAAGTGACACAACTTGGCTGCCTCCACTGCTATTTCCATGAGACCATCCCCAACCATAGGCTGATTTTCCTTCCTAGGCTTAAGGTTTGAGTTACGCCTAGGGTTAGTGTTCTTTGAACCAGAAAGCCCTGAGTTCCAAGAACACAGCTGCGGCCAAGGACTACCCAAGAAGAGCGCAAAAGCACCACAACATGCCTGCCTCCACAGCTTTTTCCTTGGGGACATCCCTAATTCCGGGCTGATTTGCCTTTCTCC